>NC_060162.1:21789776-21866710 GCF_021292245.1 Micropterus dolomieu | reverse complement strand
GTGGAGGAGATGCTAGCTACAGGAATCATTGAGCCTTCTCGCAGTGAGTGGTGTAGCCCTGTGGTGTTGGTGCCAAAGAAAGATGATTCTAAACTGAGATTCTGTGTCAACTTTTCAAAGTTGAATGCTGTGTCTGCATTTGATCCTTATCCAGTGCCAAGGGTTGATGAACTGATTGAGCACTTGGGGAAGGCCAACTTCCTAACGACCCTTGACATCTGCAAAGGGTACTGGCAAGTGCCGCTCACAGAATCTTCAAAGGATTTAACAACTTTCAGAGTTCCAAGTGTCCTGTTCAGATTTAGAGTGATGCCGTTTGGTTTACATGGAGCACCGGCAACATTTCAGAGGCTGGTGGATGAAGTTTTGAGAGGAGCAGAGGACTATGCAGCAGCCTACATTGATGACATTGTAATTTTCAGCCGGACCTGGGAGGAGCATCTGCAACATCTTGCCAATGAACATCATTGGTGAGATCAGATGTAGTAGTTTAATGCATTTTCCTTCAATGTATGTTAATTAATATCTGGTTTATTATTGTATTCAAGCACTTGTTGGCAGAATAATAATTTCAGAGAGGTAATTATTTTATATATTTACAGTTTCTTTGTTGCTTAGACACCTAAACCTATATGATGTATTATTGCAGTCTTCATTCTGTCTACTGCACAGCCTTGAGACACTTTTGTCAGACTGCATTGGATTATCAATTCAAACTCATTGCAGGTAAATTCGTTTTGTCTTTATGAAAATAAATTCTGGTTTCATTTATTACCTCAAAAATAACCACACACACCTGTTGTCGAGACTTAATCCTTTTTTTTCCCCAAGGTAAAACATCCGACAATTTCACATTTGCTGAACTGTCAAGGCTGCAAGTGGAAAATGTAAACATCTTATGATGAAGTCATTGTTCAAGTGAGGAGATGCTGAGAGTGGAGCAATTATTTTTGAGTAGAACTGTCATACATATCATGCACCGAGTAATACACCAATGGGACCACTTAACAAGCAGTATTAGCAATACAAAACACTTGGCTGAAAATCCCAAACAAATAACTTCAATTTCACTTGCCGCTCTGTGTGATGCGGCAGAGGGAGGAGAACACCTGTTCCTACATTTGCTCCTACAGACAGGTAGAGTCTCCAGAGATTTAATTGAGGTCCAACACTGGGATGTAAATCTTATACAGTGTTAGTTGTTTTTTGGTGCCATTTCTGGAATGCCAGTGGATTTAGCTAATTAGTAGGAGCCAGGTGTTAATTAGCCAAGGCGAGAGGGGATCAGTTTGGTTCCGATCCATACCGCTGTGTCTCACGGAGCTCCAATGCTTTGATCTTCCCTGCAGGGCTGAACGCGCTACTGTGCTTGTCATTTCAAATTAGGATGTTAAACAGATATTCCAAAGATATCCCCCTTGTTACCCCTTCCCTGCCTCATCCCAGTCAGATGAGTAGAACAAGAAGTATGACAAATCTGCGGAGTGAATATTTTCTTTCTGTCAATTGTTCTCCTTTCAGCTGTCTGACAGGAAGCTGTAACTCCGAATGCAAAGCAACACCTGTTAAGGAGGACATGGGGAGAATATAAACATGGTACCATTTTTTTCTGTCGGTTTGGATCAAACCTGAATGAAATCATTTCTTTCCATCGGAGTTATTATTTCAGTGATTAGAGAGAAGACAATTCAATAGTAACTGCTCCCCCAGCTTTTAAACTGGCAACACTCAGGCTGAATGTTCTACTTGCACAATAAATACACAAGTTGTTGAGGGCCATTAAATGCATCATCAAATCTAAATGTGTCACCAGTATAACTGAGGAGTAATTTAGGCCAATCAATCACCATATTATGCTAATTAAGAGTGCATTTGTTGGCACGGCCCTCAGAGGCTTACATATGTGCACACAGAGATGAAATGCAGAGTGTACAGCCAACTGTGTGTGGGACTGCAGGTGACATTGTACCTCAGCACCTCAGATACCAGTGGTGAAAATTAACTTAGCACATTTACTCAAATACTGTACTTAAGTACAGCTGTGAGGTACTTGTGCTTTACTTCATTATTATAATTTTATGCAAATTTATGTCACTTCATCTTATCAGGAAACACACTACACTTTTAGCATCTCAGATTTGCCTTGTGACCTGGGGGAAAGGGGCCTGACCCTTTGAACATTCAAATGCTGCTTACACATTGATGCATCTGTATTGACAATCTTATGTCATTAATTATCAATATATATCAGTCACATGGGCCATTGTTCTGCAGAATGAGTACTTTTGACACTTGTACACTCTGCTTCTATCACCAGTTGATACATAATATTAAATTATATCACTCTCCTGTTTAAAATGAAAAAGTGCTAAAAGTCTGTCACACTCATTTGCAGTCAAAGCAATTTTATATATATATATACGTATATTATAAACATAATGAAATGTCAGCGTGGCATGGGTCAGCTGCTATGTGACCGAAACTGTGTCATTTGTTGCTTCAAACACAGCAAGGAAAACAAAAATATCTTCTAGAAAATTTTGACTAACATTTTCTGGTAAACAGACACACAAAGTACAAACTACATAGGCACCTCTTCATCAAGACATTGCTCCATGGGTCGCCTGTGAGCCCAGGGTACCTTCAATGTAACGAAAGGTTTCAGATGTTTTGGTGAACATAAACAGATATGAAAAAGCTGTCTGTAAGTATTTTGCAAATAGTCCAAGACTGCAACTGTGAAAGCTAATGTAATGCGAGTCTTAATATAAATTACATGTGTGTTTGGTCATGTCATGTCCTATCATCAATGTCATGTTAATGCAAATTTTATGGCTTGATGTTTTTTTTCATGGACATTTGTCGTGCGTAAGGCAATCATATGAGTTTGCCAAGACCTTATCATGTCTTGACATTTTATTCTGATTTATGAAAGAGATGGCACAGTGTGAATATGCATAGAAAATGGATTAGTGGCTACAGAATTTTACTGGCGTCTAATTTGCATCTCTGCAGTGCCTCAAATATCTTGCAGCAGTTGCTGCAGTGAATCGTGTAAACACCTTTGTTTTGTATGATGAAAGGCAGGTTGTGGTGGGGGGGGGGGGGTTGAGGCATTTTCAGAACAGCATGCAAATACAGCATAATAGAGGATTAGAAGAGGCATATTTGCATATGAAAAAACTCTTCACTTATGGGGGATGCTTGATGCCTACAGTCTATGGATGAACACTCAGATGACTAATGTGTCTTGTGGATGAGCACGTGCAGAAAAAGCTCATGGGTTTTCTCCTCAGTAGGATCCAATTGAATGGCTTACATAGAATTAGCCTGGCTCTGGAACTATAGGATTTGGCTGTACAGACATAAATGGCAGGTCATTTAACATGCTGCTGTAATGTTGTGGTGTAATGTGGTAATTGTTTGCCTGTGTAAATATGAACCTGAGTGTTCTCATTTTGAACTGCAATCTGTGTGAACAAACCACAGAGGAAATGGACGATTAATTGGATGGGTGGCACACATATGCTGTGTTTGCACGGTGAATGGGATGGATGGGTAACAGTGTGGAGGGAATGGCTTCACAATCTGGCTACAGTAAGATGTACAATTGCAGCTTTTAGGACACCAAATCTGTGTGTGTGGGTGGAGAGAGGATGTGGGAAAAAAAAGGGACAGAAGGCAGAGAAAATCCATCAGAGATTAAAAGGCATGTCCCTCAACAGAGAAAGTCAGGCAGGTTTATGGACAGAGATTTTCTAATAACCAAGTTAGTCTCTTTTAGATTCATTGCTGCGTGAAATATGTTGAATGCAATGAAAAAATTACTGAAATAGTTTTTTTTCCTGCTCATTTAAAAGAAAAGGCAAAACTTCCTAAATTTTTTTCCTTTTATTTTTTAACATTTTAATGATTGCTACACAGATTTTAAGCTTCTGTAAAATATGATTTGCTTCTTTGCCAGAGAATGAAAACCCAGCAGAGGTTATCTAAACATGCAAACCTAAAATGACCCTTGTAAAATGTTACAATAATTACAAGTAGAAACATAACTACATTTTTCCAAAATAGTGTCTTGGATAAATGATGACAATAAAATGACAACATCAGCAGTGCTCTTCATAAGAAACGGTTCCATCAAACCAGCAAAGTTAGCCATGTTTTTTTTAAAATGATAAAACATGAATCTTTAGATTTTACAGATTGCATTTCAGGTTTTTTTTTTAAGTCTGATCAGTGCAAGCTATGACATCTTGCTGTTGTCATAAGGCCTAGGACAGTAGTGGGAGGTCATGACCTCACAAAGAGCACTGCATATTACTACAAAAGCTCTTCTTCATCTTATTCGTGATTAGATACATACTGCACGCAGTAGACAAATGACCAGCAAAGAAGCTTCCACCAAATGGCAGCACTACCAGTAAAAGGCTCATAGTGACAGCGAACAAAAAATAAAATGTAATGCAATAAGCACTGACGTTTTCCAAAGGCCAACATGTCCCTGTTTTTTTGTAAAGCCTGTCATTCAATCTGGCCTGGAGACCCTGAAGGCTTTTATCAATCAATTTCTCTGCACAAGCAATTACAAGGAGAAGCACTTCTGCTGTAAACCCAAATCATCTTCATGCATTGCCTCCCAGTAAATTTTAGATGGCAAGGCAGCAATAGGTGGGAATTGAAAGGCACTACACAGTTATGCTTCAAGGACTGGAAAAGAGCTGTTTCATTCAATCAGACAAACGCATCCAGATGCTAATTGAGAAAGCATGAATCACTGCACTCATGCTCGCAGTAATGTCTGAAGTTCCTTCAAAATCCGCACTGGGGGTGGCCATAAACACAGATGTTTCCTATATTTCAAGACTGTATCCATGTCTTACCATCTTTCTTTCTCTCTGGCTCTCTTTCTCTCTCAGTCAGTTGTGTGATAGACTGACCTAGGGATATAAATGACATGAATTCCTATCTATCATTCCTCCTCCATTCCCTCTCCCCTTCTTCCTCCCTTGTGCTGTGGAAATCAAAGACTGCTGAGCCAAGGGGAAAAAAGATTCCATCAATCTTCGCTTGTCCCTAACAGTCACGTTTACCTGACAAAGTTGCACAGCACTCTGTGAAATGCAGTTCCTTCCTGCCAAAGCCTTGGCTTATGCCCCTGAAATACTGTTTCTTTCTTTATATTAAATTCTATTTAATGGGCTGCCTTGGTGTCTCAGCAGGCGTAGGTACATAATGTGAACTTGCAAGATCATGGAATCTGTCTCATGACCTTCGTCACACGTCTTCCTCTCTCTATTTTAAGCTTTATTTATTCAGGGAGGGTTTGCTGAGCATGCAAGCTTGCTTTTAACAATGCCTTGCTTAACATTCATACAGTTGCACACATTCGCTGGGAGCTGTCCTGCACTGATACAGACTTTACTGTTGGACCCTGAGCAGCTCTACTGGTGCAGCTGGGGCTTTGCCTGTTGAGTTTCACTGCATACAGTATCTGCCTACCTGCAGGTCTTCTGAATCTGAATCTACCTCCTAGTGAAACCTGATGGAATGGTTGTGAAGTGTAGTTATTTATTTCAGTGAAATTTCCATTTGTGTGAACGAAATTAAGGTCAAATTTGAAGCATCATTATGGTACACTTCTATAGCTTATACACGGTATGGCCAGTAAAAGAAACTTCTACAAAGTATTACTTAGGCACTCAAAGCTTTTCAAGCACATATTTAACGTGAGGTAGAATTCAAGTGGAAGTGCATTATGGCACGGAAGTCAGTTTGCAAGTAATTAAGATAGATTTTATTGTGTACATGGGTCATGCCCTCAAGACTTTCAGGCTTTAATATCATTGAAAGCAGCTACAGGTTTAGAAGATGTGAACATCTTACCAGATGTGACCATTTTGTTATTTACGTAGGTGCAAGCGTGATAGTATGGTGTATGGTTGCGCTGTTCAAAATGTAATCTCTGTCTCAGAACAGTATACAAACACTCGATTATTCATATTGAGTTACTAGTTGCTCCAATCATTCCTGCTCTTCATATTAATGAATAAATATGATGCATCATTGCTCTGAGTTACACAAATCAAGTGGATAATGTCTTCCGAAGTTACTTTCTGTCTTCTTATTATGTAGCTCCCCTTTTTGTGTCCCTGGACCTGCTTTTTCTTTGCTGAACTGTGATAGAGGGACAGCAAAACAAAGAGGGAATTCTGCACTAAAAAGACTTTAGACTTTGTTTAACACAGACTTCTGAAGACTCATATCCAAAAACACAGTGCTGTGAAAGCCCAGTACTGGGACAACCACACTGATCTAATGTGTCTGTTTCAATGAGAGGTGTCTGTTATCTGGTTACCCATTAACCTCTGTCAGATACTGTAAACCTCTGGGGGATATTTCACAGAACAATATTAACAAACAGTTCCAAATAAATCCTCCTGCACAGTGGTGCAGAATAAATGACATATTGGATGTGACTTAGTCAGATCTACTGGTGAGTGAAAATGTATTTCATTGAATTACCTGCATTGATTTATAAAATCAACCCATTTTGCCAGGCTTTCTCACATTTATTTTGGGGAAATTGTGAAGTAACTGTAACCTCAGACAAGACGAAAATAAATGCAATGCACAACGTTCTGTTTTTATTAGATTCAACATCAAAGAGGTTAGAGCCAAAATAAAACAGATTGGTCCTGGAATTTTTTGGGGGGGGTAATTGAAGGTTTTCCGGGTCATTTTGTAATTGGATTCATGCTATAAAGTTTATTTTGTATATTTAGCAGCTCTGCTTTGAGCAAAACCTTGAGATTCCTGTTTTCTCTTCAAGGTATTTCTGCCAGAACCACCAGTTTGACATTCTTTAATGATACAAAAAAATATATATCTTTCTTCTTTTCTGTTCCATTCCTGATGACTCATGGGGTTTATGGCCCTTTTCAAAAAAACAAAACACAAACGTATGTTTTATATAAAGCATGTACAGTGGTGTGAAAAAGTCTTTGCCCCTTCCTGATTTCTTGTTTGTATAGTCTTATGCACTTGCAGCGTGCATGTGTTCACTCGCGCAGACTTTACTCTGTTAAAAACTTGGTAGCCTATGACGTTACAAGTCGCGGCGTAAACTTTACAAGCATGGACCAGGTATCAGCAGCAGTGAACACACAGCGTGCAGATGTTGGTTTCGGTTGTTTGATAGGCTGCGTCATTAAACAAGCCCACAAGCAGCTCACTTGCTGACGTGATAACGGATCGCGGGTGGAAAAATATGGAAAAAGACGAGTTCTGTGTCTTTTAGGCGACTTTATAAAACTTTCTGATGATGGAGAAAGTGGAGAAGGGACGAGGGGGGAGACAGACAGAGGCAGGGCAAGCCGGTGTGTTTAACTTAGGTGTAGGCCTCTTGAGTGTGGGGAGAAGAGAATTCTGAGGAAGGTGCAAAGCATCCTTAAAATTTATTATAATAATGTTTGTGAAATGATGTTCCTTTTCTTAAATGCTGTGTTACTTTTACGCCAGATGTAATGGGACACACACACCTTGCAAAAAGTTCATCTTCTTGCATCATAGTCCAAAGAGTATTTTCCCAAAAATCTTGGGGATCATCAAGATGTTTTCTTGCAAAACTGAGACAAACCTTTATGTTCTTTTCGCTCAGCAGTGGTTTGTCTTTGAACTCTGCCATGCAGACCATTTTTTCCCCAGTCTCTTATAGTGGAGCCATGAACACTGACCTTCAATGAGGCAAGTGAAGCCTGCAGTTCTTTGGATGTTGTTTTTGGGTGGGTTTTTGTCGTTGCTTCGCTCTGGGGGTAATTTTTTGTCGGCCGGCCACTCCTGGGAAGGTTCACCACTGTTTCATGTTTTTACCATTTGTGGATAATGTCTCTCACTGTAGTTTTCTGGAGTTCCAAAGCTTTAGAAATGGTGTTTTTTTTCCCAGAAGGATAAATCTCAATTAATCTGTTTCTCATTTGTTCCTGAATTTCTTTGGATCGCAACATGATATCTAGCTTTTGAGGATATTTTGGTCTACTTCACTTTGTCAGGCTAACTGATTAAGTGATTTCTTGATTGAACAGGTGTGGCAGTAATCAGGCCTGGGTGTGGCTAGACAAATTGAACTCACTTTTTCGCACAGGGCCATGTAGGTTTGGATTTTTCCCCCCTTAATGATAACCTTCATTTAAAAACTGCATTTTGAGTGTACTTATGTTATCTTTGTCTATTCTTTCAATTTGTTTGATCATCTTAAACATTTCAGTGTGACAAATATGCAAATAAAAAAATAAATCAGGAAGGGGTAAACACTTTTTCACACCACTGTATAGAATTTTCTTTGATTACAGTGGAGATTGTCACTAAATACTCCTTTCTTTTCTAATCTCTACAAATTCTCGCCTTTTTTAAAACCTTTCTCAAGTACAGCTTATCCACTCTGTCTACCATTGTTGCTGTCACTTTCCACCAAATGCCAAGGTTTGAAACTAATCTGTATTTGAGTGGATTTAGTTTGAGTAGTTGGTCCTTATATAACAGTCATGTATGCACACTGTACATGAGACATTCTTCTCTGACATGCTATGATGTGGAGATATGGAATTATCCTCAGCTAGCCACTGAATGAATTATATGTTAAGACAAATTTATTCAAAGAAATGTATTTATTCAGTTGCTTTCCAGAGTCTCCAAAGCTGGAGTATATCTGTCCTTATTATTCTGATATGATATTGCCCTAAGACAGATCAGACAGCAGATGCTAACTACTCCACTAAGCTTGTATAACCCCTAAAATCTTTACCCAGACTTATTTTCCATTGCTGTGTTGATAATGTTATTGCAGATATGCTTATGATGGTCTTTCTAAGTATAGAAAGTTATCTGGGTTTGGCTGAAAGCCTAGAGGATCAACATTATCATTGTGGGACAGAGGAGCTGCCCAGAAGCTTGTCCCCAGAGGCCGCTTAATGAGAGGACAGAGAAAAGGGAAGAGGAATTGAAGCACCTGAAAGCCAGCTGTTTTGAGAGTACAGCAGAAACGCCTGCAGTGAATGTGTTGACATAGCCACGGGGCCTCTTCAGACAATGTCACGACCCTGCTCTGCCTCTCTGCCAGCCAGCAACGTCGTTTATCCAACACGTTAGCCCTGTAGACGCGGTTAGGGTGACTTAACACAAGATGACTCCGCATCTAAGGCAGAATTCCTGGGGATACATGGTTCATGTGAGAGGATGGCCTCTTAGCATCCCATTTATTGTGTTGTTAACATGACAAGACATTTAGCTACCTCTGGACAGGTGTATAATGTTGGTGCTCAGTTTCAGGGCCACATAGAGCATTATATTTCTGCAACAGTATCCTTCAAGGTCGTGAAATACTGGCCCCACTAAAAGCCCAGGAGCTACTCTGAGTTAAGTGTTTATCTTTGGATTACTGCAAGGTACATATGTGGTGTTTAACCTAGATTTCATTCTACAGCAACTGCATGTCAAACACTTCACTGATGACATCACACAAAATAAAACATGGAGGCAGACACATCTATACCACAGAGAGAACAGCTTTGACTGTTATGAAAGGCAATTGGGATCAAAGCAGCATGACTATGTGGAAAGATCTACAGAAAATATATAAATAAGTAAACCAAAAAGAATTTCCAGCGCACACAAGGATCCTAGGATTGACATTTTATTTGATTACACAGCGAAAAACAAACAGGAGTGAACTACGCATTTCACATGTTGCTTCATCAGATTCGTTCTGTGCTTGATTGCCATCAGGTGTGTCTTTAAATAATCAAGCGCTGATTTGCAGAGAATCTAACAGGCTCCCATACCCCAATGCAAATGCACTTCAAAAAGTCACCAATAATAGGCAATAGCAAGTAGAATCCTACCGTACCGTTGAAGAATGAAATCATCAGTTTTTATCTCATTTATCATTAAGAACTAATCAAACAACCACAACTGTTCAATAAATACCATGTGGACCCTGTGACTATGTATATAGGTAACAATATTTTATAATGCTTGTTGTATGTAATGTGCATGCTGTCTGTATTTTATGTTCACCTGCTCAGGGACTAAGGGTGAAAATTTGCTTTGAGCTATATCTCTGTATAATGCATCACATTTGAAATGAATGCTCATTATAATTGGTCACTGTCAAATAAACTTGTAAATAAATAAGTAAAGCACAACATTAGGTTTAAATATTACAGTTCCATTTCCATAAGATAATGACACAAAAACTGGCTATTCCATCTCCAGTACTACAGATGATCCGGAATGCTTACATTTCCATAAGATACCATAAATATCAGAATACATACATATTGAAAGTATAGTAGAAAAAAAATATAAGAGCATTCTACTAGTAATACATAAAACATTACAGAAGTTGAATAGATATTAAATATACCTGTCTTATTTCTGTTTGTCTGAAATCACTATTCTTTGAGCTCTAAAATGGCAAAGACTGAAGCCAGTTGGTGTATAGAAAAGCTAAGCTTATTCAAGCAACATGTGAACATCTTAACAGCAGTCTCCATGTGGGTAGCATCGGCCTGTGCTCATTGTCAGCCTCTGTGGTGAGGCTTTTTGTGGTATTGACATTACAGAGCAATGAAAAGAAGAAATTTGAGTAGTGCTGACAGGGTGCAACCTCTCATTGTGTGGAGGACTTTTAGCTGGAGCCATGTCAGCGTTAGCATTACGCTATTAAGTAGAGGCTTGCAGTGCAGCGTGTGAGGGTAACAGAAAGGGAAGAAGGGAGGTAGAGCAAAACTTAAGTTGGCTTTGGCCTTTTGTAACCTATGTAGGAAATTATAATGCAATAATGGAAGAGCCCTCCTTTTCTAAATGACAATATAAACAAATGATGGATAGCAATAATCTGAGCAGTCAGCAGAGCGTATCGAAAGCCCCAACACCGACAAGATCATGTTGAAATGTTCAGAGAGAAAAAATCAACAACAAGAATAGCTACTTTTCCAAATATAACTGGTATTTGAGTGAGGTTAGAATTGTGGACTGGGAAAGAGTAGTGGGATAAAAATTACCCAGCAGTAGGGAACCCACAGTGAAAGGCGGCATGCTGTTCACTGCTTTTACACATATCCACTCTGTGTTTGCTGTCTGTATGTGGCTCTGTGTGTGGGTCGGCATAGCTGTGTGTGTGTGTGTGTGTTTGTGTGGCTAAGTATTTGTCTTTCCTCCCTCTCAGAAGCTGGTCCAATGCAATATTTGTACCTGGCTGTGGGTGCAGGTGCAGTGTTGGCCTCAAAGTCCCATCTCACTGCTGCATCATGGTTTTTATTTTGTGTCTCATCTGTTTTCCTATCTCATTTTCATAGTCCAGGCTACTGTTTATTAAGCTGTTTTTTTTGTTTTTTTATCCTAGCTCCTACTGAACTGATCTCACTAAAAAGTGATTCGTATTTGCCTATCTGTAATCCAAATTGTCTTATCTATACTGTACACATAAAACATTTTTAATGTATAAACTTAATAGTGGTTTTAACATTGAACAAGACTAAAACTTTGTAGCCAGGCTCGTTGCTTTAGGAGGCTGTACTTACCCCTAAAATCCACTGATTCTGGCTACAACGTATTACGGTTGCGCCGCAGTTGCCGGAACTAATCACTGCCATTATTGTCAATGCTCGTTGTGTCCACCAGACGCGGCCTTAGCGCATCCCAGAAGCAGCTCTCCGCTCCGCTCCGCAGAGAACACATAGCACGTGTA
This sequence comes from Micropterus dolomieu, assembly GCF_021292245.1. Lineage (NCBI taxonomy): Eukaryota > Metazoa > Chordata > Actinopteri > Centrarchiformes > Centrarchidae > Micropterus > Micropterus dolomieu. The sequence continues at coordinate 21,854,964 of NC_060162.1, read as the reverse complement.
TTTTTGCCGGGTCAAGCAGCACAGAGCAGATCTGATTCTGAAATGCTCTTTGGGGCAAATGTAGCCTGAAGTTGACGAACGAAACGGGGTCACATAGAGCTGTGAAGAAGGTAGTAGAAGCACAAAAAGGACAAATTAATAACAAGTAAATAATGTGGGGCAGGCTGCACGCTCCTCTACTGAAACGCTTCCAGTAAACTTTAACGTCGGGCTATGGATGCATCAAAACCGTGGCACACCCGTAACGTGCCTTAGTGGATTCCTGGCGTTAGGCACAGCATTGCTTTTAGGTAAATGTTAAACATCTCAATCAATTTTATTTGCAGAAGTGCAGAATCACCATGGTCCCAATACACTTTACGATTCAAGAAAATACATTGGACAAAGAATATAGCAAGTTAATAAAATAAATTTAAATTAAACAACCACATTAAAAACATTAATGTTCAAGGGATGTTTGAAAAGGTGATGGACCCAAACGTGCAATGTAAGTTTTAGTGGCATCTAGTGGTGAGGGTTGCAAATTGCAGCCAACGGCAAACTCACTGCTCACTCCTACTTCTTCATACGTATTCAACATAGTGACGAAAGGCGCCCTGTAGAGCAGTCTGTCCTATTGGGCTAGAAACATGGCGACTTCCATGTACGTATGTAGATAGAAATGGCTCATTCTAAGGTAATAAAAACATACCGGTTCATTATGAAAAGTTCTTTACACACCACTGAAAACATAGATATTTACTGTATATTATATTGCATTTCTGTATTCTGAATCTTTAAGTTCTAGGATATGCTGTAATCAAGTGAATAAAGGTAGGTTTTCAGTCTTGATTTAAAGAGTTAGCTAAGCATGGTTCTTTAACATGTAATGGAAGGTCATTCAAGAGATATGGGGTACGGTAGGCAAATGCTCTGAAGCAAACGTATTTTTTTGTTAGAAGGAATGACCAGGTGACCAGAATTAAGAGAGCGAAGAGGGCATGCTCGTGTAGATGAGTTAGCTAAGTCCATGCAAGGTCCTATATAACCCTAAAATCAGCTCTAGCTTGCACAGGTAACCAGTGAAGAGAGGCCAGAATGGGTGTTATATGATCTGGGTTTTTCTTTAGTTTTTGTCCAGATTCTAGTCACAGGATTCTGAACAAGCTGAAGACTTCAAGTAGCACAACTAGAAAGACCAGAGAAAAGGGTGTTCTGATCAAGTTTGGAAGATACAAATGCATGGATTACAGTTTCAGCATCTCATTATATATTATTATTATATTATTATAGAATAGGATGGATTTTAGAAATATTACTAAGAAAGATGACAATGCTGACATACTTCTGTTTACCATTTTATGATGATGATTTTGTATTACTGAATAATGTCTGCTATGTCGCAGATGGGGGTTACAAACTTTATTTCACTTTACAACCTGTTGTAATGTGACAAATAAACCTACCTTCTACATTCTATGCTGATGCTTAGCAGGAGTTGTGTTTACCATGTTAGCATCTTAACATTTGCTAATTAGCACAAATCACTAAATACAGCTAAGGTTGATTGGAATGTCATTAGCTTTGCAGTTATTTGGTCATGATATAGTATTGGACAAACTGAAAATGTTTATCTGAAGATGGCACTACAGGAAAGTGGGGTCAAGTTATAAGGCTAAATCCTCTGAGTACCATGAATAGCAGGCAGGCAGCAGGCAAATTTTTTAAGTTCAAGTTTATCAAGTTTGTCCGCTATAATCAAACAGGGTACAATCATAGTGAAATGCATATCTGCAAGCTTCTACAATTGTGCAATAAAAAATAACTGTAATATAGAACGAGAATAAACATGCTCTGATAAACCTGTACAGTAAGTACAGACAGACAAAGGTATAGCTAATAATAAAAGTTAATATCTAGCATCTGAAGAGCAAGATATTCATCTCAGGAGTTGGTGGAGACCAACACAAAGCTAAATGGAGAGTGAAAACAAGAAAATGACTCCAGTGGGAAGATAACGTTGCTCTGTGTCTGCTGGATCTGTCACTTCAGACATCAGGCACTTACAGCAAACACAAGAACCAGACACAACAATGTGTCACGGGTCACATGTTATTTTTCAACCCACAAGTGGACAAAAATCTATGACCACAGCTTCAAACCAATTAATCATAATCTTAACCAAAAGATTGTGATGTGACCTTGACCCAATAACATGAAATCAAAACCAGCTGAACTTGAACTGAATTATAATCATATAGAGGAATTGTCTATATTTAACCAAAGTCACAATTGCACCTAATAACCAGAACAACACACTGACCTTCTGCACACTCAACCAACTTGACTGGTGAGAGATGACCTTAGCCCCCCAGCGCCTCTTTTACAGTAAGGATCTGTGTGGAAGACGTGTTTTTATCTCTCTAACACTGTGTTTTGATTCATTCAATCAACATAGCAGGCATGAAGTCATTCTTGATGAAGTTCTGTATGATTAAATAACTTGAACTGACTACACCGCTGAATTGGCTGGAAACAAGAGCACGCCCCTGCTGCTCTATAGCAAACAGTGACAAGTGGGGCCACAGGGGTCAGTTGTATCCTCCCCTCAGAGCCCTTTCACACCACCCATAAGCACCCCACTCACCTTGGAATTACTTAGTTATTATGTACTATTTGGAAGCTGTTTAAGCCATGTCAGCTGGCCTAAATAACGCCGTCACCTGAACAAGCAGGATTCAGCAGAGAGATGGGGGATTAGCCAGTGTGTATTGGCTGCTTGTTGTCACGCCTGCTGAAGGGCAGATGGAAATTACTTGGAAAAACAATCCTTTTATCACCAATGTCAATATTAATATTAATCACTCAGGGAGCAATTCTGTGAGCAAAACTGAGAAAAACGACGACAACAACAACAACAACAAAAAGCCTCACAAACATACATTAGTAGAAAGACAAACAAACCAAGGCACACAAGCCACTTGTGGCCTTGCCAAAAAACACATTCACTGAAGAGACAAAGGTCACTTAAGGACTGACCTGCAAAGGTTGCAAGCAAAAAAAACCCAGATATAATATCCCAATTCTAGACAGTCAGATTATATTATAATATAAAATAAATAATAAAATGTGTGTGGGCCTAAGATTTGGATGACAGGTAGAGGTTTTGGAAAACACTTAATATGTACCCAGTGTGCAAGCCGATTGCTTAGTAACATCACATACAGTAGGTTAACACCAATAGATCAGCACTTTAGTCATAACCTCATGTAAACAATTTCAGCTCTTTAGAAACTACTACTTTAAACTTTATTTCTAACAATGTTTACAGCAGCAAACGTCCCACTGTAATTGATCAGTTTTATCACTCTTGACAAAAGCAACACAAAAGCTGTGAATGAAATTGTAGAGGCAATAATACCTCCACAGCCCTACAGCCTACAATATAATTTAATCTCAACCGTCAAATGAGGGAGAAAATTCAAGATGGTGTTATGCTTTTTGTTGGATCACTTCCATACATCTGATGTACAGCTGCAAATATTGTAAATATCTAAACAACAGAAGGAGAGAGAAGATGGATGGTGAATATGTGAATGGCCACATCTAATAGGGTATTTTTTTTTCTCTTTGTCAATTTTTTTTTTTTATTTCACCAAAAGCTAATGCCACAAGATAATTTGAAACAAAACAACAATCATTTTCTGACAAATCTGAATGATCCAGTCACACCTCTTGTAGCATGACATGGTTTTGAACACAAACAGCAAGAGGTTACATGATGGATTTTTATCTTCAAATTTCACTTTGCAGGGTTTCTCATCTAGGCATACATTAATCAAAGTTTTAGCAATAATGTTAAATTATACAGAATTGTAATTTTGTTGGATGCTTTCGTTTCAAACGTTCAAACTAAAAAAGTTAAAAGCACTTTCAGATCAACTACTTCAAGTACAGTATGTACGTATATAGGAGGTTTTGTACAATCCTAGATCATCCAGTAGCCTTAGATTATAGGTTTATTATCAGATTGTTGAATTAACAGTTGTAGTAGGAAAGCATGAGTCTACTTTCTGCTAATGGTGTTTTAATTTTTTTTCAGAAACGATAACATTGTAAATTGAATTTCCATGGTAGTGAAAGTAAGTTGAGCCCAACTCTCATTTTTCTGTGAGGGATCAACCTTTGGAACTCTAATCTATGCTTCACCAATTCAACTTCAGGTTAGGTTTCATGAGGGTTTAAATACAGTAAGTAAAGTTTTTCCTTTCTGATTACCTTTTCAGGTGCGTACTGCAACATAAAGATAGATTAAATTTAATTTGTTCATGCTTATGCATTTCACTTAGGTGTGTACTCACTTTTGTTGCCAGCGGTTTAGACACTAATGGCTGTGTGATGTATTATTTTGAGGGGACAAATTTATTTATAAATTTACACTGTTATACAAGCTGTACACTCACTACTTCACATTGTTGCAAAGTGTCATTTCTTCAGTGTTGTCACAGTAAAAATTATTATCAAATATTTACAAAAATGTGAAGGGTGCACTCACTTTTTGTGAGATACTCTATATCTATTCTATGTTATATAGACAAATTAACAACCTCCACTTAATTTAGCATCAGCTTGAAAGCAAATGAAAACAGAAATAATTACTTTTTTTATCTAATCTTAAATAAATTCATGCATCATGGGGTTAAAATGTGTCATCCTTTTTGGTTTCACCTAGCCTTTAGCTTACATTTCATAGCCATTTCAATTGCCAGAACCATGGTGGCAAAACTCTTTCCTTGTCAGGTGTGACTTTGTTAGACGGATTGAATAAGATTCAAACAAATGGACTCCGCTGAATCTGTTTTGTAGTGACTTCAGTCTTGTGCCAGGTACACTCCCCAGCTCTTCCACAGTGCTAAACACTCAGTTCTTGGAATGAGACTTGAGAGCATGAAGTGAGAAAACAAAGATGCTGCAGAAACATTGTTTTGGTATGTTACACTGATCCCTCCAAGAGCTGAGAGAGGAGAAGTGGGATGCAGAGTAGAACTGCTGGAAAATATCTCTTGGATATCTGGCAGTAGGGAAATAGATGTAATCCCTCCTTGTTATTATCTTTGTCTGGGCTCTTGCATACTTGAGATAATGTCAGCCAGGAAAAGTAGAGTAAAAGCATAATCCTTCCAAATAATGCATGCATCTGATTAGCCTTTGGCTGTTGTTGGTGGACAGGAAAGTGGCATTATCTCTAACTTCTATGGCAAATGGCAAAAACACAAAGAATGTAGAGGATGCACAATCATGCTTGACTCTCTTCTTCTTCTTGACACTGTTCTAAAATACACTCCTCCTGTACATATATACATGCCTTCCATAAGTTAATTCAGCTGACAACCAGTGGGGCTTTTGAAGTTGAGACAAGGTCAGCCCATATCCTGACTCAGCTTAGAGAATAGGGGCTCTCCATCTTAATGTGCGTCCTGCAAGAACATAGAAATGAATTACCTTCCACTTTGCAGGCTCTCCACTGCACACACTCTCGCACAGATGCCATGTGCTTTAATGTATTTTTCATAGAAATTTTAACTACAAATTACAGGATCATAAAAAAGAGATAATACATGTTTTTACTGTGTGTGAGAAGATGGTATTCCCTTGTTAAATGGACCCAGCCCTAGATCCTGCACATGCTAAGTATCCTACATGCAGCAGGGTGATTTTTGTCCCTTCATTATTCCTTTTGGATTCCTTATCAAAGTGCATACTGCAGTTGTGATTCTTTTTTTTCTGGTTCATCACACCAAATAGATCAGCCGGAGATTCATGCCTAATTCTATTTGTCATTCCAGCTCTCGAAGGGAGAAGTAGCATGATGAAAAAGAGGGCAGAAATACTGGAATCCTTTTCCCTCTGTGGGTACTGGCAACAACTCTAAACTCCCCCATCCTCGCCTTCCTTTGTCGCTTTGTCTCAGATGTTTTTTGTCTGTGTCTATCTTTCACTCTCATGCAGGCAGAAACACACAACCCCCCTCCTTAACATTTGTTAGAGTAAGTGATGGAGTGATTCCGATGGGCCAATGTGTTCCCCACTTCTCGAATTTGTTACCGCTGTTGTTGTTATAAGTTCGATGTCTTCCTCTGTCCCCTCTCTTTGGCGTCTGTCGGCTGCCGCTGTGCCTGCAGGACACCAGAGGAGACGACTGGCATCCTCAATGAGGAGGGAAGCAGTGCTCGCCTTCACGCTCCAGCGCCTGCATGCCTGAAGAGATGACAGGGAGAGGAAAAGGTGTAGGTTGACAGGCCAAAACAGCTTATGTATTCACGCAAACACATGAACACATTTTCACAAATACATATTCACGCTGTGCATTTGGGCACACAAACAGGGGCTGGACATAATAGCAGCAACAATATAATGCAATCTAATAAAATTCCTCTACCTGCCTTAGAGTTAAATAAAGACCTCTCTAAAGTGTCTCAATAAAAATTAACACCACCACAAAGGTGCTCTTTATGTACACCAACTGTACACTTTTCTACCAAACCAAACACAAATTTAATAATATAATAAATGCATATACACTCACAGGCATGTACATAAAACATATTTATATCTTTGCAACACACTTCCTTTTCTTGCATTGAAAAAGATTGACAAAGTACAATATTTTAACCTAACTAGGTTTGCTGTTGTTCTATTTGGTTTAAAGCCGTTTAGTAACAGACCTATGACATAGTGACTACTATGTCCTTCCTGTCACATATTGGGCTTTTTTTCACCATATGTAAAGCTAGACAGGAATACCTTAATTTGGTATGTGAGTGGCCCTATACATGTCCTGGGACACTTTTTGAAATTATTTGGAGGTTTTTTGCCCTGGAATATAAATGTCTCCAGAGATATAAGAACTATATTCATACAGTAGGACAGTAGGTGTCGATAAAGTTAAAAATGCACTCCATTTAACCAGCCGACTCTGTCTTCAAGAAATAACATTTAAATACTACAAATTTGCAACAGCAAATACATTGAGAAATGTAATGGCACCTGGATTATATTCTTTAGCAACATAACGAATGTTCACATATTTTAAATTACTTGGTTTACCCTAACCATGCATCTCTCTATATGCTTTATATATCCGTGCGGTCTTTTGAACACATGTTGCCATGAAATGTTATTCAGGAAAAATTAAGTTTCCTGCAGAAAATACAGTTGGCAAAACAAATGAGAACTGTATAAACATTATTTCTAGAAGATAGGGTGGCACCAGCTTACCCTTAAATATCGAATGACAGAGCATCCATGAATGCACACCGAGGACGTTTTCAGTGTCTGTGACTGTGCTACCTTCCCGAGCATCATTTTACAAAATGAAATAAAGGTGAACAAAATGTTCACTGTGATAAATACCCATCTCAAGCAGCTTTCAAGGTTCTGCAAAATGATTTTTATATATAGTAAAATGAATAGCACCGATAGTGGCCTGGAATGTAGGATTTTATTTTTTTATTTGCTGTACAGGATTTAATGACATTGATGAGTCAAAACATCAGTGAATGATTTCAATTGTGGCGCAAATAAACACTTTTATTACACTGGTGCCTATTTAGTGTCTCTTTTTTGTGTGGGATGCATCTTAAGTCACTTTGATGAAAACTCTTCTGTCTTCAGGCTGTATGGTCTGTTTTATTGACAGTTAACTCAGTCACCCTATTTTTCTTATGGGAGATAATCTTCTCTTTCAACTTCATTTAAAGCCTTTTCATGTTAAACTAATACATTTCTGATTTTGAGGATTTTTGAGCACTTGATCTGTTCTCTGGGTGGCTCACCGTTTTTCCTGGCTAAATAAAAGACAAAGAATAACATCATATATAACATAACACAACATTTATTTATTAATTTATAAAGACAAAAAAGTATGTTCAGTAGATTGCAAACCAAAATGACTTTCAGAATAATTTAATTGAGACCAACTGGGCGATAATTAAAAATGCCCTGTACACCCTTGTATAACCATAAACAAAATGCCAGATTTCACAGATTTAATGTCAGATTCCAAGGTGAATTTGATTGCAAGGACAAGCATTCTGTCAGTGAATGAACAGATTGCTCATGCCTGATCCAGCCTGTGGACCGCCTGAGCTGGTGGGTGAATCTGGCTCTGCGATGTAGACAACATGATGACAAATTGTCTCAGCAAAATGTTTTGTGGTAAGTAAAAAAAAAAATTAATTATATGCAATTAAATAACCTCCTACTGCCCACTATCACCAAACAGTACACGTGTAATCAGACATGTATGAACTCATCAAAGCACTTTTTTAGTATCTTAAAATAAGAATCATGAACCAAACATGAAGGGTAGCAGAAAGCATGAAGTGACTAATTACAAACCTTAAGACTTTTGCTTTGGTCAGTGTTATTACTGACTAATATACACTCTCAGGCACACAACAATTTCAACCCAAAGCAAAATGTAATTTAAATGTAGTGTGGCGTGACAGGTTTAATGAAATGTTCCTTGCTTTTAGCCAACAACACTTGAAAACAAGCTTCCAAAACAATCACAAATAATACAGTGAGGAATTGCTTCTTTTTGGCACATTTCATGCATGTCACATTGTATTTCTCTTCGGTTTTTAGTCACACTAGGAGCGTGGCTCTGGGGATGGCAATGTCAGTTGGTTGCTCCACCACTTTGTTCAAAACTTAAATATCTCAACAACTACTGGATGGATTTTCATTAAATTGTGGACAGACATTTATGGTCCTCGAAGGATGAATCTTACTGACTCTGGAAATTATCTGACTTAAAGTGCCATCTGCAAGTCAAAGTTTTCTCTCTATCCAGTAAAATATCTCACACACACACTGTACAGACTTGGTTCTCAGACAATGACTACTCTTCACTTGTGGTTAACATTTTTGTTTTTGACTGAAATGTGTCAACATGGATTGCCATAAAATTAGGCACATTCATGTCACTCTCAGGATGAATTATAATAGCTACTATATATAGTGTTATCCATCCGTCCATCCATCCATCGTCAACCGCTTATCCTGCGTCAGGGTCACGGGGAATATAGCATTATCACATGGTCCAGTTCTTAGTTTGTAATTTAACTTAGCTTTCACACCTGAAAGTCTGCAACCAGGTCTGTACCCAAGTTCATGTTTAGAAATATTTTGATTTTGGTTTGGATCAAACTGAAAAGTCCGAAAGTCCGGACCAAATGAGGCAGGTGTGAAAGTGCCTCTTTCAGTGTTTCAGTGTGTAAGTTTTAGTGACATCTACTGGTGAGGGTTGCGAATTGCACCCCCCCTCCCCTATCCAAGCGAGCTTTATAGCTACGGTGCCTGAGACAGGACAAAGATGTCATCTATGAGATAGCAGAGAGTTGTCAGGCAAGAATTGAGGTTTCTTTAGATAGATACAGTGGGGAGAACAAGTATATGATACACTGCTGATTTTGCAGGTTTTCCTACTTACAAAGCATGTAGAGGTCTGTAATTTTTATCATAGGTACACTTCAACTGTGAGAGACGGAATCTAAAACAAAAATCCAGAAAATCACATTGTAAGATTTTTTAAATAATTAATTTGCATTTTATTGCATGAGTCATCAGAAAAGCAGAACTTAATATTTGGTTCAGAAACCTTTGCTTGCAATTACAGAGATCATACGTTTCCTGTAGTTCTTGACCACACAGACCTCTACATGCTTTCTAAGTAGGAAAACCTGCAAAATCAGCAGTGTATCAAATACTTGTTCTCCCCACTATATTTTAAGAAATTATATTTACTTAATTATACAGTAAAACTTTTTTTTTTAATATTATTGTTACTTGTTCATTAATAAACAACAGAGACATCAAGAAATGAAGTGCTACAGGATGTTTCATACTCCTGTAATACATTATTTTACAACTTGGGAGGGTTGCCTCATCTGGACTAACATACCAAAGTAAATGAAAAACATCTCAAACACTGTCACATCTAGTGCATCAATTATGACCACTAACAGGACAATGTAAGCCTCACTGTTTCTGCACCACAGTCCATTATAAACCACATAGTACATGAGATTTACAAATCATCGTAAGGTGAGGATCAAGGCTTCTCTCACTTTGCTTAATTAGATAAGCAATCTGCAAATCTTACCAAAATGTCTTTTTAAATTTTTTTAAAATACAACAGAAGTATAACAGAAGTAATACTGAGAGCCATCATTTCAGCTTGTGGTAAAACGGTGCAACCTTTTCAATGGGCATTTAGCATATGAAAGTACAAATTACACATTTGTGTGCACAGTGGCAAATCAATATCCAAAAAACAAATTCGGAAAGTATTCATTTTGGTCACTTGATAGGCACACGGTCTTGTTACATATCACCATTAGCAGTAAAAAGAAATACATGTTTTCCACCAGGGCAGTAAAATGTGAAGCTTAGCTGCTGATCTGGGCTTCCCTGCTGGTACTGTTTCATTACCAATAATATTCATCATCTGTCTCAGGAAGGTAACGGCACATTTCTGTCCACGTAACAAAGCCATAACAGAGGCTGGAGCAGAACTGCATGAAATTACAATCCAACTACATATTTTTTCTACCAGTGCTGGGTGATCTGAGCTTCGATGCTGGAAGCTGCCTTCTTTTATTGCCAATTAGTGATCAGCTGATTGTCTCACAAACATAACAAAACCAAAACAGAGCTCTGGAGAGAGAATAACTACATAAAACTAATCCAACAACATATTTTTTCTACCAGTGCAGTAAAGGTTTAACTTTCTGATCTGAGCTTCCAGCTGCTACCGTTTTATTGCCAAGTAGTGAACAGCTGATTGTCTCAGGAACGTAACGACAAAGCCAAATCAGAGCGCTGGAGAGAGAGAGTAACTACATGAAATTAATCCAACTACATATTTTACACCACAAGCCAAAGCCAGCGCTGGAAAATAAACCAATCCAACTAACCTTTCATGATTTTTCTACCAGGGCAGTAAAAGTTTACTTGGCTGATGCTTCCATGCTCTAAGCTAAATTTATGGTTTTATTCCCAATTAACGTTACTGATCAGCTGATTGTCTCGCTAACGTAACTGGCAAAGCCAACCCACAGGCTGGAAAATAATTACGCGACATGAAATGAATGCAACTATTGACAGGGGAAACACCTCACCTCTCTCAGTGATTAGCTTCTAGCTAAAGCTATCAAACAACAGCTTTCATTTGCATCGCTAAAGTCTGACAAACTTAAGTTAATTACCTGTCCAGCCAAAAACAGGCAACTTCAGTACCGCTTTGAAAACATCTGTCCCACATTATTGGTGCGTTCCATCTGACACGGGAAGTCGGAATTTCCGAGTTCAAAGTTCAAAATTTCAAAGGGAATGCCCCCTTAAGTCGGATTTCCGACTTGGGAAGTCAGGAGAACCCGACTTTGTGATCCAAGATGGCTGTCGGGGTATCAACAGTTAGTGAATGCTGTCGTTTATACTGTACTGCACTTCTGTGTACTTTTAACTCATAGAAATAATTGTACACAAAGTGTCCAGCTGCTGTCTGCGGACGTGTTGCTACAGTGTTTAGTATGAGTAAATACCACACAATGAGTTTTTTTAATCAACCGGCGAATCAATAGTTAACCTTGCTAGTTGTAAACAATGACTGGCCGAGCGAGGTTTTCCGATTTGTTAACTGGAACGCCATCAACTCGGGTGTGACATCATTCCCAGTTCCGACCTCCGACTTCCAAGGTAAATGGAACGCAGCATAAAGCCTTCCATCTGGGAAAATCCACATCCGTGATTTCTGCCATCAGCTGTTTTGTATCTGTCCCGGTTTGGCTTCATGGTATAAAGTTCAGACTGCCGGCTCTCATGCTAAATAACATGATTGCGCTTGTTCATTTGTCCAAATGTCACTTCTGTTCTTACTTCTAATAAACACCATCACTGATGAGTGCGCTAAGGCAGGACCAAATCATTTCATGCAGATACCGGGGGATGGTCAGTCAATATGGATGTTTATGGATTGTTTTTTGATCAATGAGGAACTGTTATTGAAAACAAAAAACAAAGAGATCATTAATTGTATTATTATATTTGAAATATATACACTATACATATAAATATAATTTGATATACCAATTTTTGGGGGAATTGTTGGAATTGTCCTAACTTTTCCCCCCTGTACGGCGCCCATGGAAGTGTCTTAGTAAGGAGTCAGACCACCACAAGCCTCCAGAACAGCTTTAGTGCTCCTTAAGTCTGTGGAACTCTATTGGAGGACATATAGCATTATAGACAGTCACAGACATCACTAAATAGATTTGAAGATTTGAAAATTTATATTATCTAATTTGGTGTTATGGAGATAATAGTGGTGGAGAGCACTGAGGTATTATTCACATCATTTTCATTCTCACCATACCATTCAGTAAGCCCCGGTGCACAGATGCATCTGCATTTGTGTGTTATATGTTCTTTAATTTAGGTTTTTACTTCAATTTGCCCCCATCTGTATATATAGTACATGGCTCATTATATGTCTACTATCCTATAATCCTCTTAACTTTCTTCATGTAAAATGTATGTAGTTCAAACAGTACAATCATTGTATAATATCAGCAACAAAGTGTATTTACAAAGAACTTTTGGAACTATTAGATACATCTCTGATAAGGTCATTTAAAAAGTTTGGTTTTTTTAAAGTGAAGAGGGAAAATAACACAGCTTTCCCCTTCCAGACCCAATCCGAGTCAGCTACCAGCATGTAACACTACATTATATCAAAATAATAAATGATCTTCCTTGTGGTTAGTAGATCTTTTCCTAATATCAGCCAAATGAACATAGCTTGGTAAACTCAAAACGTCTTTCCAAGCTGAACTTGACAAACAGTTATAATCCAGAACACAATTTTGCACAGGCACGATCTTTAATAGTAGGAGTTGCATCCCCTGTAGATGATTTTAGCATCATCCTCTTGTGGTCAACCACATTGGCTATGCTCTTCTTCTCTTCTATGCTTTTCTTCCACTTCCCATTGGGCATTGTGTATTTACTTGCAGTACACGGAACGCATAGACAGAGTCGACCCAAACCCAACCTGACACATGAACCATTGTCAGGACCTGTTTTGCATCAAGTTACAGTGTATCAAATCTTAAGGTCCGAATACTTGTATGCCATATTGATACTCAAAGTCATAGTTGAAGATGGTTAGTCTCTGTCAGTGTCTATAAAAGTAAGTAATGGATACAGTCCAACGGGGACAGACAGAATAACTGAAGAAGATACCTGTGAGTGACAGTCAGTTAGTTGGGAAAGTGGGAAAAGGAGGGTGACCTTTATGTGAGGAGAGGTGTCAGCTCCAGGAGGGGCAGGAAAGGGGGCAGTGTCTCCTTCGCTTCAGTGACTTCCTCTCTCCTGTACAAGAAAGCTGTCAGCGATCTTCCAAGAGGACTGTCTTTCACTCAATCTCCCTTTATCTTTCTGCCACCTTCCTCCACCTTCACTCTTTTCGTATGCTGTGTCTCCAAACTCCCTTTTCCAGGCCCCTCTCTTCTCTTTCTCTGTCAGCAACTGTTAAATCAGATAGATTGCAGGTGTGTTTCCACTGTGATGGGGATTCTCTGCTGCTGTTTGCCTCTAACCTCTCAGCATGACACAGCACCGCTCCCAGTTTACTGTGTCGTAATTTATCCACAGACCCTAAAGATACTTGAACAGCATTTATACATGCAGGCCTTATGGTTGTCCTATTTATCATAAACCCCTACCTCTGCATTAATTCTGAGGTGTGATTAACTAAAAATTCCGCCATTGGTGAGCATATAAAGTCTAGCAATAAACTGCCCAACTTCATCCACTGCCCATACAGTGATGGAGATATTACTCAAGCGGCCAATCTGTGATTATTCTGCATTCATTTACCCCAGGCATTTTAGCATGAGACTAGATGTATGCACACTGAATACAATTTTCTGTCTCGCCTGCTGTGTTTTCAGGCATATTTTCTTCCATGTATCCTCAAACTGGCAGCTACTATCAGTAAATGGCACCAACCTTTCTCTGTGGGGTGAAAATGACTGCCTTGTAAGCTTTGCACCGGTCTCAGCCCTCTCCCAAGATGGTAGTTAAAAAAAACGATGTTGACCTATGGGCGGCCTCAGGACTGTATATCTCAGCCAGAACAGCACGCAGGAAATAATCCCCCCAGTTTTGAATTATTATGTGTCCCAAGGTCCCTAAATGGATTTTCTTGGGAGCAATGTGAGCTGAGAAGCTGGACATCAGACTATTTTGCTTTGTTGGTGTTTTTTTCCCCCTCGTTTATTGATTTTAATATTTCCCTGACTTCCATAATCCCACTTAAACAATTAGATTTATCATCACTCTTCCAGTGGTGCAGAACGGCACTGATTAATTGAGTCTCTATTGACAGGTCTCAATTAATTGGACAGAGCACTGGATTCTAACTGTACAAAATTCATTAATAGCCTGCTCTATATCAAGGATATAACACTGATGAATGACTGAGGGCTGGCCTTTTAAGATCACAACAGTAAACAATCTGGTTGAGACTATCATGACATTTCCAAACCAAGTCTTTTTTCATTTTCAAAGGGTCTGTCTGCGGATGCATGGTTCTATATAAAACAATCACTGTTCTGGCTCTGTCCTCACAAGCTCTCAAAGGTCAGCCTGGACAACACCAAGTGCTCTAATTATATTTTCCTGAAAAAATGTCTAAGGAGCACAGGTCCTGCAGCACTGTAGCTTCTGCACCGTATACAGTAGGTGTTTGGTTTTTCTGCATTAGGGTGTAAGGTTCAATCCAGAATTGCTTCAGTTTCATAGGGATCTCGGGATTTTGGCCCTCCTTAGACAGGTGCTGCTTAAATGTTGCAGATTGCTCTGTGCTTTTTAAAATACCTTTTCACATTCTTGTGCTGTGAGGCCCTTACAAAATGGGAAGCGACAGAACATTTTCATATCAAAAGTACCCTGCATCCTCCACCCTTGATGTCTTGTTGTCTTCACGTTAGAGACTATTAAAGTGTATTTTCTTTTCCCATGGGTGAATTTTGCAAAATCATATGTAACTGTTACATATGATGTTAAAGGCAAGTACAAAGAGATAAAAAAGGGGAAAAAAATCAATAAAAGAATGCTTCAAAGGGGGCACCTAGGAGGAGAAAGGAGGAAAGCTCAAAACAAGTCAAAAAGTCAGAGTCTGATCTCCCATAATCCTTCTCTTTGCTACAATTTTTTGAGATTGGGTAGCAGAAGCGTGGCAGAAACCCTTAGTTCAATGACGATTCTGCTCCTAAACCAAGTTTGAAGTGCTAAAATTATTGCATATTTTATTTAGTAACATAGTGCTAACTACTTTGTCCTTTTCACAATATAAAATTATTTTACAGACACTGTAATTGACAGACCACCACTATATAATTTATTTAACAATAGCATTCTGAGTCTATAGTATGAAGCAAATGTGTCCTCTTGAGAAAAGTTTTTTTTTTTCTTTTTTTTGGCAGCATTCTATTCCTTACAATGAGGTGGAGGCCAAGGTGACCCCTGCAGAGCAAGTATCTCAGACTGAACCACTTTCCCTGTAGCTCTTTCCTGCCACGCGGGCCATCAGAAAGCCAGGCTCAATCCACTTTTCTAAATTGCTACTATTTAATGGAACACCTTGACCTGACTTCCCTCCCTGCAAAAAATAAATAAAAAAGTTGTTGGTAAAAATTAGGCCTTTCAACTAAGGTGATGCCTGTGGAAAATTGAACGTATCAAACACTGCTTTTACTGAATTGCTTGACAGATACCTTTCTGTAGGAGATCTTCAGAGGGCTAAATAGAGTTTGTTCCCATAGAGACACAAAATATTTTTTTATTTACTTATATTTTATAGACTGACTATTTCCTTAATGTGTGTTTTGGATAAAAGAATATGTGGTCAGATGGTCAGGCAATTTCAACCAAAAGTGAATAGCAGCCATAGATAAAACCTCATTCCTTATGTTAGCTTAGTTCTAGGTTTTAGATTAGATAGATTCAGCTTTATTGTCATCAAGCGAGTGTGGGTACAGAGTTAATGGGATGGAGTTAGCATCTAACCTGAATTGCAGAAATATAGTGTTTTATACATTGTAGATATGCTATATCTTACAATATGTACAGCGGAGTTACAATACACAGATATTATACAGTATATGTGAATATATTAAAAACGTACAGAGTTAGAGAATGTAGAGTTTTTTATAGAGTGTAGAGGTTCAGTCTGTGCAAAAATATGAATAGTGCAAATAACATGTACATTAAAGTACTGTGAGCAGTGCAGTATGAGGTGGGTGGAGGAGCAGCTTGTTGCATGGCCTGCAGGTACAAGTGGAGAAGTATGAAGTTCAAACAAGAAGGGTGGAGCACTGCTCTGCACTAGAAAGTAAAAAGATGTTTCTTTTCAAAAATTCAGTCCTGGTTTCCATAGCAATTATCTAGCTCATATTTTGGCTGGTAATTCCTGCAAAATTCAGAGGCTGACTTTTATCTTTCCACATTGCCGAAAACCACACACAGATATACAGTAGCTCAGTATGACTCCTTTGAGAGAGCTGAGAAAAAAAACAAGCTTTTGTAACCCGGGCTCTTTTTATTCTGGT
Source organism: Micropterus dolomieu (assembly GCF_021292245.1). Taxonomy (NCBI): domain Eukaryota; kingdom Metazoa; phylum Chordata; class Actinopteri; order Centrarchiformes; family Centrarchidae; genus Micropterus; species Micropterus dolomieu. The sequence continues at coordinate 21,838,306 of NC_060162.1, read as the reverse complement.
TGATTGTCATCCTATGAGTGTACATTAATCCCCTCCTATTCAAGATCTTGCTAAATCAATCTGTAAAAGTACAGCCCTCTTTAAGTACTAGCAGTTTAAAATGTGTTTCTCTCTAGGGTTCACACCTCAGAGGGCTCTGATGAGACTTTAAATGTAACTGGCCTTAAAGCGTTGCGCACATTAAATTATGCCAGCAAGAACCTAATTAGCAATGACTGCTGACTTGAGTGACAACTTGTTTACGCAATGCGTCGATAAGACAGTGGTGTTTGCCAAAACCAAAGGGATGAAACAAACTCCCCGTTCTTAGCCAGTGGCTTAGTGGTCAAAGCAAACGTGATTGCTTTTGAAATTATCTAAATAAAGGAGTTGCCAGATGACTTCATCAACATCGAATGACATCCTTTCTGAAATCAAAAATATAATTTCCATTTGACTTAAAGAGAGACTAATGGAACAAAACTCCAGAAGGAAATCCCTTGAAGATTATCCAGGCTAGAGTCTTAGTAAATTGCTTTAAAATTTGCATGCATCTCCTGGATGGCTAAGATGCCTTGACTTCTACAAAAAATCTACTTTTCTCTCAAGTATCCTTGCATTTCTGTGCCCTGGACTTTCACACTGGTGGAGGTAAATTACAGCTCTACGTAAACCTTTCTCTGGCTCCAAATGTTGCAATGGATAGAAAGTGAAAGGTGGGATTACACTTCCCTGGCATGCAGGGTGGTCTTTTGATCTCAGCTGGAACCCAACCTGCATGCTGGGTGGACTTAGAAAGCAAGCTGAGAGCTCGGCACAAGTACCTGTAACCTGGTTTGGAAGCCAGCTGTTGTACGTAGATCTGAACTGTCCATTGATAGAACAGAAAAACTGTGTAATATAGTTGTGGTTGAAGACATCTCCATCACGAATACGCACAGAAATTTCCATACTAGCAACATTTCTAGGAGCCCTTGGGGAATTCAGTATTTCCAGGATAGGTGAACATAGAAAATCCCATAATAAGTGAAAAGAAGCAAACCGAGACCATCTGGCATCAGAAACTAACCATGAACACTTAATATATATATATATATACACACTTTATATATTTTGTAGGGAAGACCAATAAAATACTTTCACAGTAAACAGTTGGCAAATACAGTTAATATAAACATAATCCTGCTGGCATTACATTGTTTATTAAATGCACCATTTGCTAATGCAAATTATCTGCATATGAACATATTTTTGGACATAGGGTAGTCAAAGGTTATCCACATGTAATGATTTGTACTTTATGGTATGGAGTTTTGTATGATAAATTGTGCTGTCAGACAGAAAGAGCAAAACTAAAGTGGGTTGGGTCCCTTCACATAGAGCTGTTTATCGAAAGTATTTGAGCTTCAGCAACCACATATCCAGACTTTACTGCACCCCAAGGCAGAAATACCTGTGGAAGGAGAGGAGAGAGAGACAAGAAAGCACAAACCTATGGCAGAGGGAAGATGCTGAGTTAGTAACATGTATTAATGTGATGATGGAAAGGGAGAGGAGGAGAGAGGCGCTCAGTCCATCATGTGAAGTCTCCTGGCAGTTGAGGCCTATAGCAGCAAGGGATAGTTCAGGGATCACCTGAACCAGACCTATCTATAAGCAAAGAAGAAAGCCTTAAGCCTACTCTTAAATGTGGAGATTGTGCCCAAACTGGGACCTGATTCCACGGGGGAGGAGCTTAAAGGCTGAAGGCTCTGGCTCCCATTCTACTATACTCTCTTACTCTAGGAACCACTAAGAAACCCTGCATTCTGGGAGCGCAGTCATCTAGTGGCATAATAAGGTACTATGAGCTCTTTAAGATATGATGGTGCATGACCATAGAGGGCTTTGTAAGTAAGGAGAAGGATTTTATTCTGGATTTTACAGGGAGCCAGTGCAGAGAAGCTAATACAGGGGAAATATGATCTCTTTTCCTAGTTCTTGTAAGTACATGTACCACAACATTCTGGATCAACTGGGGAATCTTAATGGACTTATTCAGGCAGCCTGATATTAAAGGGTTGCAATAATCCAGCATACAGAGGTGAATACTTTATAAAATTCAAACTTCAAAGACTGCCTTTAAGTTTTGTTTTATGTTTGTTTAATGGGGACGTTAAAAGACATATCCTAATCAGAGATAACTCTGAGATTCCTCATGGTTGTGTTCAAGGCCAGGGCAACTATATCTTTAGATATTGCGTCTCTGAGGTGTTTGTTGCCAAGTACAAGAACTTCATTTTTGTCTGAGTTTAACATCACAAAATTACAGGTCTAACCCAGGTTTCATACGGCTTGATCAATAGATACAATTGGGTTTTCATCTGCATGACAATGAAAGTTTATGGCGTGTTTCCTAATAATATTGCCTAAATGAAGCATCAGGTCAATAGAATTAGTCCTAGCACAGAACCTTGTGGACCTCCGTGACTAACTTTCAAGATCGATATGATAAATAGGACTTAAGTGTAAGTTATACTTCTGCGTAAAATGGATGGTGTAGCCTCTGTGAGCCCCGTAGGCTACGCCGTCACTTACACCGTCGCCTACACCGCTGCCTGACATGCACCTCCTCATAAATGTAACTACATGTCGAGTCGACGCGGACTGTAAGCTCTGTGATTGGGTGGCTGGGTAGCCTCGCTATGCCTCCAAGCCGACCGGAAGTACCCCACGCTTTTAAGTAACATTTACTAGCGGCCAAAACAGCGGCTGTAACACAGTGAATCAATGTATTTGACCATTGCAACCCAAGCGAAATGACTCGTTTCGCTATCAGAATGTGATCCATTCGGTCGGTTACATTTGAAAAGGCTACACCAGCTGCACGTTTACAATTTTACCCCAATTTACGTTAGCGGAGTGCTAAACCGGAAGTTAGCCTGCTCGGCCGGCAAAAGTCAACACAGTGGACGCTGTGGTGCTACTGCCGACTAGCGTTTGGGGGTGTAATTGCAGAATGACGGACACACCTACGCACAAGTATAAATGCATGGCTACGTGCGTAGCCTACGGCATAGGTACACACGTAGACCCTACGCAGAAGTATAAATGGGCCTCTAGAAGAACCAGCTTAAAGCAATTCCTTTAATGCCAGTTGTTTGAGGTTTTGAATGTAGCACTAAGATCTAACAAGACAAATACAGAGACAAGTCCTCTGTCTGATAAATTTAGAAGATGTGTTTCACCAGTGCTGTCTCTGTGCTATAATGCACTCTAAATCCTGACTGAAAATCCTCAAATAGATGGGCTACTGATTTGATCATGTCTTGTAGTATTTAGTCATAAAATAATATTTATTGCACATTATGTATAACAATTCATTCTGGGGAGTTGCTGCTTTTTATGGAATTATTGCAAAATATTTCCAAAGCCATTATGGGGCAAATCAGAGAAATTGACGAAGAACAGATTAGCTTAGTCCATTTCATGCTTTAGAAGAAAACTCAACGCGCACATATCCATGATGCCCTCATATAAATGCACCACTCACAAGCACCCAGATACCCAGTGGAAAACACAGCTGCCCTGAAAGGAGGACAATCAATAGCAGGCGCCTTTCCTTTATTATTTTCCTCCCTAGTCTCATCCACCCATGGTGATCCTGTTAGCACCATATAATCTTCCTCAGGATGGCACCTTTTCTAGATCCAGCCTACCAAGCTTATAGATTAGTGCCTTTTATTGGAGACAACAACAGAACAAGGACAGGCTTTGTGGAGGAATTTTAGGGGTACTATGACACAGGTATCCCCAGGTCATGATAGGGTCAATTGCCGATGATAGCCTGTGACTCTTCAAAACATTGGGTCAGATTCTCCCCTCTCCCTGCTTGGTTGACTGATTAACACAGCTGTCTTGATAAGGATGCACTGCTATCCATTTGTTAGGTAACCCAAGGTTAAGACTATCTTTATTTTGTTTCATTACAGACAGACTGGCTCTATGTTAGAAGTGTTGTATGCGGTTTGAATGACACACAACCTAACGTAGGTTAACGTAGCTAAGCATAGTGTCTTTTTGGACCAATATCCAATATCATCTTCACTAACCTTATTTGGAGACTTAGTTAATCTGGTCTAAGAAGGATAACTATCCCCAGACAGGAAGAAACCCTCAGATTGGGTTGGGTACTACATTGTATCCGAACGCTGGGCTCAATAAACATGGCTTTGTAAGACATCCTGAGTTTTCCTGAGACGTTGTTCTGAGGCAAGAGAAAAGACACCTGGCTCACTTTATTTTCATAAGAGGCTTTATTCACTACTGGAAAACTATAAGGAGCATGCCTTGCTGCCAGTGTTCACAAAAGCTTGATCAAAATTCAGTTCACACAGATTAAAAATAATTAGTTCACATTCATAGTTGACAATTTTGAGCTAGTTTCCATTAATTTCTTCCATTTTTCCTTAAAATACTGTGAATTTGACTTGGGAATAGGAACTATGCGGCTCGTTGTTATACGAGTAATAACTCTTAAACACAGACTATATAGTAGATAATGGTCAGTTACAAAAAACAGATATTCATTGATTGATATTCATTTGTGTAATGATTAGTTTGCAGATATGATGTTTACAGACTCGGTGACCTTTTTCTTCATGAGTCGTTCTAGTCACACAAAAAAAACACAATTCGGAAATGCTGCTGCTCATACATTCTTAATTGTAACATGGAAACTTAACGCAAACTATCAAACAACACCTTGTGAAGGGAAGTGTAGCCAAATATGTATTAAATAGCATGCTTGCTCTTGTTAGAAATGCTAACTGATGCTAATCTATGTGTGGCTCTGCTAATGTAGCATTATGCTAAAGGTGTCATGTGTTCAGCTGTCTTGGAACTGAAGCCGCCAGAGATGTAATGTAAGGTAAACTTTATTGTCACATACACATACTGTACATGTAGCGAAATTCATTATTTGCATTCGACCCGTCCCTCAAGGAACATGTGATGCTGTGCTGCATGAAGCTTTATTTCTGCTGAGCTTTGGTAAACAGTTTAAGTTTTCTTCTTTCTGTAATGGTTAGATAATCATCAAGTATGAGGGATTACTTTGTAACTTCTAAATATCTACTGCATAGTCCGGAATTCAGATTTATTTAACGCCTAGTTATTAGCTATTCATTAATCATCAAGTTGTTGCTCTTCATCAAGATTTTCTCACTCGTTTCTTAGTACCAGCTTACAATTTGGTGTACAGTATATGTACGTAAAGTGTTAAGAAGTTAGCTGCCTCTCACACTTGTGTGGTCGTCACAATACCGTGAATTTGGTTTGTGGTGCTCACATCAATAAAAGACTTTTGAGGAACTCAGCAGCAACTTGTCTTACCTAAAGCAATGTCCTTGTAACTAGCCGTGTTTCCGTCGTTTTTTAATGTAACGTTTTAATAAAAAAATCCTTTATTTCGCAAAATAGTTTTTACGCTCGCTTGAAATGGTTTTTGCCTTTGTCGAAAAAGAGTTAATGCACTAAATGGGAGATGGAAACCGAATAAGTTCTGACGTAGCAAACTAACTCACGTCTGATCAGCTGTTTCTGCTGTCGGCGTCTTGCCCGGTTGTGCGGAGTTCAGCATGCCAGCCAAGAATTTCATGCACCTCGTGGCTGGTAACACTCATTTGTGCTGAGAAAAGAGGTGGATGCAGATCTACCAAAAAATCTAAATTTTGCATTCTCCTCTTAAAAGTCCTTTTCAGAAACTTTGCTCTGCACACTGATCAAACAGTGTTATCGCCACATAGTTTTCGCTGAATCTCATGCTAGGTTACTTCTACTGAGTCTAATAAAATATTAATGACTCTAAACGTTCATAGAATAGGCTATATACTTTGAATCATTTATCCCCATTGATTAACCCCACGAAGGATATTACAGCATTTAAAAGCATTATTTGGAGGTCCATGCAATTCTCGGGAGGCATGCAAAACTCGCATAACACCGGATATTCCCATTATGTGAGGAGACATGTCTGGTAAGAGTTTGCCCGCTTGAAACACATTTCTGAGGACCTTTCTCCATTTTTCTAAGATCAATGGCCATCAGGTTCATGCGACTAGTTTTGTTTCTGGTTTGGAACCCATACGTCTTGTCATGTGTAACGTCAACTTCTGATGTAACAACGCTTGCCGTAGCCTTGTTTTTTCGCTCCAAACCAGCTGATGGAAACGCACAAATTTTTTTTTTCTTTTTTGCGACATTTCAAAAGTACTCTTAAAATTCGCATGACAATTGGATGGACCTTCCCATTAAAGCGATTTTCAACCAGAAAAGAAGTCCAGCACAGCCTTGACATTTTAAAATTCTACCACTCCTGTATGGCAGTTTCGATACAGATCAGCACACAAAGCTTAAACCAAAAGTTGGAATTGTAGTCTGTCAACTACGATGGAGTATTAGGGCCATGGTTAGAAAAAAAGAAGAAGATGTAGTAATAATATTATGACAAAAAAGTTGCTATATACAAGATTAAAGTCACAATTGAATATTAATCAAAGGAGGCAAATTGAACATTTTAGTGGATTTGTGGTGACATTTATGCTGGATCAGAAGTGTTTTCAGTTTCCACCTCTGATGAAGAGCAGCGCACTTGACATCCAGTACAGTCCCAAATGTTGTTCTATGTCTGTCAGATGGGCTGAAGGGGATACCTTCACATCAGCAGAGCAATAACAATAGTAATGCACAGCAGAGTAGGGGCAGAATTTTTTTTTAAATATGACTTTATTCTCATTAAATGACAACTTTATTCTCAAAATGTCAGAGAACACAGATACCTGGGATACATTTTTAATGGGCAGAACATTTTGAACATTAGCAAAAAACTAGCTAAAACACAGGAGCTATTAAGGTTAAATTAATACATTTATCATTGATGTGCCCCATGCACATTTAAAGAGGTTACTTCCCCAGACAAAAGACACAAAAGAGGAGGGAAGACTAAATCATGCCTACATGTGTGTTGACTCAGCAAGGATGTAATTGAATGAGAAAAGTTGAAGTACAAGAGAATACATATTTGAAAGCAATACAGAATGCCTGAGAGCCTTACTGATTTATATCATAATATTTTTGCATTTTGAATTGTCACCTGCCATCTGAATTTTGTGTTTTCCTTTAGAGACATAAAGACATTTCCACCACAAATTGATGCAATCCCCTCCAATGCTGAAACAAAACATCACTGATGCCTATACAGAGAGAAAATCTCAAAGCTGTTTCTAGTGGAATGCAACTTTAACATAAAACTGAGTCATGCTTTTGTGACTTAAGCTGTGTGGCTTTTTGTATGAGTGTATTTGGTCAAAAGGGATCTACACTGTTTCTTGAAGCATTACTAAAAGTAATGCACCCATATATGAGCAATTTAACAAAAACTGTATATTGAGCACAGGCTCCTCTGGGGTGAGCTCAAGCATCAAGTAATGCTTTGAAGCATTTTGGGGGGTAATGTGCTTGTTTCAATCATTGATTTTAATTTTGTTAATTTATATTTTCAAGAGGGTAATTTTACAGTGTGATGACCACATGTTAAAATCATTTTGTAAATCATTCTTACCAACACATTCTTATTTTTTTATTTTCAGGGACAATGCACATTGATCAACATCACTGTAAATGTGCCAGTGTTAGCCAAAAGGCTAAACAAAGTTTTAACTTAGTGTGTCGTAGTGTCTTTTCACTTCTTAATGCTTTACTGATTGTAAATTACAAACATTGTCTTAGCATTCTTTTTGAATTCCCTTTAAATGCCCGGTTTACTTCTTTTCACCCTTGCATTTACCATTTCTTGCCGTATTTTGGGGGAAAATTGATGAAGCATGATTTGCTGGCGTGTCAGATGGATGGTGGAGGAAATGGATCACTTGCTTTGATTAAAGCACCCCGCTTGGCTGGCTTTGCACATCATAATCTAAGAATGGATTACACTGCAGTAATATGGGTCACAATATTTAGCAACAGTGAAGGCAAAACTACTGCAGTGCATGGGGAAACAACACTCATACAGAACATTACATGAGATGTAGCTCTACACGGTGTGATTAAGTTGCGGACTGTATACAGAAACTCACCGCTGCCCATTAAAAGGTGATTTTCCCACTCCAGCCATCCATATCACTCCTTCGCCCCTGCCTCTGAATGTAAAGGTGAGTCAGATGATGGCTGTGCAGAGTGAATAACTGTGTGTGTGTGTGTGTGTGCACGCACACGTGCCTGTGCATGTGATTGAGAGTGCCGAGTTATTGACCTCTAGTGAGGGAGGAACATTAATGTCCAGTGTGCCGTGAAACCCGGCCTACACCCAGTGTCCAAGGTGACTGGCACTGCCCCGTCCCATGGCACACTTCTGCCTCTGATGGATTGGCTGGGCCTTGGAAAAGGACCTCTCGTAGTCTACTGCGTCTTTTTCTGTGAGTATGTAATGTTTGTGTGAGAAAAAAACAACAACTTTTAAGTTTTGTTTCGCCTATCTTCCTCCATCACTTGTAAAGCTGGTGTTCTCTTGGTTACTCCTCAGGAGCATTTATCAACACTGGGACTCTCCCTCCATGCCTCATGCTAATAAATCCCTGTACACTTTCTTCTCTCTAATGGTCCCCAGGAAATGCTCTCTTCTTGTCTCCCTCTTATCACTATCTCCCATGCCCCTTTCATTTATCTAATGCACTCTTTAATTTAAGTAACGTATAAATGAAATGTGCCTGCAACATTTTCTTCCTATCATGTTCTCCTTATCTCTGCTTCTCTTCTTTCTCTCTGTACACTTCCGCTACTTGTGATTGAATGGATGAGCTGAACACCCGGAGGATGGTGCTAAGCTCCTACACAAGACTATATTGTACATGCCAGTTCCACTGATGGGATGAGTTATAGATTTTCCTCACCTCATGTGGAGGCAGGAATGTGATAAAACTGCTAACAACATACCTAAGTTGAAGATTTGATAAAAGCCTGCCACTTGCAGACAGGAAATATCTAATGAAAGCCTTGGTTGTCAACTGTGTCACACTGGCGGCAGACGTATTCCAGCTCTGATTTAGTATAAGGAATAGTGGGAACATGTTCATTTGATGGTTTCAAAGCTGATATACATACCTTCTTTTTGAACATTTGTATGCTCATCATCACTGCTTGTGCAAGCTCCTATCAACCTGCTGAAGGGCAAAACACCAATTTGTAATTAAAAGATTTGAATATCAAGTCATTTTACTGCCGGTACAATTTACAAGTGCAAATGAAACATTTACTGTATACTGTATATTCTCTTCAAAGCTTTATTGGATATTTAGAGCAAGTGAAACTTGGATGATGTAAGAAAGAATAAAAACATATTTAAAAACGTATGAGTCAATGGGTCCAATAGCTGTACCTGTAGTAAAGTGCGGAAGAAAAGCATTTTGTAGGTACTTCTAAAACAATCCAATGACGACAATGATTCAATGCTTTAGCTATAGTTACATTTAAGCAACCAAAACTACCTGTTTATGTTTTTGAAAGGTTTGTGGCCATGTTTAAAAGAAACAACCGTTGAATTTTGGCAGGAGACATCATGCAGCGGGGTCACACTCTTCATGCTACTTCTGCCTTTGCCTCTGACAGGAAAGAGTCATTATCCCCATGGCAACAAAAGGCCAAGAAAAAGTAAACACATTAAGGGTCACAAGTGACTAATGCCTCCATTTGCGTTCTTTTTTTAAAATATAAATAAGTGCATGTTTTATACATGATGATCTTCCGTTTCATGAGGGGATTGTAGATTGGTGTGGCTAATGCTCATACAGCATCACAGTCAGGGGTCACCTTCATCCTTTCTTTTTATTTTCTTCTCTGTTATTGTTAGTATTGTTGTTATGTTTCAGGACAATTTCTTTCATATGTCATATGTGTGTATAGGTTTTGAGGAACTAGTAAGTTACTTGAGTATTGCAATTTCATTTTAACTGATTTGTCAGAGGGGAATATTGTACTTTTTACTTGTCTGCATTGATTTAAAGCTAAGGACTTTTGTAACTGAGTATTTTTACATTGTGCTATCTTTTATTTAAATTCAAAAAATTTGTGTAGTTAGTAAGTAGTGTATTGCGCACTTTTAATTTAACTGTACTGCTATATCCACAAAAGTGCAATAACATGTGGTTTGCAAACACTTTAAACAAATAAGGTGCTTTTTACCAGCAGTATTCCCTTTACACAGTAGCAATAAAATATTTCTTGTGAATCTCAACTTAAAAATTAATATTATCAAATCAAATATAAAACCAAAGCTATTCACACTGCCAGGGCATTACCTTTTATAGCTTGAACAGGCACCTTCTGAGCAACAGGTTAACATATGTAAATCTGTTGTCTTGTAGTTGAGACCAGGAGGCAGAGTCGCAGTCTAACCCACTTCTCTGCTCCTCCATTTCAGGAGTTACTTAGTGAAAATCCTATAGTGACGGTGTCTGTCCCCCGACCATTAAAGTTATTTAAATCAAAGGTAAACAGAAGAGGAGCTGTGCATAAAAACCTCATAAAAATTAAAACCACAAGAGCAATAGTGCAAAACAATAGGAAAATTAAATGTGGACTCTTAAACATCAGATCTCTCTCTTCTAAAGGTGTACTAGTAAATGAACTAATATCAGATTATGATATTGATTTATTTTTTTTTACTGAAACCTGGCTGGGTGATGGAGAATATGTTAGCCTAAATGAATCCACCCCTCATATTAATACTCACATTCCTCGAGGCACAGGCCGAGGAGGTGGAGTTGCAGCTATCTTCGACTCTAGTCTACTAATCAGCTCTAAACCTAAACTAACTCATTTGAAAAGCCTTGTTCTTAGTCTTTTGCACCCAAGTAGGAAATCACTGCAACCAATTCTTTTCGTTATAGTGTACCGAGCACCTGGCCCGTACTCTGAATTCTTATCTGAATTTGCAGAGTTTTTGTCAACTTTAGTTCTTAAAACGGACAAAGTTATTATTGTAGGGGATTTTAATATTCATGTGGACGTTGAGAATGACAGCTTTAGTACTGCGTTTATCTCTCTGTTAGATTCCATTGGCTTCTCTCAGAGTGTTGATGAACTGACTCACTGTTTTAACCACACCCTCGACCTTGTTCTGGTATATGGTATTGAAATTGAATATTTAATAGTGTTCCCACAGAATCCCTCTTTATCCGACCACTGTTTGATAACTTTTGAGTTTGTATTGCTGAACTACACGCCATTGGGCAAAAATTTCTATACAGGATGTCTGTCTGATAGTGCTGTAGCTAATTTTAAGGATGCGATTCCATCAGCTCTAAATTCATTATCAAGTCACAAAGTAACGGAGGACTCCTATGCTAATTTCAGTCCCTCCCAAATCGATCATCTTGTTGATAGTGCTGCAGGCTCGCTGCAAATGACTCGACTCTGTAGCCCCTCTAAAAAAGAAAATAATAAAACAAAGACGGTTAGCTCCATGGTATAATACTGAAACTCGCAAATTAAAGCAAATATCACGGAAACTTGAGAGGAATTGGCGTTCCACCAAACTGGAAAATTTAATTTGGCAAGATAGTCTAGTCGACTAGGTTGCTTAAAGAAGTTTTACCCTTAGTCAGCACTTCTATACTAGATGTGATCAACCTATCTCTATCTACAGGCTATGTACCACAGTACTTTAAAGTAGCTGTAATTAAACCTCTTCTGAAAAAGCCCAAACTTGATCTGGATGTTTTAGCCAACTATAGACCTATATCTAACCTTCCATTTCTCTCTAAAATCCTTGAGAAAGCAGTTGCTAAACAGCTGTGTGACTTTCTACAGAGCAATAGTTTATTTGAGGATTTTCAGTCAGGATTTAGAGCTCATCATAGCACAGAGACAGCACTGGTGAAAATTACTAACGACCTCCTTATTGCATCAGACAAAGGACTTGTCTCTGTACTGGTTTTATTAGATCTTAGTGCTGCATTTGATACCATTGACCATCTTGTCCTATTGCAGAGACTGGAACATTTCATAGGCATCGCTCTAAGCTGGTTTAAGTCCTATTTATCAGATCGATTTCAGTTTGTACATGTTAACGATGAGTCCTCCGTGCACGCCAAAGTTAGTCATGGAGTTCCTCAAGGATCTGTCCTCGGACCAATCATCTTCACTTTATATATGCTTCCTTCCAATATCATCAGGAAATATTCCATAAACTTTCATTGTTATGCAGATGATACTCAGTTATATCTATCGATCAAGCCAGATGAAACTCATCAGTTAGCTAAACTTCAAATGTGCCTTCAGGATGTTAAAATCTAGATGACCTGTAATTTTCTAATGTTAAACTCAGATAAAACTGAAGTTATTGTTCTGGGGCCCAAGCACCTCCGTGACGCATTATCTAAAGATATAGTTTCCCTTGATGGCATCGGCCTGGCCTCCAGCACCACTGTGAGGAATCTTGGAGTTGATCAGGACATGTCGTTTAAGTCTCACATAAAGCAAATTTCAAGGACCGCCTTTTTTCACCACGTAATATTGCGAAAATCAGGAACATCCTGTCTAAAAATGATGCAGAAAAACTAGTCCATGCATTTGTTACTTCTAGGCTGGATTACTGCAATTCTTTATTATGAGGCTGCTCGAAAAAGTCCATTAAGACTCTTCAGCTGATCCAGAATGCTGCAGCAGATGTTCTGACAGGAACCAGGAAAAGAGATCATATTTCTCCTGTTTTAGCTTCTCTGCATTGGATTCCAGTAAAATCCAGAATGGAATTTAAAATCATTCTTCTTACCTACAAAGCTCTTAATGGTCAGGCACCATCTTATCTTAAAGAGCTCATAGTACCTTACTACCCCACCAGAGCACTGCGCTCCTAGAATGCGGGGTTACTTGTGGTTCCTAGAGTCTCCAAAAGTAGACTAGGAGCCAGAGTGTTCAGCTATCAAGCTCCTCTCCTGTGGAACCAGGTTCCAGTTTGGGTTCAGGAGGCAGACACCATCTCCACATTTAAAAGTAGGCTTAAGACTTTCCTCTTTGATAAAGCTTATAGTTAAGGCTGGCTCAGGTTAGTCCTGAACCATCCCTTAGTTATGCTGCTATAGGCCTAGACTGCCGGGGGATTTCCCATGATGCACTGAGCTCCTCTCTCCTCTACTTTCTCTCCCTCTGTATGCAACCTCATCCCATTATTGCATGTTACTAACACAACTTCTCCCCTTTCCGGTAGTCTTGTGCTTTCTCGTCCCTCTCCTCTCTCCTCCTATCACTTCCTGCAGGTGTTTCTGGCTCTGGAGCTGTGGAGTCTGGATCTGTGGTTGCGAGTCACCTGCTGCCTCCGTGTTCCTGCTCAACACCCTCTGCTACAACAACTATTGTTACTAGTCCTATTGTTATTATAATCATTAACATTACGATTGTTATCATTAACACTACTATACATATCTATACTTATATACTATATCCATTTTTCATTTAGTCATTTAGTCTATAGCAACATCACCTTTACTGTCTGTACCTCTGTGTGTCTATTGTGTAGGCTGCCTCCCTCTCTCTCTCTCCTTCCATCCCTCTCTTTTTCTCTGTTCCTCCCCTGCCCTCTTTCTCTCTGTTCCTCTCTCGCCCTCTCTCTCTCTGTCGCCCTCTCTCTCTCTCTCTCTCTCCTTCACCCCCAACCGGTCGAGGCAGATGGCCACCCACCCTGAGCCATGGTTCTGCTCGAGGTTTCTGCCTCTTAAAAGGAAGTTTTTCCTTGCCTCTGTCGCCTAGTGCTTGCTCTTGGTGGGAATTGTTGGGCTTCTGTAAATAACATCATAGAGTACGGTCTAGACCTGCTCTTTTATGAAAAGCCCTGTGAGATAACTGTTGTTGTGATTTGGCGCTATATAAATAAAATTGAATTGAAATAGTTTATTTTCTGAACAGGTATCATCAGAAACATTTTTCTTTTATCTGGGAGCAGCATAAACTGTCCGTGTTCAGTAGCAAGTGTCCCTGTCAGAATGAGGAGAAGTGCTCGCCTTACGCACCGCTGAAGTTGAATTGTCTTCAACTTTTTGTACGCGACGCGGAGCGCAAATTATTTGAAGAGAGACTGATCCTCGCTGTTTGAGTTTCCAGAATCTATTACTGTTTACTAAATAGGACATCAACAGGACAACCGGAGGGAATTCACATGGCAGAGCATCCCCGCAAAACTAGATGTAGTTATGTAGCCTATAATTTTAACTTAAGTTAAATAGGCTACAGCTGTGTAGCACACAGAAGCCATTGCCATGGTTAATCTCCATAGAGCGCCTGCCGTTTACTCGTGGAGCGCTGTCTTCTCGTCTGATCACCGGAGCAAAGAGCAACCCCACGGGGCCAAGTGACTACGTTGTGATTTTAAGAACATTCCTAAAACCGACATTTTCCCCAATAGCCTAGTTATCAGCATGCAGTACTGTCCACTTCGCTATGGCATTTAGTTGTTGTCGCTTGTCGTTCATAAGACCTAATCGTGTGTATGACTCGGGAGGAACGGGTAGTGTCAGTGAGTAATTCGTTCATTTTCACGCATACGTGAAGGATCTTACGTTCACTCGTCACACGGCAGCTGCATGGGCTCCGTCAGCGCAGGAAACAGAATTGATTAGTTCACGACTCTCAAATGTGGGTCTGTTTGAGTCGGTCATTTGTCACGTGACAGCTCGGCTACAGGGCTGTGGTAAGCAGGCAGCCCAGGAAACAGAACTGATTAGTTCACGACTCATACCAACTGTGGGTCTCTAGGTTTGAGTCGTTCATTTGTCACGTGACAGCTCCTACTGTGGAGCAGGAATGAACTACTCGTTTACTGCTCACATGGGTCCTCCTCAGTCTTTTGTTCATTCGGCAGGCTGAGTTACTGCCAGCGCCGGAGAATGAGAGGCAGGTCGGATGTCAGGTAACAGTCACTGGACTGACATTATATATCTATTTTGTTAATTATGTGACATTTAATAAAGCATAACATTATTACAGCGCAGTGATATTGTGCTAAGTTATAGTTTTAACACAGCTGTACCGTAACTTTAGCCTTGTGAGTTGTTCTGGGTCTGCTCCACTTCAGTGCCCTGATAGGGTTCTACTGGGAGCCGAATTACCTCCGAGGTCATCTCCTCTCCAAAACAAACCGACCTGGTCATTAAAACATTAAAACATAGCCACAAAGCAACGTTAACATTAGCCCTGTAAACAGCTAACAGCTGATCCAGGTCCGCCAGAGAACGCAACGTAACTTTTCCTTTTTATTTATCAACAGAGCCGTGCTGTTGTTTCACAGCTCCTGACTGGTGAACAACCTAACAGTGTTTGAGAGCGATGTGCTCATGTGTGTTTCTCTATCTGCAGAATCAGGACCTTATGTGGCCCATTCTGCTGTATTTATATAATGTGTTGATATATCTTTGTTCCTCTCTCTGTGCTGGAGTTCTTTTAAGAACTTGGTGGCTTGATCCAGATTATTATTAAATTGGTTGAATTTTAGAGAGTGTTTATTGATATAGTGTATCAAGCGTATTACTTATATATACGCAAATCTGATATTAATATTTTACTCATGGATAGGGACGTTAGGCTACTGTATGAATGAGCACTTTAGAGATAAAGATGAAGCCTTTATATGGCTGGTCTGGTTGTATACTCAAGAAAGATTGTGGAAATGGAAGGATCTAGCCGGATTAGTGGATTGCATATAGACAACATATTTCTGTGGTTTTTACATGGTTTGAATTTGGTTGTGTGCCCCAAGGGTGTGTATATAATGACGATAGAGAGTGATCAAGAGGTGAATTTGTGCATTATACTTTTTCAATTAAAGCAAACCAGTCAGCCTTCCATGTTTGAGAATGGCGCTGTTTTTTAATCGCCCACTAGAGGGCTGCAGTGCCACAATAACCAGCCTAGTTAAAATGAACAAAAGTTTAGTTCATTTTAATGAACGAGATTTGAAGATTCGAGTCTGTCAAAAGAGTCGAACATGCCATCACTAGCAGGAAGTCAGTCATAAAACAACGAGAATCTGGTCAATTTTCAAAATAAAATAACCTGTATAGATTCACAATCATATATCAACAATAAACACAGTTAAAACAGAAAAAGAAACTATTTAACTAGATAGCCTAATTAATCATAGTAGAAGTACATAAAGCAAGCACTAATCACCAAATCAACAAAATCTAAACATGTCAGCAAAATCACACAGGCAAAACGCTCTTATTCTGAAATACTCCTTGTGGGATGAGGGAACTAATGCAGGCCACAGTGAAGAAGGAAGTAGAATCACAAAAGAACAAATAACAAGTTATAAATGTTGTGCAGGCTGCACACTTTGCTGCTGAAATGCTGAGGGGCTTCCAGTGGAAGTTGAAGCCGGTCAGAGGACGGAACTAAACTGCGGTTCACATGCTGCCTGTGTGAGTCCGGTGTGATAGGCTACGTAGCTACGTAGCTAAGTCCGCCCCTCAGACTTCTAATGATGCATAGCGGTGAAGGGAGTCTGCTAATAAGTTTGCCATTTGTTTGAAATACAAATGTTACTTCGGGATTGATGTATTCTTAAAACGTGTCTGCTTAGAATATAATGTTTTTTATAGGTAATTGTTATTGTTGTGGTTTGCCATTGAAACCATGAATGAAGGGACTGTTTCATTTGATAAGGTGAGCTGAAGCTGTGTTTGTAGAAAGTGATTTCCTAAAGTGTGTGCAGGTTCAAGTTTGCTACATAATGTTTTGTTGTTGTTAAAGATTATCAATGACAGACCAGGCTTTGGCCCGGTTCTCCCCACGGCAGTCCGCCCCTGTTTGTTTAGCTACTTCGCCCATATGCTGCTTCCAATGTAGGCCTAGTCTGCCGAAGCCTACCTCCACTACTTGTTTGGGTGATTTGAAGGCTGATCAACATCCCCCTCCTGTGACCCATGGTTTGACTGTAGCCTATGTGTATCTAGAGCCAGTGAGCAAGGACTTTCAAAATAATAATAATAATAAAAACTGCTTTAACATGCGATAAAATAATTGTCGGCGTTAATTAATTAATGTGATAACGCATTAACGTGCACAGCCATAGTAATAACTTTAATCTTGTGAGTTGTCACTTCAGCACATATGACCATTTGTGTGTATGAGTTTATGTAAACCTCTCATCTTCTTTATCTATTCTTCACTGTATAGTTTCCCATCAGTGCTGACTGATAAGCGGCTTTGACCCTGTGTGTCTACATGTCCCTGCAGTCGATGGAGATGATGATCGATGTTTCAAGTGACATTTCTCAGCTAATAACCTCTTATCCTATTGATTCCCTGCCCAGATATCCTTCTCTGCTCTCTTTCAATGAATGGATTTTGTCCCCTGCTCTCCTTCTCCCCACTCTTTTTTTCTCCTCTCTTTTCTCATGTTTCTGTATTTCATAGAATATCTGTCATGGACCTTCAGGACCTCTTCTTTCATTTTTATACTCCATATAGCTCATCCCCAAGGCTAAACTCCACCACAAATTAAAACCAAATGTTACCATTTTTAGAGAAAGGCCCACTTCAAAAGTCACCCTGTAGTTAGCCTACAGGAGTGCCTGTCACTGCAGTTATAGTACATCTAAAAGGGCGGAAAAGGGAAGGAATTGAAAAAGAGCCCTGCCAAAAACCCAGTCATGAGTTACCAGAGTCTTTGAGGAGCTTCTCAAAGGAAATGATGTTTCTGCACGCCCATATCACAAAGGCAATCACTGCACACTCGTTCACATCTTAATTAAAAACTCTGGGCATACTGTGACTTCTGGTTGTGCTGCCAACTTTCACATTCTTTCTGAAAGAATTTAGTTCCTTCAGTGTGTTTTGGTCTAAATACTTTGTTTTGTATTCATATATTCATACAGAACTCATAAGTTCAACCAAGGATAAAGGTAAAGCTGGTTCATGGATTTGTTCAGAGATAGTTGTTTGCCAATAACAAAAAAAAAACACAACGGTAACTGAGAGAAATCTGTGAGCTAGATAATTACATAATGTCGTAGTCACACTTAAATTCATTAGATTCATCTCAATGTGCTTCTCCCCCCTGAAGCAGATCCTACCCTAAAAGAGATGTAGTGTGACACATTTAATTTGCTGAATGTATAAATGTTGCATTCATGCAACAAAAACTACTTTCAGTTATCCGTTCGTTTCTGTTTCATGGTGGCTCATCAAGTTTTGTTTCTATTAAAATTGGCATATCCATGCACTTTAATTGCACATCCATCCAGGTTTAAAAAGATGGAAAATTTAATTGAGAACGGTTTGATTTTCTTTGCACCTGTGTGCAAACATTGATTACAGCTTTCCAGACAAAACAAGCCTGAAGCCTGATAGATCATCATTTAGTCATTCCAGTTATGTCCATGATTAATTACCATGTGCTCAGTATTATGTTGAATAATAATTTCTATAACCCACCAATCCAAATGGACACTGCAGAGACTTGAATTTAACTTGACAGTCCATAAACAGCCATAATGTATAAAACGTTAAAACCCACTATGGACATTTATTTCCCTGTATCATTTTGCCAAAATAGATGTTGCTAATATCATAGCTAAATATAAAACTGGTGTATAGACAGAAAGCATACCAATATTTAGAGAAAAACTCAGTTCAAATGATGGTTTGATCAAATGCATTGAATTCATTGCTATATCTAGCTCCAGTACATAGAAAATTACATTAAGTGAGCTAGAGGAGAAACAACAGATACTCATTACCAAGTAGACATCTTCATTTTAAACACATAATTAAACTTAGCTGGTTTCATTATAGCAGAGTTTATCTGACTTGAAATGGTCTGCTTAGTAAATCAGAAATTAAGCTCTATAATCAGCAGTTTACTTAGTTTTATTAGTTTTAAGAAAACTATGCCAAAAGCAGAATACCATAGTACAGCACATTGTACAAATATGACTACCCATTTGTACAATATCAATGTTATACTATAATATCTTAATCTTGCAGTAGATATAACCAAATAATACTTAGATGGTTTGGGAGTTTGTTTCACAAACAGTTCATGTTTCATGATCAAGATGATGATATCATCTCACAACTTTCTCTTGTCTAATTTGAGCAGCTCTTTGATCTCTGTTTGAGCTGGGTTAACTCAAAACGTTCAGCAGGTGCCGGCCTGCTACCAGTAAAACACTGTTCTGTGCTTGAGACTTCCTGTGAAATTGCTAAAAGATAAATTGCTTTCAGCTGTATCATCACAGTGCTTTTAACCTTTAACGTTCTCTGGTTGTTTTTTGTTGTTTTTTTGACAGCAAAAGCATTATTTCTTATGTACAAAAAGGAGCATTGAATCCACTTAAATGTCTTATAAATTAAGCTTTTTAGATGACACAATGATTTTGTTATTGTCTAATCCATTTCATTATGTCATCAAGTAACATTCATTGCCCCCCCCCCCCCCCCAAAAAAAAATGCTTGCCTTACTTTCTTAGAGATGTTCTGACTTAATGGAAGAACAGGAGGATCGCCAATATACAATCAGTCAATAGTTTTGCTTTGACATTCATTTCTACATGATGATGTCAGCAAGTTATCTCATCAAACAGAAAAGTAGTAATCAAAACATAGTTTATAAGGACTCCATCTGTAGACGCTTAATCAGACAGATTTAAATTCATCAATATAAAACATGAGATTCTGCTTTGTTATGCTCTATATATTCCACGTTATTTTAACATTAAATGGTGCTTCACACGCACACACTTTGTGCATTCATACATTAAATGTAATGTAACATGGGAACAGTTCTCCTCCATTACGAGTTTGCAGCAGACGTTTGCAGATTCTCTGCAGCACATCAAACATTTATTTTGTTTATCACAAAAGACTGTATTAGATAAACAAGAAAGCTCCAAGATTTCTATCAGATAGGCTGAGTGCAACTGCAGAGGCATGGACCCAAAATGCAGACAAATTTGCAGGTTTATTCAAATGATCACAGTCAACTTACAGGGAAGTCCAAATTAAAGGCAAGGTAGTCCAAACAGGGGTAAGTCCAACAAAGGCAAGGCAATCCAAACACAAAGGAACAATCTGGAAATCCAGGGGAAAACAGAATGCAAGGCAGAACACTCAATATTAGATTACAAGCAATAAAGACTAAACACAACTGAAGGCAATATAGGCTGCGTCCGAAAAGTAAAAAAAATCTCCTTCCTTAACCACTTTTCCTTGACCTCGATGGAAAATGTCATGAGGTCAAGGAAACATGTGAAGGAGAATTCATAAGGACTTAGGAAAATACGACCGCTTCTGGGCTTGTGGCCTGGGTGGCCTTGCTTCCTCGGTGTGGGTGGGGCTTCGGCTTCTCCCTGGGCTGGAGGGACCTGTCGTCCGCTTGCTTAGGGGGGTGGGGGATGGGGCTGAATGATGGGACCAGTTAGGAACCTTCCCCCCTTTGGTCATGTCTCACTACATACACCCTTAGGACTCTGGGGGGCGGGCAGGCTGCTTTATAGCGGCCTCGCCCTTCTTCCTCCCCCAATTGCTGCCCCTCAATTTTAATTACACATTAGACACAGAGGGCTTGGGGGGTGGGAGGAGCACGTTGGGAGGCTCCACTACCTGACAGTTATGGGTTGCCTGTGTCGCAACTATGCTACAATTTTAACTGCACCTTAGTTACCATGCACCTTATCTTTACTCCACCATACAACACTTCACAATCCCGCTGCTTCCCCCTGGGAAGTGGGGGACATTCGGGAGTCCATGGGGCACATGGCCGGTGTTGTCGGGGTGGGTTTTGGCCCTCTTCCTTAGGGGTGGTTGACTGGGGGCGCTGGGCCCCGTCCGGGGCCGGTACCGGCCTGGGGTTCACGTAGCTTGGGGGCTGCTGGCTCTGCCTGCACTCTGGGGGGGGGGGGATGCCTCCGGCCCTGGTTTTCCCGCGCTCCCTGGCGGCGGAGAGCTCCCCGGCACGGCTCTCTGCTGCTTTCTCTCAGGGCGGAGCGCAGCTCTCCTTGGGACATGTGGTATGGGGTTTTTGGCACTTTGGGGGGTCGTGGGGTGCCCTGGTTACTGGGGGTGGGGATCTCTGGGCACGCCGCGGGTTGGTCCGTTTGTGGTTCGGAGGGCTGCGATGGGACTGTAGGGCAATTGTCGATGCATCTTGATGCATTGTTTTTTTTCTGTGCAGGGTCTCTGGGGGGCTGCTGGGCATTAGTTGGTGCATTGGAATCCGGGGGAGGCATTTCCTCGTTGGATTGGAGGGACCAGTTTCCGTCCCTGGTTTGCTTTGTTGGCCTCAGATCCATGCTTCCCCATTTGTCGGACTCCTCTGGAGACTGAAGTATAACGTTAGTTTTCGGGATGTGCAGTGTGGGTGTGGGGTGGGGCTATGCTCCGGTTTATTCTGGGCTTGTGCCTGGAATTCTCGGCCCGTGACGGGTGGGTGGGTTGGTGGTGACATGTAGCTGGGTAGTGTTGTGTCGTTCAAAGAATGTTTCGTTCATTTGACATAATCTTGTATGTGTCTCAGGAGGAACAGGTTGTCTCAGTGAATAATTTGTTCATTGTCACACATGTGTGAATAGTCTTGGACTCCTCGTTCACACGGCAGCTGCAAGGTCTCTGTCAGCACAGGAAAAATAATTGATTAGCTCATGACTCTCAACTGTGGGTCTCTGGGTTTGAGTCATTAATTTGTCACGTGACAGCTCGGCCACAGTGAAGCAGACATAAACAATTCGTTCACCGCTCACATGGGTCCTCAGAGTCTTTCGTTCATTCAGCAGACTGAGTTACTGCCAGCGCCGGAGAATGAGAGGAAAGTCGGTTGTCAGGTAACAGCTGGACTGACATTATATATCTATTTTGTAAATTATGTGACATTTAATAATGCATAATGTTATTACAGTGCAGTGATATTGTGCTATAGTTTTAACACAGTCGTACCGTAACTTTAGTCCTGCTAGTGTTTACAGCTAACAGCTGATGACAGTTGTTCTGGGTCCGCTCCACTTCAGAGCCCTGACAGAGTTCTACTGGGAGCCGAATTACCACAGAGGTCATCTCTGACCTGGTCATTAAAACATTAAAAAAACAGCCACAAAGCAACGTTAGCGTTAGCCCTGTGGTTTGTTTACAGCTAACAGCTGATCCAGTCTGCCAGAGAATGCAACCTAACTTTTCTTTTTTATTTATCAACAGAGCCGTACTGTTGTTTGACTGGTGAACAACCTGCAGTGTTTGAGATTATTATTAAATTTGTTAAATTTTAATAAGAGTGTGTTTTATTCATCTAGTGTGTCAAGCTTATTACTTCAATATATTCCCCACAAATCTGATGTTAATATATTGATTTTACCCATAGATAGGGATGCTAGGCTGCTGTATGAATGAGCACTTTAGAGATATAAAGATAGTAATTATAATTATATACATATATATGGCCGGTCTGGTAGTATGCTCAGGAAAGATTGTGAAAATGGATGGATTTAGCCGGAGTAGTGGCTTAATTGAATATTGACAAGATATTTCTGTGGTTTTTCCATGGTTTGAATTTGTTTGTGGCTCCATGGGGCTTTATAGAACCATGATAGAGAAAGATCAAGAGGTGAATTTGTGCATTATACTCTATTAGAGCAAGCCAGGCAGCCTTCTGTGTTTGAGAACTGCGCTGTTTTTTTAAAAATCGCCCACTAGAGGGCTGCAGTGCCGTAATAACCAGCCTAGTTAAAATTAACAAAATGAACGAAATGACACAAAAAAAGATTAGTTCATTTTAATGAACGAGATTTGGTGACTTGAGTCTGTCAAAAGAGTGACTTTTCCCATCACTACAGCTGGGCTAGTTGATTTTGCTTCATTGCTCGTTTGGCTGGCATTGCATGGCAGCCTGGGGGCGTGCTGTGTATGGGGGATGTTGGCTGGCGCGGGCGCCCTTCATTTATACGGCGGTTGGGGGGACGGCGGACTTTTAGTAGCGGGTGCATGGTGGCCTGCGCGGCGTGTTTGCTGCCGGGCTAGGACTTGCTGCTGGTGTTTTTCTCTGCTGGCTTTCGCCGTCATTTTCTGCTGCTTGCGCGGGATACTGGGGGGGCTGCCGGGCATTAGGTGTCGCCGTGCTCGCGCAGTGTGCAGATTGGGCTTGTCACTTGTGCATTGATGACGATGATAGTATGCCGTTCTGGCAGTTTGGTTGTTCGCTCTCCAGCGGTGGGGTGCTGGGTAGGGGGGGAGCAGTGATCTCTGTTGTGTGTGCGCCGCGGTCCCACTCAGTTGTGGCATCCCACTCTCACTAACAACTACATTCTCTAACAGGCTTATGCGCACACACATGTACACACACACACACACATATGCACACAGACACACCCAGTCTCACACATAGACACATACAAATTTAGGTTGTCATGGCTGTGCTGTGTTGCTTAATAATTGTGCTTGACTGTTTCTTGTTTTCATTTCTCTCTTCCTATGTCAGCTGTTTATTGCTGCTGTTCGGCTGGTTGTCTTTTTGTTTGTTTGTTTGTTTGTTGTTGCTTTTTCTCCGCCCCAAGCCCCCCTCCCAGTTCTCTTGCAGGTTTCGTTGTTTTCTGCAATTGGTGTTTCCCTCTTCTATTTCCTGTTGTCCCCACCCCCATCCCCGTTCTCTTGTAGGTGTTGTCCTTTCTCTGTACTGTCTGTTTGTATGATGTCTGTGCCCTCCCATCCCCATGTCTGCCCCCCTGTCCGGCCCGGTGACAAATAAATACATAATTAAATAAAAAATCAAACAGACAAAGGAGTATATTAATACTCTCTTGTTAAAGTAAAATCTGTCTGGCACAATATGGTATCCAGGTCATCATATATGCCTTGCGCGCAGCTGTGTGATCTATTACGGATTTACCCATAGCCCAGTGAAAAAAACAATATTTGAAAATCAATATGTGGCGGTCAGCGTTGATAATGTGATCAACGCTGACTGCAGCTCCTTTATTAAGGCGAGGGTGTCAGCATCTATGACTGAAGTAAAATTAATTAATGCTATTGCTGAAGGCATAGTAGAAGACTAGTAACATAGCTCGCATGGGTCTCAGTTATTGTTGACAGTTCAAGACATATGCATATTAGCAAGTTATGGCATAAGAGAGAAAAGGCTTAATAGCCAATTGTAACTTGATCAAAATTCTTTATCCGTCATCGTCGGTGATTTCTTTTTTTTATTGTAGAAAATTCTAATAGGCTAAATTCTCATAGACTGTGGTTGACACGTCACCCGGTGTTGACGTCAGCCAACCGAAGCAGCGAGCATTCTCTTTCGTCACGCTATACCGAGAGAGACCTGACTTTGGCTGTCTCTCTCCGGCTATAGCGGACTAGCCTAGCTGCGCTGTGACCGCTCGGCGAAAGAGATGTCGGCAGGGCAGCGTGTATGTATATGTAACAGGCTTTCACCGCCGGTGAGCTAGCAACGCGCCCGTGCATGTCCTCGTGGGCGCACTTGGGAATGCAGCGCTACAGTAGACTGCTGCATTGCCCAGTTTCCACGGTAAAAACAGCTCGTTCTCGGCTGACACGTCGTGGAAGCACCATTATGGCCGTGTGGACTCGGCAGTCAGGCTAGTGAAGTGGACGCCCGGGTCTCACCCACCGTCTCACTCAGTTCAGGCCGGGAGAGCGGCGTGGGCCACGGGGCGAACCGTTAGCTTAGCGTCGGTGAGCGCAGCGGCGCGTTCAACATGGCTAGCTCAATGAGATGGGGTTGGTGGTGGGGAATTAGCACTTTTAAGAATGTAATGTGTTTCTAATAAACAGTTTAACATTCACAGGCATCACCACAGTATACACAAGCAGCACATGTTAGAATAGTGGCTTCGTGAACACAAGGCCGCAGGGCGAACCCTTAGCCTCACCCCAGGAGTTAACGTTAGCTCTTTGATGAGAGAAGTTAACTTAGCTGTTTGAGGAATGTAATTAACATGTTTTACTCAAAACTGTTTCCACATTCTCAAAAGCCTTACTGTACTGTACACAAGCAGCACATGTAAAACAATAGCGTCTTGAACACCAGACGGGGGATTGTGGCGGCGTCAGCAGGCCTCTCTCCCTCCATAGCGGTCACTTGGCCAGTCGATGCCTTCCCCAGCCGCAGGTCGGCTGGTGGGGGGGTCTGGACTCGTCCGGGCAGGACATGGGTCACCTCGCCCGGGTGCAAAGATAATTTTCTAGAAGTGGCGACTCCATCCGTGGAGGTTGTGAATTCAGTGAGCAGTTCGCCGTTTGCTGAAGAAAAAAGTATGCTGAGGCAGTAGGGACACTGCTATTTATACGTTACGCACGTATCGGTATCCTATTGGTCGGCTACGTGCACGATAAAATTTCAGTGGGCGAGTGCGTGTGTGTGATTGGAGCAGGTAGTACCCATAGAGTCCAGTAGAGGGCGGAGCCTGTGTGAGATAGAACTTTCCTTAAGTTAAACTCGAATAAATAAGATATCATTTACATATGTTCAGACTCCTCAGTTAGTCAAATTTCTTATACTTTAGGTGCCTGAATGCAGCCTGAGATTCTCTGGTAGGTCTCTGTTAGCAATTTCCAAGTTGAGGTTAACTATTATTTGACTTCATCTTTTACATTTTACAGAAATATCTGCAAATACATGAAATGGAGGCCTTTGAGCTGCTGGCTGCTGTGCTGTCATCCAAGACCCAGCCGACCTGCTGAGCGCTACCTCTTCTGATGGCACATGTAGCTGCATGGGTTCAGACTTTTCCCATTTTTTCTCTCATACATTTTCTATTTCCAGTTTGTATAAAGATGTACTTAACTGGGCTCGGTCCCCTTGGCCTTGTTAAACATTGTAATGGGACATTTTCCCATCAGCTTTCTCTTAAAGAACACAGACGAAGAGGAGGATATTGCAGGTTGGGGACAAAGTGAGATAAAGATAAATAGATAAGGAGAGGGCTGAGAGAGAAAGAGAGGAGGAGAAGCTGAGCTCTTTCTAACGTTTAATGAGCTGAGATGTGTGTGAGATTCGTCAGCACTGGAAATTTCAGGCTTCTGCGAGGGGAGTTGGCTTCTGGATCCTGGCTGAGGGAGCTTTGTGTTATTTGTGATTTAATTAACAGCCGTTCACATACAGAAATAATAGATTAATCAACAGAGGTGTATTTGTAAATGCTTTGATCAGGGAAATATAGTCCATTAGTCATTAGTTTTTTACATTTGTCTGGGCTTAAGTTGTTCTGAGATTAAAATAAACAAGGTCAGGTGTGAATAGTTGTCAGTAAGCTGGCTACATTTGTGAGTAATGGCCGAAATACATTGATTAAGGTGCCATTTTCAATGTTTTGCTTTTTCAGATTCCAGAGGCACATATGCTTTTGTCAAGCATCTTCTGCAAAGTTTCCTCCTGCAAACTTTTAATAGCTAAAGATGTCAGTTCCTGTCATAGTACAACTATTTATAATCAAATAAATGATACAATGGCCATTCAACAGGAAAGTGTTTTGGTTCTGTTAAGTGTTTTACAGTGTGGAAAAGGGTACGATAGGAGGATTAAAGTCAGATGTAGTTAGATGTAGAATAGAAATAATGCAAATAAAGGGGAACTAAACAAAGCCAACAAGTTAACTGAGTGCAGATGAAAAATCATTAAGCAAATGTAGCATGTTTAAAAATGTTTTAATGTTTTATATGTTATACACTTAACACATTGCTTAGTTTATGATTAAGTGATTAATCTGAAGAGCAAGGCTGGAAAATCTGGAACTCAACCTTGCAAGCTTTTCATTACAGAGCTGTGAAACATTGGAATCATGCTTTGTGAATTAGTGCAGCTAAGTGGAACTGATTATGACATATTCATCAAAATATGATTTGCTTAAATAACTGTCACCACCCCCGCCAAGCACACTCGTGCTGGAGCTGTCCAAATTCATAGACTGCACAGTTCCACAGAACATGCAAAACTTGTGCCTATATCAAAAGTAGCTTTTTCATCATTCTAGCATGTATTCAGTACAAAAATACATTTCTATGTAATCAAAAATTGACTGTTGACTTCTTTCCCGTGTTTGTTTTTTTTTATCAGTATACGAAAGAAACAAAGGTAGAAACATAAAACACCTAAATCCAGGAATCCAACAGGGGAAGACAAAAAAAGACAAACAAAGAAAAGGGTTGCAGGGATAGGATGGCAGAGGAGATGACAGAGGAAAAGAGAGCTTGCACGATGTGAAACCAAACATTATGTCTTCTGTTTTCTCAAGCGGTTCATGCCTCTGCTTCCATTAACCTCCACGATGACAAGAAGAAAACAAACGGATACTCCCTGCCTCTCTCTCCTACACTCAGTAGTGTATGTGCTGCTGAGGTGGGGAACGGATCACGGGCGACACAGATTAGGAGTCAACAGGGTTCCCTTCATCTGGCTGGATGCAGCTGGAGGGCCGATTAGACAACCCAAGCGTGGGTGAGGAAGGGGACGCCCGATGCTATCACAGTCTCTCAAACTAACTTCCTTGCTGGGAACTCTGCAGACTACCGTGAAATTGATCAAGCTCCCTGAAAAGATGTCGCAGTATGTATGAGTGGCATGTCAAAGGAGAGAAATGAGCATAACTGCTATATGAAGATGCCTGCAGGTCATGGAAAACCTTTGGCTGTTGTGCCATTTATCAGATTCTGCTAGCAGTCTGTTAACTTGAGTCCAGGTCAATTTGGTTTATTTAGCTATTTTTGTTGTTATTCTATGCACACGTTTGTTTGTTTTTCAGCACACATTAAACTGTGTTTACGCTATATGCATTGTGACAGTTTGACTTTGGCGGTTGCCAGACAGGTTTGTCTCCTGGCTAGGGATGGGGATCGATACCAGGTTCTAAAAGGACTTTCTCAAAACCCGAAAATCAATAAGGTCCGAGCTTATCAAAACTGCTATCGAGACTAGCAGGTCCTATAATGTAACGTTGTGTCTCGAGCGTCAAATCTGGTTTAACTTGAAACGTGATGGATAAGAAAGCTAATGTTTTTTATTGATGGCACCGAAATGCGGTGTTAAACGGGCCCAGGAGTGCTTATCATCAGGCTGCAGCCTCAGCTGCTTTCTGTCGCAGCTCCCAGCAGAGCAAGACGCTGCTCCGTCGTGATGGAGGCAGTGAAGTTAAGTTAGGTACAAACTAGTTGATGACAGCTATGCTCGTTACTGTACGTGCAATAAAACCTTCGCAAGTACAAAGACAATACTTTATCAATACATCTGTGTGTAAGGTAAACATGTAGAAAGGATTAAGTCTTCAGTCTGTCATCCTGTGTGTTTTATATAAGCACAGCTAACGTTAGCTTGGCATTAGCCAAATGTCACAAACAAGCTAAATAGAAAGCTGTCTGTAGCATAAACTGGTCTGTTGTCTTAAAATGTGGCACATTGTTAAAAACTCAGCTGCTGGCTGAGACAAACCAGCCGATCCTCCTCCTACCAGGTAATGTTACTTGCAGGCAGTGAATAACAGCAAAGAGGAGGAGGAGGAAGAGTTCTTCATTCTTTCTAAACGTCACTCATTATTGTGATGTCACATATTGACATATTGATTATTTAAATCAAATTCCACAAATGGATATACATCTAGCAAGAATGTACACCCTCCCACTGAATGACCATACCAAAAATAAATAAAGAAATGCCACAAACTCAAAAAGCCATACATTATGATGTTGTTAGACACCAGGTAAAACAGTCTGAGCAAGAAGAAGCATTTTTTGTGGACGTAATTTTGACAGGCACAATTGCCCCGAAGGAATACGTTGCAGTCGCTGCAGTCGCTGCAGTCAGTTCGCGGCTGCTGGCTGAAGCTATCCACTGCTATGTTTTTGCCTGAAGACAATTTTATATAAAGATTTCAGTCCTGACTTCTATGCTTCTGCTTGATCAACAGACATTATTGAGATATTGTGTGAAAACAGCACATCAACTGAGTTTCTTCATTTGTTTCCATGTTAAAGTGACGTTACCTCTTCTTTCCACTCTTGACCACAGTCATATTGACCCTGCTGGGGTCAAATTTGTAGGAAACGGCATCAAACAAAATGCTCAAAGAAAAATACTGCTAATAGAAAAGGAATATCCTGAGGATTTTTTTCTTCTTCTTTTCCAATTCAAGGTTTTTTTCTTTAAGTGATGTCGCCCAGACAGCAGATATCATCTGTCTTTTGAGACGGTGGAAATGATAGTGATCTTTCCCTCTGGTTAGTTTTAAACATTTTGGGGAAGGGATATCCTGCCATCATGTCAGAGCTGCTTTCAGCTTCCTCAGAGATATTCTCCTCCTAAATCGTTCAAATTGAAAGCAAAAGGTATTTACAGACAATCTGCCATCACTATCTGAAAGGAGTTAATCGGATTTGGGCCAGGGTCTGGGTCTGGGATCGTTCCAGGATTGTTTGAATGCGGACACCAGGACTCCCTTTACGTCCTTGTCTCTTCCTCTATCTCTCTTCCACTCGGGCACATTCATTTTTTCACCAGTGACCTGTGCTTCTTCCATTCACTCATCCCAAGCAGGAACTGGGTCAGTTTGACCTTTTATCTGTCAAGCACATATCCAAAGTGACCTGACAGGACAGAGGACGCTTTGTGCCGACTGGCACTTTTCCTTTCTAATACGGGCTAAATTTGTTTGCCCTACATTTACTGTATTTCATCTGCACCACTAAAGGAGTCATACTAAAAAACACTGTCACTCTAGATGTGAGCATCATAATCATTCCATTTCAGGCCTAGCTTTGATGCTCGATCTGAGACTTGTAAAAAAGAAAAACAGACGAAAGGAGGTTGACTTCAACCTCAACAAAGAGCACACTTGTGCATGTTCAATATGTAATAGAGCCACAGGGTGAAAGCTGATCCTTTCCTTGTCGTGTTTCCTGGTGGAAAATGTCTTCAACATTATACATTTCCTCAATAAAAAAGTACTCTTTTTCACTTTCTTTTAAAACTTCTCAATTAAATTGGTCAACCAGGTTCTTCTTCGACAAAGGCGGGGCTACAGACTGACCCTCTGAAGATAAAAAAATAGCGGTATTTGATTGAAAGCACCATCCTGTGTTAGGAAACATTTGCATTTGAATGATTCTGGTTTGAGTCGGTGGAACAAATGAGCATGGAAATCCTCTGAGTTACAGCACAACTACTCTCCTCAGCATCATTTATGTAACCCAATAAAGGGATAATGAGCCATCACTGAACTGTCAATTACAGGTACAGTTATGTTCTCTGTGGCTTGTTTGTTTTGGCAGTTGATGTGTCATCATCTCGCAATATGTAGGCATTAAAAATCCTCTAGAGAATATTGTATGTACAGAAAGGCTGATAACGATAGGGATTATGTAAGTAATGACTGAAGTGAGTAAATTATGCCTCTGGAGCTTTTCTCACAAGCAAAGGAAAATGCTTCCTCATTACAAGTTTGGCAATTTTAGACTTTGGAATGCTCCAGCAAAGAATTTAACCTCTGCAACCCTAAATAATAATGATTATTATTATTTTCTGAAATCATTTTTAATGTTAGATTCATCTTCCTGCCAGAACAGGATCTGAGTCCTATTTTATTGGATTCGGCACCTCCTTTAATCTGTCACTATTAAAATCTGCAAGCCCAGTACCAGTAGATGCACAAAATACTGGCAAGTGGTTTGATGCTTTTTGGTGTCTAAATATTTTAGCATATGATTACTGTAAGCCCCACAGCTATGGTGAAATGTGTCTGGCTAAATTAGGGGATAGGTGTAGGGGCTGTCCTTAGTACTGAAATGGAACAGAGGAGATTGATAGGCAGCACACGTGACTTAGTTTGGTTTCTTAGCCTTCTTGCTATTCGTGGTTGTAAAGAGAACTTTGACCCCAATTCCAGCCCATCACCACACCCCACCTCCACTTTCCTTCTACACTGGAGCTGCAATCCACAGGTTAGAAGGGAAATGACCAGGAAGTGAAGGGAGAGAGAGAGAGAGAGACCGTAAATATCTGGTTCTACCACCTCCCCATGCTGATTATTAGTGATTGTTGTGAAGGCCCTGATTAATAAATATAAATGAATTATGCTTTGTTTGTGATGACTGTTATACAGTATTTAGTATTAAATACTAGCACCTAGGTGTTCTCCAATGTGCTTCAGGCTTTGTGGGTTCACTTTTTCTCTCATCCTGATCTGACAGAAAAGTACCCTCTCTGTCAGGGACATCCTGATTTACAAGCACTGTTTGATTTTGCAACCTTGTCTGAGGGCTTAAATGCTAGTAAATTGAAAATCAGCACTGCTCTACACTTCCTTGTGTGGGCACTGGTAAAGTTAGTGACTTTGTTTGTGTGGGTCACAGAGTTATAGCAAATGCCGATTTAAGACACAGCAATCCTCTGGTTATGGTTCCATGGTGTGAGCAGTGTCAAAGAACATTAGCTGACATTGATCGCTAGCTGGTTCGCTTGCATTGCACACTTGCCAGCAATTGAGCTAACTGATGCACTTTATTATTTCAGTTAAATTAGTCCCAATGTTTCTTTTTCTGACAGAATTGGACCTTATGGTGTATTTACAGTACATTTATGGGCAGGTAAAAAACGCATTGGAATCTTACACCTTTCTCTGTTTTGTTCTGTTTAAGATGCAGCATGAATTTGCCGAGACAGTAAATTAAAAATAATAATACTAATAATAAAAATGGCTATACTAAAGCCCCTTTTCAATTTTATATAACCCTAAAGGTTCAATAAGGCAGAAGAAACTCATTAGCTTACCAAACTCTAATTATTGTCCAAAAGAGTAGGCGAGTGGTATCAGACCAACCATGAGCACTCGCTTTTGGAAGCTTCTATACTGTTCTGCTCACTGTTCAGTGACCCCAAACTGCCCCTCGAAATGGAATGACAGCTTAAACCACCCACGCATGTTTGAAGGGGATGTGGGAAAAGCTAGCAGCATCAAGTGTGTATAAAATGCATACTGTAGCGGTCTCTTTGACATTGTCAGATTCTATCATCAAATGCACAAGTCTCAGTGCATCTGTGCAGTTCAAAACATAATGATTTAACCAGTGCTGATGTTTCCATCAGAAAGAGTAGGTGTTGTTGTTACCTGTTCTCTCTCTGCTCTGTGGTCTGCGTTCACTGCAAAATGGCTTATTCGAGAAAGTATGAATATCTGAATTTAGGACGAGTAATCCTTTTTGTTGATGAATAATTTTGTCAAGCTCTATTTGTATTACAAAGCACAGGACACAAACCCACATCCTGTTGGTCTTGATTTTTCCTTGCAGTTGGGGTGTAACCCAAAGTAACTATTTGTATCTGTTTTATCTGTTTGTCAAAAAAATATCTGTATTTGGATTATACTGGAATTGGGTTGAGTCTATATGGAAGATGTTAGAAATTGGCTAGTCTGCTTCATTTTCTGCACTGAATTGTTTTCTACTGTCCCCTAGTTGCTCCAGAGGCGTGCGACCTCTGACATAAAATAGCAATTGTAAGTCGCTTTGGATAAAAGCGTCAGCTAAGTGAATAAATGTAAT
Organism: Micropterus dolomieu; assembly: GCF_021292245.1. Taxonomy (NCBI): domain Eukaryota; kingdom Metazoa; phylum Chordata; class Actinopteri; order Centrarchiformes; family Centrarchidae; genus Micropterus; species Micropterus dolomieu. Next base: position 21,805,765 of record NC_060162.1, on the reverse strand, counting down.
GTAAATGTAACATGTGTTTACATGCCTGCTAAGCAAGATATTCAATACTACTGCTTGTTATAGAAAGAGCTAACAATAAACCAGTAAAAACAAGTAAAAGTGGATGTACAGTGTATGTATAAATATATGGCTTTGTCTATTTTAAGAATCAGACAAATCTGAAAGCTGAGAAAAAAAAGTGTTTTTAATTATTGGTTAAAGGCATACTCTTCACTACAGAAAGTACATGTACAATGCCATTATAAGAAAAAGTTGTTGCTTTTTGCACCAGAATATATAGGAAACATTCAACACAGCGTAACGATGAAACCATAACCATTAAAGATACGCAAAATACCATAAATAAATACAAAAGACAATATTTATCATTTTTAGGCAAGTTGGTCTGCTAGCATCAAGAAGAAGTCACATTTGATCATACGGCATTCTTGAAACAAGTTGAGTGAGCCTTATATCAGGAGAATGTTAAAGTACACTCATGGCAAAGGGGCAAGCTATGGTAGGTTGAATTCTTGGCTGCATTAGTTGATGCATGTATGATGAGTGGTGTCATGTGGGGTGGGGTGGGGGGCATACCATCTCCTGGTGAAACTCCTCACAATCAGGTGTTAAGAAGCAGAAGAATCTATGCCTTGTTTCAAGACATTAACTTTTAACTTGAGCTGAGTTTAAAGAGAATTAATCTTGTTTTCAGCACCTATGTTTTTTTTAATTAGCTTTTGCTTGTTTCTGTTGTCTAGTGGCCTTTTATAGTAGTTTCAGGAAATCTTTGCCTAGCTTATTGTTTTGTTTGCTACTATAAAATATATCTACATTAGTCAATATTTCTCTTTTCAGAGCGGGATGTTGTGCAGTGCAGTGGCCAGTTATTCGGCAGGGGGCCAGCAAGAGCCGAGCTGCATGCTACAGCGTGTGTGGTGATTAATCACGCTGTGACTCTGCGTCTCTCGGGCCTGTCAACCGCTCTGGCCGCATGAGGTCCGGGAACATCTGGGGATGTCTGGGGACGTCAGGGGGTGACCACGGCCCATTCGTCTCCCTGGGACAGCGACCAGACGTGCCGCCTCAATCTCACGTCACCTCCAACCCCCCTCCTTACCTCCAGGGTCCCTGCAGACCCAGCTTGGACAAAAGGTGTACACTCTTATTACATGACACATAACACTCTGAGGAACTGTGAACAGAGGAAGGCGATGTCTTGGGGCTGTACATCAGTGACAATAACAACCAGGGCTGGTAATATGCCTGTTGGTGAGCTATCAAGAAGAACAACAACCTGCTGGGTGTGGGAATAAGGCCTGACACATCGCTTTAGTGGGAACAGCTTAAGACAGGGATGCAGCTTAAAATACCACAGCATCAGACAGACAAAAGTGGCACAGGATCAGACTGATAATATAGATAAATCTTAAAGTTATGCTTAAGGCAGCACATCGGTGTGAAAGTGCTGAAAATATGCAGCAGTTGAAAAGCAATAAAAGCTGACAAAAAAGAGAAAAATACAAAGAGGTGTCAGTGGCATATCTTTTCTTGCAGGGATGCACAGGCAGATCAGTCCTGCTGGAAATAACCACATGGCTTCTAACAGTACAAACAATCCCTGTCCAAACCAAAACCATCTCGGGCTGATGTCACAAATTTACCAAGCTCCGTCATCATATGATATCAGTTGCAAAAGACATTATTATTCTTTCTAAACTGGACCCTTTGGGATTCAATAAACACCCTGCTCCCAACTGCAATGACTCAAATTTAAACGTAAAATACATACTCCTACACAATTAAGATGAAGGATTATGTATTATTTAGATTGCTCTGTTTTATAGTAACAATTCATTGGTGTAACTGGTTGCACAAAGAAAGTGCTCTCAATGCAGATGACCTAAATATTTGATTAAGAAATATGCAAAGCAAGATGTTTATAAACAAATACTTTCAGTGGGCTCTTAGCCCATTAAAATAAGCCGCTGAATTACTCTTGCAATCCCTTGAATGTTTCACTTCAGGCATTGTGTCCTGTAGCTTATTTTGTAAACATGAACCTAATCATATCTTGTGGTACAGTCCTGGTGATTCACAGCAAATCATTTCATTTGAGATAAAGATAAAGCAGCTGTGATGAAGTTGATGCAGATGAGGTATTTTGGGCATAAAAGAACCAGCTGATTATACAGTGGCCCTGTGCCTGTTCCAGGAAGGTACATGAGCTGTGCTCCCCCTTGCTCCGTGTGAGATGGCATGATGGATGATCGCCAAGTGGGGGATGGGGTGCAGCCATGGCAGGTCTGACATGGGAGAATCATGGGATATAAATGCACTGGCTTTTGTTCACTTGTCTCTTTCTGTTGTTGTCCTTCTGCTCTTTCTGTTGTTGTCCTTCTGGAGCTCAAGCACAGCGTCTTTGGAAAGCGGCGGTGGCAGATTTGAGGGCCTCCCTCTAGTGTGACGTTTGACAGGTGGCATTGTTTTTCTGAGGCGAAGATTTGATGTTTTCAAATCCTGCTTAAACCAGTGCTACTGGACTTTTCTAGGCACATACACAGGGATACATGTGCACACAAAGGGCTGTCTAACACATGGCTCTCTGTGACTTAGCTGCCTGTGACGGGATTAGCATGACTCTAGTGAAACTTTAGCAGATACCACATGGATATGGACTAATCTCTAATATGAAGGTCGGTATATCTCACAAAAAAATTATTTTCAGGGAAATCCAAATGCACACGTGCCTGTGTTAAAACACACATACACACGCAAAAGTTATGGAAATGAAATGGGAAGAGAATATGTACATTACAGATGTGCAAGTCATCAAGCCGTGTGCTTGACCTTACTCGGATTTGGGCTGAGCACTCAATCTCTTCCTAATACTAACATCACTTGTGTTTTCTCCTCAGAATTTTCATTGAAGAGGCTTCTGTCTCTGTTATGTGGTTTACTTATGTTCTTGTGAACAATACAAGTTTTAAACTTCTGTTTGCTACACTGAACAAAATTATAAACGCAACACTTTAGTTTTTGCCCCCATTCGCCATGAGCTGAACTGAAAGATCTAAGACTTTCTCTATGTACACAAAAGGCCCATTTCTCTCAAATGTTCTTCACAAATCTGTCAAAATCTGTGTTAGTGAGCACTTCTCCTTTGCCGAGATAATCCATCCACCTCACAGGTGTGGTACATCAAGGTACTGATCAGACGCAGGTGTGCCTTACACTGGCCACAATAAAAGTCCACTCGTGAGAGAAAATATGTGAGAGAAATAGGCCTTTTGTGTACATAGAGAAAGTCTTAGATCTTTCAGTTCAGCTCATGATGAACTGGGGCAAAAACAAGTGTTGCGTTTATAATTTTGTTCAGTGTGTTTATGGCCTGTAGGCCTCACTGACCTGAGCGCATGCCACTTGTTTTTCAGTAAAAAAGCATAATGTATGGAATATTTTGACTATAACAAATGGATGAAGATGAAACACATTGTGCTATTTATCCCAAACTACCATGTGTCAAAGTGTAACAGTTAAAAGTGCATGTGTGTGCTCAAACACACAATGCATGTGTGGGTCTGGGTGAGGAACTGTGTCCATCTGATGAATAGGAATGTCCGTGAACTCAATTTTCTACACTAATTGTAGCCCATTCATTTCTAATGATCGTCCATTTTTTGAATGGGAACACCACAGTCATGCAAAAGTTAAATAACATGCCCCAAATTAATTTGTTTGTTAATTCCCAATGTGTTCGGATTCCCTGTGTGGACATGGGACCTAATGATAATCAGATTAAATGAACTACATTTCTCACAGAGAAAACAATTCAACTGGAACATGGCAGGAGGGTTAACATGGCTGTGCTCTGGTAAACACAGCCTTATTAAGAACCAAACAACACAAGTCGTCTGGCTACTTACACAGAAATTAATTCTCAGAGCACTTTTTTTGAAATACAAACGATCTTAAAGTGTTTTCCAAAACAGCAGTTGGCAGTGCGGGCTCACATGTTGCTCCATGTGAGCCCGCACCATTGTGCTGAAAGGGAAAGGAATTAATTGTGCATGAGGTAGTTGACTTATTTAACTGTTACATCTGGAAACAGCTTTAATGCACCTGTTGACTGCATGATTAATACAATTTCCCATCAGTTCTACCATTAAATGATTGTGGGTTTTCAAAATTATATTTCTTTTATAATATTTTTAATATTACTTCTATTGCTTAATATCCCAGAAGGCACACATTTCTGCTGAAGTGAACTGAGCGGCTGCTTGGTCAGTCATGTTTTGAGTTTGATGAGTCTTAGTGAAAAGAGACAAGGTCATATGGAGGATGTTCTTGCTGACTGAATCAGCAGGGCAAACAAGAAAAGGCTGCTCTTTAAATCATATTTTTGTCAAAGTGCTCTGAATGCTGAAATGTCTGCAGTTCCACAAAGGTGAAATTTCTTCTTCATTCTGTTTGTCATCAGTACTAAAGATAGTTGAATGCTTAGGCACATGTAACAAAAATCAGACAGGTGATCAGAAAGAAAATCACAACATTTGTCACAAAATTTGTTTACTGGGTTTGTCACAACATCATTTCATAAAACCGTGAGTGAACATTAAGTTGACCAAAAGTAATACACTGTTCAACTGTAAAGAGGGTAGAGGGTGGAAAACTCAAAAGCCCTCGTTTAAAATTTTCCTAAATTTTATTTTAATACACCAGATTTTACTAAACTAAAATTCAGTTTACAGATCAAATGAAAATACTATTTTCTGTGCTGCTGAGATGTAGTTTAGATAAAGAATATCATGCTCTGTTACTGGACGATTACAATTTGTATGCGGAGTATAATCAATCATGGTTTTTTTTATATTACAGTAAAATATAACCCTATTTAAAACTGATAATATCTACTGCTTATATGATCACATTATCAGTTAACAGCTTGCATACTCGCTGCTCTACCATTAATATGCATGTTTTTCACATGGCCACCTCACATGTATATTATACGTGTTCACATCTGTTCGTTCACTTTTATTGTACTGTTCAGTGCTGATGGTAATCAGGGTAGATACTGAGGTGGAGGTGCTTGAAAGACTCAATCCATTATGGGAACACTTGGTGTACATGGTATATAAGTTGTTGTTTTTCTACTTAAATACCTCTTTTTTTTCTGCAACCCCCCGATAGAAATCTTCATGTAAACAGCTGCTTTATAGACACACATTCCCACTACAGTATGTCTCAATGTCTTTCTCCCTTTCTCTGTCTCTCTTTTGTCTCAATGTCTCAAGCACAATGTGCAAACACACAACATCACACTGCACACACACACACACACACACACACACACACACACACACACACACTCTGTAAAGCTGTACTTGGTTTGGCAGTGCCTCCGTCACTGTGAAAGACCTCTTGTCTCTGGGCACCAGTGGAAATGACTGCCCTTTCATTAATCTCCCTGTCCATAGAGCAGACCTCCCCTAATTACAGCCATTGTTTACCTTTGTGCTGGCACACCCATTGAATTATTGATGGCTGTCCTGCCCCAGTCAGTTTAAAGGCCTCACCAATGGGCACACACCAGCCAATGGACAGATACCTGCCAACACATCCCCCACACCTCCTGTATGACAGTTCACTGAATTATTATGCTAATAGCAATTTTTTTCCCCTGACAGAGTGCAGTAGTGCAGGGAAAGGCATGCCATCATTGCATGCTTTGTTGTGCAAGTATTTGATGTTATGATAAATCATCATTTTATTTAATAACTGGATCATCAGGTGACTTCAAAGCACTTTTCCACTGTTATATTTCAGCAAATGTCAGAAAACATTATTGTTAATATCCTTGTTTCTTCATGGTTCATTCTTTAATTCATGGAAAAAAACAAATGACCCTTGGAATTATTCACATCAAATGGCTACCACTGACAATCATCTTTACTGCTTATTGCATGAAATGAAACTGCTTCTGAAGCATAATACAAGTCACATCCAATTTGCAAAACCTGCCGTCAGTGGCCCATTATAACCCTCTAATGGTATGCATATAAAATCCCTCTATCTCTACTGCAAATAAAAAAGCAACTGAGACCAAACCAAATCCATGAATGATTACCCCCAACAATAAGTAAATCCGCAGAACTAAAATTCAATTTTCAGCAATCCTACAGTCCTACTTCTAGACGCCATTCAAAGCTCATGAGGATTTGGACTTAAGGCGACTTAGAGGTGATTTATGCAGCAACCCAAATGGCTGTGCTAGGAAGAGAAGAAAGGCCGCGGCCTTCCAAAAGAAAACCTGTCTCTGTGTCATGACTCGCTGTAGCTACACTGCCTGACAAGGTAGGGTTCCACCTCACATCAGATTGCCAGGGATTGTGCTCCACTGGGTGTTTCCATTGTACACAACCCCTTGTGTCATGCAGAGACGACCCTCTCTCACTGCTGGCAAGAGAGGGGGGAAAAAAAAATCGATCTTAAATGTCAAAACCATTTGAGATATCTCTGACATGGTTGTTTAGAACAGTTCCGCTTCAGTATATCAATCTATAAAAACAATCAGATTCTACAGTATATCTCAATGGACCTTACATCCTGTTTGTAACGTAAACAGCAATATATCATGTGTCAAAACAACAAGGCACCAATGTAATATAATACAAGTTATTTTAAACTCCTGATCGTTATTAGTACATATTTTTATGGGACAATAATGTCATATTTTATCATGACCATTCTTAATATTAATATATCAACCATCTGTGTTTTTTCATTTGACAGCTCTGTCACCAAGAACTTATATGCACATACTATTAATTTGCGACATCACATACATTTTGGAAAATAATTCTGCCCTGATAACATTTTTATCAACATAATGAGAAAATGTTGTTTATGTTTATTGTATCTGGCAAATTGCAAAATGTTGACACTTAATGTATCCTGTGGTTAGCGTATTTGGTTAAGATTAGGGAATTCATGGTCATGGTTTTGGTTTAATATGGAAAGAGTCAACAACAACTGAAAAAAAAAAAAATCTTTCCTTTACCTTAACCATAGCACTGTGTTGTCTAAAACTAACCACAGGTTCAAGGTTCAAGGAGTCTTTATTATCCCCGGGGGGCAATTCATTGTGCAGCAGCATGTAACATAAATAACACACAAGTTATACAAAACAAGCCAACATCAGTAAGAAACTAAAATAAATACATACTACACAGTCCACATCTAACATTGAATTATTAAAAAACCCTATAGCAGCAGAGACAAAAGAGTTTTTGTGTCTGTTTGTCCTGCATTTAGGCAGACTAAAGCCAGATGGCAACAATATGAAATAGCTGTTCAGGGGGTGACTTGGGTCCGCCAGGACTGATTGTGCCTTCTTGAGGGTCCTTGTCTCATATACAGAATTTAAATCAGTCAGAGGGTTGTGGGAAATTTTGCCACACACTTTACAGTGCCTTGCGAAAGTATTCGGCCCCCTTGAACTTTGACCTTTTGCCACATTGCAGGCTTCAAACATAAAGATATAAAACTGTAATTTTTTGTGAAGAAACAACAACAAGAGGGACACAATTATGAAGTGGAACGAAATTTATTGGATATTCCAAACCTTTTTAACAAATAAAACTGAAAAATTGGGCGTGCAAAATTATTCAGCCCCCTTAAGTTAATACTTTGTAGCACCACCTTTTGCTGCGATTACAGCTGTAAGTCGCTTGGGGTACGTCTCTATCAGTTTTGCACATCAAGAGACTGAAATTTTTGTCCATTCCTCCTAGCAAAACAGCTCGAGCTCAGTGAGGTTGGATGGAGAGCGTTTGTGAACAGCAGTTTTCAGTTCTTTCCACAGATTCTCGATTGGATTCAGGTCTGGACTTTGACTTGGCCATTCTAACACCTGGATATGTTTATTTGTGAACCATTCCAGTGTAGATTTTGCTTTATGTTTTGGATCATTGTCTTGTTGGAAGACAAATCTCCGTCCCAGTCTCAGGTCTTTTGCAGACTCCATCAGGTTTTCTTCCAGAATGGTCCTGTATTTGGCTCCATCCATCTTCCCATCAATTTTAACCATCTTCCCTGTCCCTGCTGAAGAAAAGCAGGCCCAAACCATGATGCTGCCACCACCATGTTTGACAGTGGGGATGGTGTGTTCAGGGTGATGAGCTGTGTTGCTTTTATGCCAAACATAACGTTTTGCATTGTTGCCAAAAAGTTCGATTTTGGTTTCATCTGACCAGAGCACCTTCTTCCACATGTTTGGTGTGTCTCCCAGGTGGCTTGTGGCAAACTTTAAACAAGACTTTTTATGGATATCTTTAAGAAATGGCTTTCTTCTTGCCACTCTTCCATAAAGGCCAGATTTGTGCAGTATACGACTGATTGTAGTCCTATGGACAGAGTCTCCCACCTCAGCTGTAGATCTCTGCAGTTCATCCAGAGTGATCATGGGCCTCTTGGCTGCATCTCTGATCAGTCTTCTCCTTGTATGAGCTGAAAGTTTAGAGGGACGGCCGGGTCTTCGTAGATTTGCAGTGGTCTGATACTCCTTCCATTTCAATATTATCGCTTGCACAGTGCTCCTTGGGATGTTTAAAGCTTGGGAAATCTTTTTGTATCCAAATCCGGCTTTAAACTTCTCAACAACAGTGTCTCGGACCTGCCTGGTGTGTTCCTTGTTCTTCATGACGCTCTCTGCGCTTTAAACGGACCTCTGAGACTATCACAGAGCAGGTGCATTTATACGGAGACTTGATTTCACACAGGTGGATTCTATTTATCATCATTAGTCATTTAGGTCAACATTGGATCATTCAGAGATTATCACTGAACTTCTGGAGAGAGTTTGCTGCACTGAAAGTAAAGGGGCTGAATAATTTTGCACGCCCAATTTTTCAGTTTTTTATTTATTAAAAAGGTTTGAAATATCCAATAAATTTCATTCCACTTCATAATTGTGTCCCACTTGTTGTTGATTCTTCACAAAAAATTACAGTTTTATATCTTTATGTTTGAAGCCTGAAATGTGGCAAAAGGTCGAAAAGTTCAAGGAGGCCGAATACTTTCGCAAGGCACTGTAACTATATATTGCAGCCTGTTTTTGTTTTTAAGAGAGAGGGACCCAAACCAGCTCACAAGGGCAAAAGAAAGAATAGTTTCAATAAAACAACAATAAAACATCCTCAGAAAAGTCTTATCGACATTAAAATGTTTACCATAAAAAAACATGCGTTGATGTGATTTTTTACAGACAGTGTCAACTTGTGGCTCAAAGGTGAGTTTGTCATCGATTATGATACCAAGGCGTTTTTATTGCTTCAACACTTTGATAGCATGATCTTTAATGAGTGTAGAAGAGAGGGTGGGGGGATTCTTTCTAAAATCGATCAGCATTTTTTTAGTTTTTGCCACGTTAATATTAATAAAAGATGACTTGCACCATTCTGTAAAATCATTTAAAATAGTGCCATGCTCAGGGTCGTTGGGCGTCAACAGTGACACTATTACCGAGTCCTTAACAAACTTAATGATATGACGCTTGGTGTGCTGGCTTTGGCATGCATTTGTATATAAAATAAATAAAATAGCGGAGAGGACGCAGCCCTGGGGGGAACCAGTGGAGGAAAAGAGGACATCAGATAAAATGCTATTCACTCTCACGCTAGTTAAGAAGTTCATCAACCAACAGATAAGATTAGGATCGATATTAAAAGTACTCTTTAAAATCCCTGCTAAAACATGTGGTTGGATGCAATTAAAAGCTGAAGAAAAGTCAATAAAAAGCAGCCACACAAAGCTCTTTGCACCCTCAAGATGGGTATAGATCAAGTTAAAAAGAGTACATGCTGCATCTTCCACTCCCTGGTTTTGTCTGTAGGCGAATTGAAGCGGGTCTGGTAGATCCTGGACAGAGTTCAAAAGTTCGTCCTTCACAATCTTCTCTAACGTCTTCATAGTGAGGGACGTTAGCGCCACAGGCCTAAAGTCATTAAGAGACTCTGGAGCCTTATTTTTAGGCATCGGAACAATAGTTGAGTCTTTCCAAAAAATGTCTGCCAGCTGTTCAGCACAGTTCTTTAATATATGGCCTCCAATGCCGTCGGGGCCGGGACTTTTCCTTTCCTTTATACCTCTGAAGAGTGTCAGGACTTTGTTTCTGTCAACCTGGACATTACTCTGCCCTGGGGCAATGTTATTAAAAGCTGACAGCTCCTCATTAAAATCATAAATATTAAAACGATTATAAAAAGTCTTCATTTGAGAGTGCAAGATCTGACATGCCATTGAGGGAAATCGGACACTTCTTAAAAGGCCCATTGGTTTATTATTTAGATATATGGAAATGGATTTATGAGGGATGACCTAGTCCTCACAGAAGGTGATGAATGTGGAAACAGTCTCTGTGAGCTCATCAATGTCCTTACATTCGTTTTTGAATAGATCCCAGTCAGTGTGGGATTCAGGATGCAAACCCCAGTCTCCAGTGTCAAAGTCTTGTGCTTTTTTACACCCACCATCAACCATGACCACCTCCTTACAAAGTACATGCGGGAAAAAAATGTCACCACGGAAAATAATGCAGGCAACAATTAGGTCACCAACTGCCCAACAAATGTATTTGTAAAAACTAATTAGTAGTAGGAAAACATAATTTGCAGGAGACAGCAACAACAGACAAAATTCTACCAGAATGATATGATCTGAACCAACACCAAGCAAAGATATGAAATTACAGCTTATTGCAGCATTTGAGAAATTACAGCTTTAGCTGATGGTTGTTGAGCTCACAAGTGTCACCACTTTTGTGTAATGGAACTGCCTGAACTGTTTTCCATATTGAGGGAATTTTGCCAGAAGCAAAAGTTGACTTATAAAGTTGTACAAGTGGTGCTGTAATAGCATCGGCAAGAGAACACAGACAGACAGGCAGAGAAAACCCAGTGTAATCAGTCATTCTTTACAAGTATTAATTTTCATAATGATCATGTCCATCAGAAGGTGTTTCTTTTTTTTTTTTTTTACAAACTGGCATGTCTATTTCCTGTCCAGCAGCACCACTGACGTGCATGTTACAGAAATAGGCTGCTGCTGTTTAAGGGAGCGTAAGGCTACATGTTTTGGGTGGAATCCAGCATGCATGAAAAATTGTGGTGCTAAATGGAGCTTAGGGTTTATTGTAAAATGTATGCTTTATCAGATGAGTTGAAGCCAAAGTGATAGAGCTTTTAGGCTCACATATGGTTTTTTGTTGTTGTTTTTTTTTTTTTTACAATATATCTATCCATAGATCTATTCAAGACATGTGTATGCATTCAAACTTTAAACCTTAATGCTTCCAAGAAAGATAGATTTTCTCATTATCACTTCATATTGATACACAGGAAATTTTATTTAAAATAAAAGGAACATTAAATGTCCTACATAAAGTGACGTATTTAAAAGTTACTATGTAATATTTCTGAGATTTCTGACAGTAAATCAATCAAATGACTCCCTGGATTGTGAAAGGTAAACTCTGTTTAAAAATGTGTGCGCCTTGTGTTTCATGTATCTTACATAATGTGTGTATGTCCATTCTCAGTTGTGTGTGTGTGTGTGTGTGTGTGTGCGCGTGTGTGCGCGCGCATGCGCATAGCGCAAAGAATTTTTCTTCTAATCAAAGTAAATATACTACATATCAACTAGCTCCACGGAAACTAAAACTCACAGAGCGAGCTTGTTAAAATATACACATTCATTACAAAAGCAAATTATGTCTTTTTTTCTCATTTCCTCAACACTGGCACAAGAGGAGAACAAAGACCATTATTGCTATTTTCCCACTTTATGATCATACTTTAATACAAAAGAAATCAGATCACCGATGTGAAAATATACTGATATGGTATAATCTACACTATTTTCTCACTTTGAAAGAAACTCTGTAAACAGGGATCTGCAATGCAGAATCTGTAGGCAAGGGACACGATTTTGTTGGTTCTGGTTTCCGTTTGTAGTCCGAGTAGTAATGATCAATCACGTTTAAGCAGGCCTTGCTTGCATGCAGGTAAACAGTCTATGTCGAGAGCAAACAAGACGGAACCCTAAAGATTAGCATTTTATTACATTTTTTAAAAATGTATCTGTATTCAAATGGTCATCAGACGATAGCTTATGTATTCCGAGATTGCTAATCAGACTTAAAACGTTGACGAGCACCAACAAGAAGAAGTGTGTTGGCTACACCAGAAGGCCTGAAACATAAGCTGTTGCCCCCAGAGGAAAAGCCGATGGGTTCTGATATTGAAAAGAAACCTACTCAAAGGAGGTCACTTTCTGGGGAAAAATATCCTTTATCTATTTTTGTGGGCATGACTTTAAACAGCAGTGAGTAATGCTTGGTTACATTTTTCCCACAGTCCCCAGCCCTCCTGGAATACCTCTGCTAAGGTGTTAGGATGAGATGTAGGGAACACGATCATTCCACAGCACTGTGTTATTAGGCTGATGACGACAGGGTGAGGTGGATAGAGTGAATAACAACAAGACAGCAAATGGAAAGGCTTGTCAAGTGACATTAAAGTGTCACATCAGAATGTGAATCACTTCATTGCAGGAGAGTTTGGCTCAACAGTGAACATGTCATTAAGTTCAAGTGAACTATCCTGTACAACCAAAAGTACTGTGTATCAACACTTCACAATAAAAAAACCCTTCAAGATAAAACAAAGAAAATACCACTTTTATATAACCAAGTGGTTACATTGATCCCACCCATGCCTTTGTTCAAGAAAGTCAGGGGCAACTTTCTAAAACATACCCTGCTTTAAGAAAAACCTTATTTTCTCAAATTTCACCTTCTGTGCAAAATAAATATAATGAGGGCTGTTTCAGTCAGAGAGCAGTGAAGGGGAAAGATAATAACAAGAGAGTGATACAATGTGTTTCTCAAGTAGCATGAAAGTGTCACTTTCAGAATGTCAATCATCATCTAATCACTGAGGGCCTTCAAGAGGCCACGCCAAGATGGCTACAGCATGGACGGTTTAACTCTACAGCTGCCATGACTCATTTTGTACATTATTGTAATGTATTTTTTTCTCTTTTCATATGTACAATATACAGTGAAACTTTCTATAATGGACCCCATTCAATTATACTCCTCCTTAAGTGATAATTCTTAACCTCACAAAAGGTTTTGCAAGTTTCAGCCAGCAGCCGCGAATCGACTGCAGTGGGGCAATTGTGCCTGTCAAAATTACCTTCACAAAAAGTGTTTCTTTTTGCCACCGACAGGCTCAGACTGTTATACGAGGTGAACATCATGGAAAGGATCATACGAGTGACTCCCGGTGACACGCTTTGGTTTTAACAAGAAACAGAAGTCTCGCTCAAGGACAATTCTCTCTCTGAAATCTAGTGAGAGGTTAGTTGTCACAGGAAACGCCAGTGGAAACCGAGGGAGAGGAGTTTCTTGTGCACATACAGGAGCTGCTAGCAAAACTTTATTAACTCCTCTCTCCAACTCTGACTCACCATCGTCTTACTATTTATATACAACAGCAATGATCAAAACACAAAAGGAATCATATGTAAGATATGTAATGTAAAAAAAATGTATTATGACACTGATTAATTTCAGTAAGGAATAAAGTTTAATATGTAAAACAATGTCAAACAAACAAAACATCTGCTGGAATCTTCCTGAGCTTCATGAAGCACACAAGGGACATCATTAGGATTGAAAGACAGGGGGGGCTTAGCCCCCAGGGTATGCGTAACTTGGCAAAATCTTTGCACTAGCATCTTTTTTTACTGTATTAGAACTACACTTATGTCAACAACCAGTAAAGAGACGCCAAGATGTTAACAAATGTAAAGCAACAGACATACTCTATTCTTCCATTTCTACTCTGTTGAACAAAAGTTACTGTAATGTTACATGGGCGTCGGAAGCAAAAGAAATGTGGGTGAGTCCACCTCAAGGAATTTTTATATACAAATATATAGGCTATAGTTTTATAGAAATCCACATCCACAATCCTCATTGCTTATTGCTTATATGCCATTTTAAAGCTGCTAAGTTCAATGTTTTACTCTAAACTGCATTTGCAATGACAATAAAGTCCTGCAGGCGCGGGCAGTGAAAACAAGGAATGGAGTTTAAATTATATGGACTCTGAATGAGCCGAGTGGAAGGGATTTGAAGAAGCAGCAGCGTGAAAGTGACGGCTGAAGAATGGAGGTAATTTATTAGTGCATTCCTCAAGTGGAATGGATTTGATTGACGATGAAGGGTGAAAAACAGATGCACTGAATTACAGACAGTAAAAGTGAGTGGGTCCAATAACGTTGGTCTTAAAAACTGGGTGGGTCTTGTCCCACCCACATACAATGATTCAGACACCCACATAATGTTAGCTTTTAGACACATCAACGCTGCAGGGGGGGAATTCACTTAGGACAGACTGAGTTCTTCTGCAGACTGTGACTGTGTGATAAAGTAATACCATATCTAATTCCTCTCTCTATTAGATAAGTTGCAGGTCCAAAGAATGCTATTTAATTACACTAATTACTGTTATTGCACTATGGATTGGTTCAATAAGAATGTGATTTTTCTCTGTAATTTGGCTGCATACAAACATACGTAATGTAGCAGACCTAAATTTATTAGTTATGCATTTTAATAAATTTCTAAGAATTGATACCCAATTATGAATTTTTAAGATTCATAAAATCATTTTATTTAATTCCTCGTTTTAGGCACCACCGGAGTTGTTATAATCCTAGAGTCTCCGGACCTCTAGGTAGTTTTGAATAATTATACAATTATTACTAGTGATCAGTTAGTTAATAATCGCTCAATTATCTTAAATCAGTCAGTCAGTCTCATATCTAAAGGGTCAATTCTCTTGGCAGGAACTAGAAATAGGCAACACACACAGCTCTTGATTATATTACAGTGAATTTATTCTCTAACTAAGGTGATAAAAAGATGGTTGGATACAGGGAACATAAACATTTGCTGAACAATGAGCCTGGAGGTTCGAACGTGTGTTGAGTCTTACTGCTTGTCGACAGCCTGCTTTTGGCCTGTTGCTGGTCCCACTCTAGCTGCCGATCCTGGCTTTTTGCTAGGGATTCTCCGGGGTTCTCCGTGTCTGATTGAAAACGCCTCCTCCGTCTGGCAATTCGGCTGTTTTCAGGTTTCCTTCGTTGCAGCTGGCGAGACCACGTGGCTTGGTCTGACCTCGGTGAAGTTGGCTCGATGAAAAAGGCTTAAAATGGAACTTGGTCGTTCCTGAATTAGTCCAGTGTAACTTAACGGACTTATAACCTTAACAAACAAAAGAAATAAAGAAAATAAAACAAACTGAAGGCAGATCGATGTCGCGGCACTTCAGGTGTGTAGCTTCAGGCGAACAAAGGGCCTGTTTGTTTTGCTGGCCGAGTCTGGGCGCTGCCTGGCGAGGCACGCTGCGCGTGCCGAAGCGTCGAGAGGGCCGAGCAGAGTAGAAGAGAGCCAACAGCGAAGAGAAGAGAAGCGAAGCGAGGTCGCGTGTCGCTCTTTTGTTGCCTGGGGCGTGGTTCCCCAGGGGGTGTCTCAGGTTTCCCATGGGACTGCCTCTCTAAACTTAATGTCTAAAGAAAAGAAATCTATTTGCACGTATTATAATCAAATATTTTCCACAATCGAACCTCAATGGTTGAACGGTTGTACTGTTCTAAGCATTTGGTAACAGGAAACAATTGTCACATTATTGGTCAGGATATTTATACATTTAACGGCATTTCCGATGAGGGCATGTAATACTTATTTCGTCCACTTGGGGGAGCTCAGGTTACATGAGGAAAGCTTGGATTAAATCAAAGATCGTCTCTCCTTAGGAACTGGGAATATTGTTGATTCATCCTTAAATTCAAGCTGGCGGTTAAGAGTATAGTAAAACATTCCTTTGTCATCATTTCTAAAGGAATTTTGTAGGAAAGTATTATGAACAAGCATTGAT
>NC_060162.1:21739021-21789676 GCF_021292245.1 Micropterus dolomieu | reverse complement strand
AGCATTTGGTAACAGGAAACAATTGTCACATTATTGGTCAGGATATTTATACATTTAACGGCATTTCCGATGAGGGCATGTAATACTTATTTCGTCCACTTGGGGGAGCTCAGGTTACATGAGGAAAGCTTGGATTAAATCAAAGATCGTCTCTCCTTAGGAACTGGGAATATTGTTGATTCATCCTTAAATTCAAGCTGGCGGTTAAGAGTATAGTAAAACATTCCTTTGTCATCATTTCTAAAGGAATTTTGTAGGAAAGTATTATGAACAAGCATTGATTACATTAGATGAAGGAGTGTCTTGCTGAAAATAAAAACACTGCACAAGTAACTTTCTTTTCAGCACCAATAACAACAACAGACAGCAACAACAGTTAACATAACTACTCAAATAGAGGCAAACGTAATCAGGTAACTAAAGATTTAATTAAATGCTTTGAGTTTTTGGAGACTGCAGTCCTTTGTCATCCAAAGTTCAGTGTCTGGACCTTGTCACACTTGGGTGAGACAGGGGTTTTCCTTTTTGATGTAGTAATAAAACAAAGAATAAGGTCAGTTGCCACGGAAACATGTGTGGGGGGGGGGCAGTTTTGATAGGCTGTTTAGGGAAATGCCAATGGCTGTTTCGTGTCCCTTTGTCAGTTTAACAGTCAGGCCCTGCGTTATCAGCTTAGGAATCAAAAGGGTGCCAGTTTTATGGTCAGGGATAGCACTTAGAGAAAGCAACTTTGACCCCTCCCCTTCTTCTCTGGGGAGGAGAAAGGAATTTAGAGTAGCTCCAAATTTATTCAATATAAAATGCACAAATCCACACCGTTGTTCACTACAGTAAGCTGTTGATAAGGATCCTATTTAAAGTGGTACTGTCTGAATTTAATAACCTGATGGTGGAAGGAATAAACAATTTGGAGTAATGATTACTATATGTATGGATACAGGTAGTATGTATGATTGCTTTTAGTTTATTATATTTTCCTGTGTGTAGATCTGTAGATATATGCTCATGTATAGGCTAGCCATTTAGGCAACATCTACATATTTATAAAATTTATTACAGCCAATAAATGCAGAAAGTTAAATTGGTCAGTATATATAAATATAATAAATATCATGAAATAATTCAGTTTAAGCTTTGCCTTTGCCTGACTGTTGTTAGAAGAAAACAAAACAGCCCACAATTCCTTAGACCTGTAGACCACTACTGACCTCAGAATCAGCTGCCCTGCCATTCTCCAGCCTCTCTCTCTCTCAATTCAATTCAATTCAGCTTTATTGGCATGAATGTGTAACAACAATATTGCCAAAGCATCATACATACTACATAATAACAATCAACCCCATACATTTCATTAAACAAGTAATTAAAGCGTATCAAATCTCTCTCTCTCTCTCTCTCTCTCTCTCGCTCTCCTAAAATATCTTCAAAATCCATTTGGTCAATGAATGGAAGGATATACAACAGCTTTAACAGGAACACTATGACATTTAGTTTTCACTTACAACAACATTCTATGGCAGTGGTCGGCAATAGGTGGCCAGCGGGCCAGATTGCTTTGATAGCAGAAAAATATAAATAAATACATTCATAGTGGCTGATGCTGAAATAGATCTCAGTCATGAGAGATACAGTTACTCACACAATCACTTCATGCACACAAGTATACAAAGAAGTAATTTGACTTTGTTCCATATAACGGCTTGAAAACAATTTGGCCTGATGCCAGACTTATTTGCCAACTGCTGTTCCATGGGGACTGACATTGTTTTGAAATACGCTACTAGAGATATTAATTGCAATTTTAATGACTTTCACTTTATCAACTCTAGTGTTTTCCAAATATCCCCTTTCCTTTACCTCAAGTAAACGTAGCTTAAGTTCAGCAAGTAACAGTCACTAACAAAAGCTTTCGGACGAACTACCCTCTTCCCCCAGCGTAAATAGCATCGGATGTTACCGCTGCACTCACTGCTATAATATGTGTATCAAATAAACAACAGTTGTATTAAGATTCAGGATTGATGTTGAGGAAAAGTGTGTTTTATTAATAATATCCTGTTGGAAACCACCAGCTATTTGCCCCTATTTCCAGGAAAAACGCATAAAATAACATACCCAAAATTAATCAGGAATAACTCCTCAAGCATTTGGCCTAGATGCATAATTCTGGTCTCCTCTGAATGGTCAGAAGCTAAGGAATATAAATCCATTGTAAATTAACATATTTATTTTACCACTGCAGAGTAAATGGAGATGCAATAAAGAAAAATGTGATAAAAAAGCTTTATTTTTAATGCAATAAACCATCAAAACCATCATTAGATAATACAACTGAATATCTTCTAATACACCTGGAATGCAACTGTAACTGTAAATTTGATGAAAATAAACTAAAATACAACAGAATCCACAATTTTTTCAAAATATACCATGCGAATATCCATATTTTGTCAATGTTTACTGTTTAAATGTTGACTTTTATTGGGAGTTATCTTTAAAACACTATTTCTCTCCATACAGCCACGTTCCGAATAACTAAAACATAAAATATATTCATAAAAACAGTGAATATTCATCAACATTCCTGTGACCAAAAGCGCTCCTATGCTTTACAGGTGTGTAACTTGAGAGCGGAACACAGTTGATCCGGATTGAGCTGATCTTTCATTTGATACCCTGGATGTCTATGTAGCTACTACAGGTTGGCTGCCAGGCTGTAAAAAAGGCCATGTATTCCAAAGAAACACTTCTCCTGCTTTGCAGAAAAAGGCGAGAGACGACAGGCACAGATCCCAGGTATTGCGCAATAATCAAGATGGCGCCCAGCGATATTTTTAGCAACAAATCAGCTGATTTTTGGACTGAAAATGGCAAAAGTAAAGATCGCGTGCGTCACCGGGGGCGTCAGTGCTCAGGAGGTTTTAAGTAAGTCCCTCCTGCTCTGTCAAGCCACAATATTTGGCTTCAAATCCATGGCAATGTCCTACAATAATTTAGACTTGAGGAGAAAGAGGAGGCCATCTTTTCATTTGGAGGCCCACTTCATTTGCAGCTTTGTAACCTGGCAACAGCAAACTTGGACAGACATTTCTCTATCCCTCTAAACTTTTTCCCTCGAGTGGTTTCATTTATTTTTTTTGGTATTATTTTGTTTTTATTAGTCATTTGGTGATACTAAAGAAGTAACATATGGCTTTCAAAAGTTGAGGGGCTATGCAGATCACTTGTCTGCAGCATCACTGTAGAATCTGGTTTTAATTAATTTATTAATCATAGCATTGTTACTGTCAACACTCACGTGGGGAAATACAGAGAAAAAACACATTAACGCATTATGGAAAGCACCATATCACTCCTCATAAGGGACTGATGGGTACCAGTCCCACAATGCAGCACCTAAGGGATCTATCTATATGGACTTAAAAGGATGGTTTGGTGTTAGACTTCCATAAAGTTGAGGGATTAATTTATTTATTTAGTTTTTTGAAATGGTCACAATTGAAGAAACAGACTTTCTAGACCTGTAGACATTAATAGAGCCTAGGTCACGCTCCAAAAATGCTGGATCCTGTATTTCCCATAGTACAACTCAGTAATACCTTACTTCGTAATGTCTTTCAAATGTAATGCCCCCAGGTTTTAAAGTCTCAAAGCCTAAGCCAAGATAACCCTGATGAAAATGTCAGGGGTTATTTTCTCACACTTCCTCCAGAACCACAAGACACTATACATGTTTTCACAGGCTGAGTAGCACTCCCCATGACTAGTAAACTGATATTCATGTCACGTCTCAGAATTATTGAAATTATCTTTAATATTTACAGTAGCTTCACAAAAGACCCACTGAGAGGTACAAAATAATAGATGCAGGCACCTAAAGTGGTCTGAGATGCATACCATATAATTGCAATGTCTTAGTTTTATTCTGGCTTTATGGGACCTTTGTTGCATGCCCCCCCCCCCTTTCACTCGCAGAAATGTAATAAAGTGCTTGATGTTGTTCTGCTCCTGCTGCATTTTGCAGGACTTCTGACTGAGACAGAAATATGAGTTGTAGTTGTGGGTGAGAGAGGAAATCAAAGCCTCAGTGACCTTTTCCAGATTATTTTAGATGAAAAATGGTCTAGGAATGTTCCACAGTTGAAAGAAACAGCATGGGCCAACCCAGAACATCAAACCTCAAATGGCTGTCCAAAATTGCACCTATTAATTGCTACTGGTTTTACTTTGGCAGACAGAAATTCATGGTGAATCAATAAAATGGAGTTAGGTACCTCAAAAAGAACTATTTTTGATTTGGTCTCATGTAGTTGCAGAAAACTCTGTGACATCCATTATTTTTTATCTGAGGTGCAGTTTGAGAGTGAGCATCGTGAGCCTGCTGGAGCCTTGAGCTTTTATAGGCAGACATAACTGTGTTGTCAGCATAATAATGAAAATTTATAGTAAGTTAGTGAAAGTCCAAGTGGAATCATGTACATTAAGAATAAGAGAGGCCAAAAACTGAACCTTTCAGGACTCCAGATGGCGTGGAATCTCACATGGGAATGGTGACAGAAGACTCTTTTGGATAGATAACTCTGTAACCAGTGAAAATGTGTTCCTAAATCGAATTTTAAAATCCTTACTTTGAGTTGAGCTCTGCTCTATAGTGCAACTACAAATGAACACAGACCAGTTTTTAAAAATGGTCAAAGACCATCAGAAAATTGACTTTTGACAGGTTTCACAGACGTACAGTAAGGAACATGTGAGAGGAGTGTTGGAAATAGCAGTTCTCCTTTACAGACAAAGGATAACTTATCAAGTTAATAAAACAATGACCTGAAAAACTAATAATCATCCCAACATTGCACCAGGCTTTTTGTGTTTTATCTTTGTTTTTGCAACCCTTTGATGATAAGGTGTACAGAAACAGAACAGTGTGCACTGTACTAATTACTATTTCCTCCAAGGTCTCAGTGTTTGCCACATTACTCTCAAAATAAACCGAAGAAAACCTTTAACTGGCTTAAAGAAAGGTAAAGAAATATTTCATCTTGAAAAAGTACATTTGGTCCATCCTTTCTTTTTGTCAGTACAAATAAAAATCTGATGAAGAATGAGAATGTGTAGTTATTCGAACCCAAACCATGATACCATAGCGGTCTCTGATCAGAAAACTGTTTGGTGATTGGTAAAAACTGTTTTAGAAAGCTTTGAAAAATGTCATCCTGTCGATAGGGGCGTCATATCAGTGAATGCTTATATCTATCTAAAAGACAATCACTTTTAATTTGTTGTAACGAAGGTTACGATATGGTAACCCTAGTTCTATAAGCACAGGCGGAGTCCTCTACTGGATTCTATGGGTACTACCTCCTCCAATCACACGCACGCACTTGCCCACTGGAATTTTATCGTGCACGTAGCTGACCAATAGGACGTTGCTACCGATACGTGTATAAATAGCAGTGTCCCTGCTGCCTCAGCATCCAACCGCCTCTTCAGCAGATGCCGTCAGAGCGGCAGGGCTCATCGATAGAGGGCTCCGCCTGTGCTTATAGAACTAGGGTTACCATATCGTAACCTTCGTTCTATCTCACACAGGCACAAAGACTGTCCGCCCTAGCCAACAAGCCAAAGTCCACCACGCCAACCCGGTTGGCCACAGGCCAGCCAAAGCCCCGACCACCACATCACCTAGTGACAGAATGGTGGGACACCCCTGAGAAGGTTGCTCGACCAATAGGGGCTTGACCTCACCATTAACACCTGGACTGCCCTGACTTCTCACTGGAATGTCAGGCACTGCCAGGGTATGTTCCCCCTCTACACCCAGTAGTCACCAGATCCTCACTTTTCAGGTCCTAAGTCGCACTTGCGAGCAGGATCCCGAGAAGGAGCCCGACATATCCAAGAGATAGAAACACACAAACGGGCACAGTAAGGGCCAAGATGCCATTGTGCAGATCTCTGCGACACACACCCCGCTGAAAAAGGGTCGTAGACACTTCCACACTCCCGAGTGGAATGTGCATGAACCGCTAAGGGTGGGTCTATTCCCGCCCATGTACAGGCTTGGGAGATTCACTCACAAAGCCAGCTGGCCAGGCTCTTCTTGGACAGGGTTTTACTGACTGCACTATCACTGAAACAGACAAACAGCTGACCAGTGCATCGAATTGGGGCTGTGTGCTCTACATAGGACGTTAGCATAGCACACATGGACACAATAGATGCACTCTCACCCCCCTGCACCGTGGGGTAGGGGGGTAGAAAGCATCCAGATTTATTGTCCTGGACCTGAACATGCTCCTTATATTCTTAAGAACAAAGGAGGTGTGTTGTCTCAATCCAGCTGCACTGTGGACACCAAGAACCAGCATGCAGCTGGGGTGAACCGACAGGCACACAGCTCACTCACCTTCTTAGCAGAGGTGAAGCAAGGCGCAGGGCTGTTCAAGAGATAGCATTTTCAATGAGGACTGCTCCAGCTCATAAGGTGCAGATTTTAGAGCCACCGACACAAGCAGCAAGTCCTACTGAAATGCCGAGTCCACGTCGCTGTCTTCTCACACCCTGCAGAAAGCGTATCATGAGGGGGTTGGTGAAGACTGTCCTGTCACCAAACCCCCAAGTGACAGGAGAGATAGCTGCAGGGCGACATCAGACCTTGCAGGAAAGAGAAAACGGATCCCACCGAACAGGTAGGCAGATCCTGCTTCCTTTCAATTCATCAATGCTGAAAGCCCAACCACTTAAGTTTACAGCAAGACATGGTGGGGACTGCCCGCCGCTTGGATGGTCTGTACGGCCTCAGCAGATAGACCAATCTGAGTATGCCTCTCCCCCCTTTTAGGAGCAAAACCTGAAGAGGCTGGTCCAACACCAGCATTGTGCATATGAAGCCTCACTCTTGTGACAGAGCCCCCTCACTGTAGGCTGCGTCACTTCTACCAGAATGATGAATGACCGTTCCATGCGTGTGTAACTCTCTGTCCTGTGGCTGAATTGAGAACCACAGCGGGCAGTGGGTGTTGGCAAACAGATCCAAGTCCACTCTCCCGAAGCGAGCTCAGATCTGCTGAACCGCATTGTTGTGCAGTCTCCACCCGCTCGGTTGGGGGCCAGCCCTCAACATGAGGTCAGCCACCCCCGTTCTCCAAGCCTGGGACGTGAAGGGCTTTCAGAGACAGCAAGTGTTCTGATGCCCATATCTATAGGTTCCCTGCCAGTGCCAACAGAGCCATGGATTGGACTCTTGGAGGAAACGCACCACCACACTAGAAACACAACCTGGAGTGGATTGTGGATGTGAGGTGTGTGGCCCCCTCGGCTCTCCTCAGGGAGCCACACACACTGCACTCCCCTGGCAGGTCCCTCCCCATCCAGTGAGAGACTTATCTATGAAGACTGACACGGATGAAGACACCCTGCCGAGCAGACAGTGAGAGACCCCCAGAACTGCAGGTCCTCCTGCACTAGAGTTGAAGGGGAGGGGGGGTCACCATGCATTACCTTTGCCTCTTGAGGTCCAGATGCAGGCTGGCATGCCAACATTGTAGCCGTCGCCTGTGCAGCAATCCCAGAGGGACCACCTGATGGACTACTGCCCCGAGGCCCAACAGCAGCATCACTGTAGCTGTCCCCTGCTGCAGCCTGTGGACCACCAAGCGACTCGCCTGTCTCAACAGATACGCTCTTGGAGTGTTGCAGTTGAGCACAATCCCCTGACACTCCGCTCGCTGCAGCAGCTGGGGGGAGCTCTCTTCCCTTGATCGCAACCCCAGGCTGTTAAGGTGCAAAATCAACTGGGCTGTGTGGAGATCACTCAAGGCTTCAATCTCTCCGTGACCATGAGGTCGTGAGTAGAAAAGAACCCTCATGCCCTTCTCGCGCAACGATTGCAGTGCTATGCATCTGCTGAGCGTGTGGGGGGCTAGCGAGTAGTAGACGGTGAGCCTAATGTATTTGTAGGCTACCCCCTGAGAGGAGAAGCACAGAAATACCCTGTTACTGTGTCACCTCAACTTGAAATAGGCGTCTTTCAGGTCGATGGCGGTGAACCAGTTGCAGGGCTGCTCTGGCTCCAGCAGTTTCTTGATCATCAGCATGTGGAAACGCCCTTTTGTCCATTATGCTGGTTCAGGTGACGGAGATCC
Source organism: Micropterus dolomieu (assembly GCF_021292245.1). Lineage (NCBI taxonomy): Eukaryota > Metazoa > Chordata > Actinopteri > Centrarchiformes > Centrarchidae > Micropterus > Micropterus dolomieu. The sequence continues at coordinate 21,781,532 of NC_060162.1, read as the reverse complement.
AAAATGGCTCAGAAGCCTCTTTTTGGGGACCAAAAGTACATGGTGCAAGACCTCTGTGCATGTCATGCGAAGAGATGCCCTAAGACAGCCTGCTTTAGCAGAAGTTGCTGGATCTCGGCAGCCAGGAAGTCCACTTCCTCTTGAGAGGATAGACTGGCATCCTCCTCTCCATTGTAGCGAGCTGCTGTTGGGAGAATGAGCCACTGTTCACTGTGATAAAGTGCCACAGGCCGCACCGCTGGAAGAGACGTGTTGTCTGGCTATATCTGACCTAGATTGGCGTTAGCTCGAATCATGCCGTCGCAGCTAGTCAGCTAAACGCTGCACTGGTTCGGTTGAGCATGTGTCGACAATGTGGTTGTGTGTTTTAGGAACACACACACACTGTCAGTGAGCTAGGAGTGTTCCCGTGGACACAGTTGTGAGCGCACGGGGAACGCAGAGTTAGCTTGCATTGCTGCATTTTGTCAACGTCATAGCAGCAGCCCTTCATTCGGCTGCCAGGCGATGTAGGCGACCTGTTGCGCGGGCCGGACAGCCGGCCAGCAAGGAGGAAGCCCAGGTCTTACTGCCGTCTTGCTTGGATACCACCATGAGAGCGACGTGGACATGGGCTTCTGTCCCAGTGGTTTGACTAGCGCAGAAAATCTCCCACTGTCTCTCTCGAGCTTAGCAAGGAGAGCAGTGTGGGCTGCAGGTCGGATCGTAGCTTAGCATTGGTGAACGTGCAGTTTTGTGGAGACTGAAGCGCGTTACGCACCGAGCCGAAGATGTAGGGGGTTTGGTGGGGAGGAGAATGCTCTTGCTCTAGGAATGTACTGTATTTAATCAGTTGAACATTCACAGCATTTTCAGTGTGTACCAGCAGCACATGAAACATAAATAATTGCATTCTGGACACATAACGGAGGGAGGAGGTCTGGTGGTGTGCATCAGCCTCTGTTCCTCTGTCACCCTTTTTTTTGTTCTTTTTTAATAATAAGGCTTAGAGTTTTTCCAAGGGCTGTAATCGAAAAGGCCGTGGTGTCCTTGAAAACACCATGGGCCATTTTTCGAAAAGGTGCGTTCAAAGACGCGTCAAGCTCACAGCTTCCATGTGAAGCAGCGGCAGGGTAGACAGCCTCGCCTGCTGCAACAGGCGCTACGAGCTGCTCGTGGAGGAAACAAAACCAACCGAAGCAGCTAGTGATCTCTTTTGTCCCGCTATACCGAGAGAGACCTGACTTTGGCTGTCTCTCTCCGGCTATAGCGGACTAGCCTAGCTGCGCTGTGAACGCTTGGCGAAAGAGATGTCGGCAGGGCAGTGTGTCTGTTTATGCAACACGCTTTCACTGCCAGTGAGCAAGAAACACGCCCGTGCATGTCCTCATTGGCGCGCTTGGAATTTAGTGTTACAGTAGACTGCTGCATTGCCCACATTTCCACGGTAAGAACAGCTTGTTTCTGGGCTGTCACATCGTGGAAGCGGACCATTATGGCCGTGTGGACTCGGCGGTCAGGCTAGCGAAGTGGATGCCCGGGCCTCACCCACCCTCTCACTCTGTTCAGACCGGGAGAGCAGCGTGGGCCGCGGGGCGAGCTGTTAGCTTAGTGTCGGTGAGCGCAGCGGCGCGTTCGACATGGCTAGCTCAATGAGATGGGGTTGGTGGTGTGGAATTAGCACTTTTAAGAATGTAATGTGTTTCTAATAAACAGTTTAACATTCACAAGCATCACCACAGTATACACAAGCAGCACATGTTAGAACAGTGGCCGCAGGGCGAACCCTTAGCCTCACCCCAGGAGTTAGCTCTTTGATGAGAGAAGTTAACTTAGCTCTTTGAGGAATGTAATTAACATGTTTTACTCAAAAAACAGTTTCCACATTCTCAAAAGCCTTACTGTAGTGTACACAAGCAGCACATGTAAAACAATGGTGTCTGGAACACCAGACAGGGGATTGTGGCGGCGTCAGCAGGCCTCTCTCCCTCCATAACGGTCACTTGGCCAGTCGCTCCCTTCCCGGGGGGGGGGGGGGACATGGGTCACCTCACCCGGGTGCAAAGAATTCAGTGTGCAGTTCCCCGTTTGCTGAAGAAAAAAGTATGCTGAGGCAGTAGGGACACTGCTATTTATACGTCACGCACGTATCGGTAGTGACATCCTATTGGTGCGGCTACGTGCATGATAAAATTTTAGTGGGCAAGTGCATGCGTGTGATTGGAGGAGGTAGTACCCATAGAGTCCAGTAGAGGGCGGAGCCTGTGTGAGATAGAACTGGGATAATGCCTATTTAATGGTTCTAGTCAAGCTGCCATTTCAAGTATTCAATATTTTCCAGGAGAGTGTACATCTGATTTGCACATTAACAAATTAGCCTCAACAGCAGCACTTCTTTCACGCTGTCAAGTTGATTTTGACTACACCCACCATCTACTCCCGCCCCTAGTGGCGAGAAAAGCAGCAGTTTTCCATTGTCAGCAAAAAAAACATACTGAATTACTGAAGTTATTAAAGTGCAATGAGTGCATAAAAATGAGAGAATGACAGCAGACCATGGTTCTTCAAAATAAGCCACAGAAATAAGCTGCTCTCACATCTTTAATCTCTTTCTGACATTTCAGCAATAAGTAATTCATAACACTGGATGACACTTTATCAGCCTTGCATTGTGTTGCTTGTGCAGCTTTTCAGCATTCTCTCTTAACAGCCCAAGTATTATCATCTGACTAGGGGCGTATGACTGGGGATGGGAAAGTGGGATTGACTGTACAGGGCCCCTATGTGTCGAGGGCCCACAAACTAGAATGAATAGCCGTGGATGTGAGGAGAGGCCTGTAGAGAATGCCCATGTACCAGGTCCAGAATTTTGCGCTACACCCTTACATCTGACATTTCTTGATTTATTATTATATTGATTCCAAAGTAAAGTAACAAAAACAATCAACCATTAAATGAATAACTAGCTCCTCTACCAGGAAGCAGTGGCATAGATTTGGGGTTGGTTGGTCATTGTGGAAGATGCAGGAGCAGGCAGAAACACTGAGAAAAGGGGAAAGCATCAGCAGACATTGCTGAGTCTACTTTATGAATGCTATAAATAAAAATAAATAAAAAAGCTCAATAAGATTGTCAAATCTGACGTGGAACCACTAGACAGGCTGCAGGGATTGATGATAAAAGTCCCCCACTATTAAAATATTATCAGATTTTGGGATAATCAAAGCCAGAAGTTCAGACAAATCATGAATGATTTTATGATGTAGCTGTGGGGGTTTATCTACCAGGACACACAGCAGAGCAGAATAATCTTACCATTAATAAGGACACCTAGTGACTCAAATCAAAAGTAATTATGAAAATAAAATGAAATAACGGGAGACCATCTTCAATAATTTGTGTTGATAGCAGCTGATTCTGGTTGGTGAATATATTTTCCCAGGATTTCGCAATGGAGGGTTTGTTGATGAGTCTCACTGAAAAAATATTATAAATTAAAAATGTACTTTTCACTGTCCATGAATACTCACTAGTTTGCACCAAATGTGTATTCATTCACAGCTGAAAATAGTCCCCAACCAATTCACTATTTACCCCTCTCTGGGACAGATTTACTAAAGGCTTGCCTGAGTAAAAACGTGTGCAAACTTGATAGCAAATTAAGACGTAAGCTGATCTACTAATGGTGTGCACGGAGAATGACGTATTCCAAAAGTGGAAGGTAGCACCTGTTGTTCATTTACTACTTTTGCCTTAATGAATATGCAATTTGGGGCATTTCAATTTTATTGTGCAAAGTAATAGAAGGGTAACGTAAATACATTTATTTACTACACGCAATGTGATCTAAACAGCATAAAAGCAATTTCACGTGAGTGCAACAGCATCTGTATTTAATACGTTTGAAAGGAAGGTGCAAACCGCCAAGTGTTGCGCAGAGATGGCTGCTGTTATCGTTGCCAAAAGGAGAAACAGCCGTAATGGAAGAAGATGTAGAGAAATTAACAATATTAGATAATATTATTCCATATCCAATATATAGAAATAAAATTATATTATTTTATTTATTCCATTAACTATATTAATTGAATTGGGGGTTTTTTGTATTTTCCTTGAAACTTTGGCAATACTGTTGTATTAACATTCATGCCAATAAAGCAAATGTCGTTTCTACCTGACTTCTTTTCTCCGTGAGATGGAGGAATTTAGAAAGTTGCGTGGCGCTGCGGAGAGCCCCCAGCTGCAGAAGTGCGTAAAATTCATCCAACCAAAGGGAACGATCACCAACTGTTCACAGCGCGCCGGTCGTAATAGCGACACAGCCCATTGTAGGTATCGGAGAGGGACTGGGGAGTTGGTGTGTACAGGGCCAGGGCCAGGAGATCGCGGTATGACCAGGCACGGTGCGGACAGTGATTGTTCCCTCTGGCTGGATGATCTGCTGGCATTTCCTTGAGTCTGGGTCATTCCAGCATACTGTATCTGTTTCTGCTGGGGTTTCCCAAAGCAATTTTTCAGCTGTGCTGTCCCAAGTACTAACTGTAATTTTAGGCAGGATGGGCTGGTACATACGATTTCCACATACTCTGGACGCACTGAATGAAAAACCTGGGTTTTTACGCAGTGGCTGCTTTCCCTCACGACTCTGAGAGGCAGAAACTATTAAAAGACAAAAAGCCTCATTTAAATACTGCCACCGCCATTGTGTTTGCACCTGTTGTCATCTACACAATAATTCTTAGTTGATCATCCATAACAGGTACAACAATTTCACGTGCAATATTTTATAATGCACATGCAATTTAATACTCTTTATTTGGGATGATAGTAAATCCAGCCCTTTTGACATTATGTCAAAAAACTACTGTGCCCACCTGTAGGAAATTACTGAGCCCTTTTCAAACATGATACTATAAATATGTGACCCGCTTTTAGCGGGTACATGAAGTATACATGTTTTGTGATTAAGGAGCTAAAACCTGCTAAACTCATCTGTGCTTTGAAGCCAAAAAGTGATACAGCTCATTGTGGCCTATACAGTTATTTGATTATTTGTGTAAACATTATGTTTGGTGATTATCTGGCTCACTCTGATCTGCATTGGTCACCAAAACCACAGACTCAATATATTCTCTCTTCTCTGTTATATATTTGTATTGGCACCCTGCCCGTGTTACATATCTAAAAATCAAAGTCCAGACTGTGGACACTGGTTCGAGCTGTGCACCTCTGCCTCCAGTCAATCCCTTGGCACAGTCACAAGAAAGTCTGTGGTAATTTAATGCTTGCCGCCCAGGCCCTGTGATCCTGCGGGAGTGCCTGTGCCCCTGTAAGTGAGGCTGAACGCTTTATCCTGTGGCATTAGTCGTCCATGTTTGAGTTAATACCCTAGAGTAGAGCTTCTATCCTGGGGCATTAGTGTCTGACACTCCACAGTTCAGAATGGGGGAGGCTCTCACTTCCCCCTCTTGCACCAACACTCCCCCCAACACGTCTGCGTTGTGTCCCTTTCATCCTTGCACTTCGGATTTTGATCAGAGTTGGCAAACTTAGCTCACACGGGTACTTTCCTCAGATGAAACATCCGAAATGAAGTTGCCTGTATCGAGATGTGCTGCTGTTTACCTCTGAGTTTGGGAAGCACATCAGAAATATTCTTATAACCCATCTCCAGGGCGCCTGCCATTTCTGTTGACAGACTTTTTTTTTTATCTACAGAGAGATCGATAGAGAAGGGAGTTGTACATGTGTATCATTTTAAAAATAACTTGTCCTCAATTGCCAGTGTGTATTTGAGCGTGTTAATTGTGTTTGTCCTTGTAACACCAAGAAAGATTTTTATAATAAGCTTAAGTTTTTTTTTTTCTATTTTGTCATAAAAATGTTAATTGAAACATGATGAGATTATGAAAAGAGAGGGGCTAGCATGTTAACAGTATTTACCAACTTACAACCAATGTTAGCGCATGAATGAGTTAAGATCCTAAAGCAATAGGATTTTCATAATCTGCAACATTTCCATGTAAATACAGTATAGGACTAATTCGCTACTTTCACCAATGCTGTTTTAACAGCCCCACCTCCTAGCACCAGCACACACTGTTTTGGCCCCTCAGCTCTCTCACACACAAACAAACACAAAAGCACACATGCATACTTTAAAGCCCCTACCGCATGCTCACAGAGATTTAAATGTTGTGTTCAACGATTAAAATAGTTTGTGTCATTATGGCAATGAAGGGTAATGTCTCCTGTCATTTAAAGCAATTAAAGTAGAAAATCCCTCTGGTTTAATCAATTCATTGTGTGTTTCTGTACTATTTTATCTTTATTTATTTCAGTCCAACCTTCTAGATTATGAGCTATTATTTCTGATCACATTATTATGATCACAATGATGGGCATTTTGTTGATGCACTGTATAAACAAAACATAAGCTGGGTATAACTGTGCAATTTAAAAAAGAAGTCTCATCAGATTTGTAAAGGATATTCAAAACGGTCTGACAGTCTGTAGAAAATGTTTCTTTTCCTTTCTGCCACCAACAAGGCTGATAGTATTAATATGTGCAGATAAACTGTCGCTTCATGTTATCACATTCATAGTCTCTGCACTGGTATTCTCAACCTGCCTACTTATTCTCATGATAACCTCAGGGCTGACAAAAGCTATTGCAGTGTGGTATTTCACTTCATGTAATGGCCAACAAAGTCCTTCTTGTGAAAGAGAAAAAAGGTGCTGCTGATTAGCAGCTGAGTAGGGTAATATTCAGGTAGCATCTCTTTTTGTTGAAGTCAACTAAGCTTAACGTACCCATCCAAACGCAGTTACTGTAAAATGGTTGGGATGCCAGGTAAATGTACAAGATTTGAGTTTTATATTATTAGAAATGGTTTGGTTATAGTTAGAATTGTCCACCAAATCCAAAGATAATTGCAACGGATGTCTGTGAAAGTCTTTTAACTCAAGTAACTAATTGCTTTATATTTACACATTTGATTTATTAATGTGTCTCTCTACACTGTACTATTGTTTGTCCAATGCATAAGGTAAAATGACAGAGGTATGGGGGCTTATGAGATTGTTCATTGAGTTGCTTGACTACCCAAAACAATGATGAAACATTCAATCAGCAACTCCAATAATGCACGAAGAATTTGGGGTTTAAAGGCACAGTGTGTAAGAATTGTCAACTAATTAACAACATAACTGCTGCTAACTGCCATTAGCTAGTGCAGCTAACTTAGCAGTCCTACTAGCTGACTGAGTCCAGGAATAGGCAACAGAACCTACTCAGCTGCCTCCCAGTGATCTCGGCTGGACTGGGACCAAAAACAGCTCCAGTGGCTCCAACCAGGACTCTGACTGTGGGGACTGCGAAAAACACGGCGGGGACAGGAGAGGCGTCTAGCGGGAAGAAGAGCAAAAGGTAGATTGGGCACCAGAAAGGCAGCGACAGCGTGCAATATTTTTATATGTAACTCTGTGTATTAAGTGAAACCAAAGTGGTTTTGGTGGGTTTCATTTGTTTCTAGTGTTTCAACATGAGTTACCAAGGCAATAAGTTCTGTGAATTAGAGAAACTTAAAATTCAGAATGTGTACGGTTGTATATTTCTGTTTGATAAGGAAAATAAGTGTAAGAATAATTCCTTTGTTGACATTTTGTGAGTTTACTTTGTTTATTTATTAGACAAAAATATTGTGTGCCGTAGTCTCAGCTGAAACAAGGGGGTCAGACCTGAGCTAAACTATCAGACTATCACCTTTCAAGGAGCGAGTGGTATTATGACACAGGACAGGCCAGGGCAGTTATGTCTGCAACACAATACAGTGACATCTTTGACATAACATCAGAATTGTTACTTCTTCACCGTCTGTTGATAATGTGTACACTTAATTATATTCTGCCTTTAAGGATATGTTGAGATTCAGTCCTAATACAGTACTCACATTCCCATATATACATTGAAAATGTTATTGGTTGCTGTCACCATTCCTGCTACTGGACCTGAAGACATCAATTCCTGTTGTGACTCCAATGTAAGAGATGTGTGTGACTAGAGATCAGAAGTCCTTTCAATGTACATACATTTTATTAAAGGCCTTGAAAATATTTTTTTCACAATTAGCTTCATGCTATGAACTTTAACTTTAACTCAGATTTTTTTCTTATTTAGTCCCAGATTTTAAGTGGTATAGAGAAATGCTAAAGATTTGAAACCAAGTTTAAGAGTGGCATTAAGATAGACCTATTGTTAGATAACTAATGTTTGTTTTTCCATCAGAAAAAAGACCCCGTACAGCCTTATAAGCGCCTGCTATAGGTGCCTTTTCAAAAGTAATCAAAAGCCTGCACCTGGCTTCAATTCAGTTTTTTCTCCTTTATTATCCTAAGGACAGAACTTTAATTTGTAATCAGAAAGCTGAAGACTACTGAATACTGAACATAAAACAGAAGGAAGCACAGTGGATTTATTAACCTGGACCAGTGTTCATAACAGGTCTCTGCTACACAGAACCAGTTTCACATGTTGCTTCCTGTTGGCTTTTAGGAGGAGCCAGTGTAATAACGGTGCAGCTTGCATATTGTCATCTTGATAGTCATCAAGTGGGATATTAATGCTAATGTGATAACAGGTTTGAACACTTAGGACCCTGAGGCATTACAAGAACCCTTTGAAGTGGATATGAGAAGTGTGTGTGTGTGTGTGGGTGGGTGTGTGTGTGTGTGTGGGTGGGTGGGTGGGGGGGTTAGCTTGTAAATTGGCCTATAATGAGTGACAGTTAGCTGTACACACGGTTGACCACAGACTCACCCTCCTTGTTATAAGACAAAGATTTTGTAACAGAATGGACCTCTGTCACCCTCACTTATGTCAAATGTAATACAGACCTCAAGGCAAGATAATTCCAATTTAAAAAAGCATCCAGGGGCAAGACTTTGGACAAAAAAAGCTTTATTTTACGTCAAAATTAGAACAGGAGAAAACGAACTTTGGTTGAGCTGCAGATTGTGAAAGTTGTAGCCTGTCTCCCATCTTGTGATCCCGCTGTGGAGGTGCACATGGGGAAGATGTGAATATCATGAAAACTGGCCTTGGTAACCAGCAGTTGCCTGAGCAACCATAGAGAATGTTTTTCTCTTGTAAAAGGGTTGATATTAACTGTGTTTTTCTAATGCACAGAGAATAAGCTCTACCCAGCCATCAGTAAAAACCTTGAAATGGGCATTCAGAAGCCTTATGCTGGCTGCACACTACAGGATAATTGGTCGGATTTTGGGTTTGATTCGCCCCTTCCAACAATCGCGAGGGCATTCCCTAGCTGAGTCTGCCCGGAACAGATTATTGGTCCAAATTATCCTGTAGTGTGATGGGTTTAAAACATTATCTTAATGTCGCTGACAGTGGATCCCCAATTTAAATATCAAACATGTCTGATATTTATGATTTGAAATTGTGCTGCCTCCAAACAGAAACCAGCTACAGCCAGTAAGAGCGAGATGACCGGGAAGCTTCACCAACGTGTTGTGTACTTGATCGTGCTAAACCAAAACCATGCTGATGCCCTCTTCTCAGCTCAGAGTTCATCCACAGTTTCATTCTCTTATTTGGTTTTTCTGTGCAAAACAGTCTGAAGTCATGTCTGAAGTCACGTTTGTTCACGCAAGTTTCTGTGAGATCCAAAGACCCCGGAAATGTCACTCTGAAATCATTTAGTGTGTGTGTGTGTGATCCTGCATCTTGATTAATTCTGTCATTATGTCTCTGGTATCCCCCGTTTTTAAATTCAGTTAACATTTGAAAATCCTCTAGTGTGCACCAGGCATTATACAGAAAAACTTTTCATTAATATCTTTCATCCACCTTGTAGCTATTGCCATGTATGGTGTGCCCTAATTAGTATTTGCTCTGATAACTATAATTCATTTTATTACTCTTTTGTGTGTCTGATTAAGATCTTAATGACTAAAACGTCACACTTTAATGTAGTTTCCACAGTGTACAATGTTGGTTCCATCGATCTTCTATAGTTTCAATATTAATTAGCCTTTTCAAATAATGACCTGAACTAAAGCTCTGGCTGTTTTGAAATGTCATTTTTTTCAACTAAGTGAACAAAATGCATTTAAGTCATTTATTGCGCTTATTTTCCTTCTGAGACTAGTGCAACTGTCCGTTTGATTGCCTCGCTCACACACAATGAGGCTTTTTTGCAGTGTTACCCCCTAGCATTTCATTAAAAAGTTATAGACAAAAAAAGTCAATAATTCTGCACAGTCGCAACACCACATCAATTTCAGTTAATTAGTGTGTTAAGCTTTATTTAAGTTGGAGGTCTCACCAAGATCAAAATCTCTTTTGCAATATATATATGTGTGTGTGTGTATATATATATAACAAACAATCTTGATTGTGTATGAATCATGATACACACACCTTTTGAAACAGTGACAGATAATATCAGCAAGGGACATCATAAAGTCCCTCAGAGGAATTTAATGCAATTCTATGTTGCTGATTGTTGTTTGCTCTATAACTGGGTGATTTATGAATAAAGACTATTGTAGACACAGCTTCTATGTTGCAATTGCCTGTCATTAAAGGATAGATTGTGATTATTAAACCCTTGACACAAATTCATCAAACACTGTGCATGCCAGCATGTAACCACAGCTACAGTTAAAAGAAGCTGTGAAAAGATTAATGTGAATTTGACAGTTTTCTCAACATAGTATAGTTTTACTTAGGTGCACCAACAAGGAAGATGGTTTGTTTTCTTTTTACCTTTTTTTTTTACTTTTCAGTGGAGCTCTAGTTATTCGGACCAAAAACATTCTTACACAGAACCCCTTTATACTCAGTTGGTTGTTGAGTAAATGGACACTGGACTTCTAATAAATTACATTTATTTGTACCACTTCCGTCATTATTTGTTTTTGTTCCCAAAGGACTTACCTGTTAAAGGGAAAGATAACGGTACAGGGTATGGTTACAGGTACACAAGCGCACATTTGTCTCCATTCTCCAGAAGTTGTAAGACAACTCACTTGGAAAAAAACATTCTAATGAGCAAAAGATCAACAACAGAGTTCAGATTGAAAAAGAGGCACCACTCACAGCTGGCCAGGGAACAAATCCATACGAGGATGCTTTTCAGCAGAGCCGACTCGCTGCAAGTAATTTCAACCTGGTGCTCAAAGCAGCAGGCAAAGCAGTTTCACCTATGTCTGTGCTGAATGATTGCTGAATGATTTATCAAGTAGCAAGTGGCAGTTCAGTGGGGCATCGCACATGAGAAGAATGCAAAAGGGAGTCCTCCAGGTGCAGAGAAGACTGTGTGGCTGCATCCATCTGGGATGTTTGGAGGGTCACCTGATGGTTTGACTGGGGACGAAGGGACACTGCAGGTGAAATCTTACTACAGCATGGCAGAGCACAGCTACAAGCTTGCCTAGTACAAGGATGCTTATGCCTCACAGATTGCCTTGGTCAATTTAATCTCTGGGTAAATGACATTTCCACATTTACAAAGCATAACCTATTCTATACTAAGTATTTTCACATGACAGATGATGCATTCTCACAATTGTGTTCTTTACTTTCTAATGCACACAACAAATAACAATATCCTGATCTTGCCCTTGTCCTATGAATCAAAGCAATATCTAACGTTGCCACCAGTTTAACAACTGTACTTGTAAGTATATCTTTACTTGTAGCTGCACTTGCAACATTCTCCATCAAATGCCATCAAAGTCAAATCCAAACATTCTTGAAGCTCTACACTTCATGCATAATGAGGCAACACATCTACCATTATCAACAGACTCACTTCTTTCGCTAATGTTTTGACTCACCATGGTGATAAGTTATATGTTCAAAGTGTTTTATATCCAGTGCGGGTGTTCACAGAGCAGCAAAACCCAGAGGGCTTATCGTGTGGCTCTCCTCATTAAAAAATACACTTCATCTTGCTTATGCAATATCTATTAACATCGAAAGGCAACATGAAGCAGCTCAAAGAACTCCCAGTCATCAGACAATTATTCACATTTTCATTCACTCAAAATGCATCTACGTGTGCATTAAATGCAAGAAAAGGATTGTAGTTTCTTTACTTTTCTTTATTTTTAGTCAAATAATTTAAAAACCTTTCATTCTGAAACAGGGCCAATTTAACTGCACCACTCAAATGCAGTGTACTCACCTTGTAAATTTATTCAAAAATTGATAAAAAGGTGGTCTTACTAGATAATTTACATTCTGGTTCCATTGGGTTCAGCAAATGAAACATCAGGGGGAGACAAAAAAAAGTAGGAGACAAGGAAAAAGCCAGAATAGTATCATGTTGAGGTGCTTTGCATTAAAGTTGTATGCAAATTCAACAAATGAAAGAACTTTTGGGTTGTAATTTATGCTCATTGGGGAATATGACAAAAAGTATAATGTATTAACAAATTGAACTTTTGGAGTTTGGATTTTTAGTAGTTGCTAGTAGTATGAAATGTTTGCATCTGTCACAGAGGCATAGTAAAGAAATTGCATTATTATTCATTAAAATTATTATTTTTTTAAAGTGAAAAATAGCTTGGTATGCATTGAAGGTGTGTTCCTATGTATGTTTCCAGCTGACATATAAACAGCAGGAGACAAACAGGAAGACACAAAGGAGAGAGGCGGTATTTAACTTTTTCAGCACCACAGACAGAGACCCAATGAGCTACTGGGTTAACCTTGGAAACGCAAAACTGGGTTTACATGTTTCAGAACCATGGAGAGAGACATAAAGGGAGACTGGAATAGGCTTGACTGTTTTACTATGACGGAGAGAGATAAACAGACAGACTGTGTTTGAATGTTTCAGGACCATAGAGAGACACTGTGTCCCAATCCTGCTGCTGGATTCTCCAAAGTCTGTATTTCTGGACCAAAAAGTCCAGTGTGTCCCATTTCAAAGAGTGTTTCAAATGCATCTGAGAAATCCTGCCTTCTGTTGTTTGGAGAACACTGCTGGTGTATTCTGTGCAGCCATCAGTATTCCATAATCCATTATGTGTCAATCATTTAAAAGAGCTGCTGTGGCGTATTGGTGAGATCCCAGGTAGAACATGTGTACCATATAGAAAGGCTAAAGTCACCACAGAGGCCCATGTTGGATTCCAACCTGCGGCTAATTTGCTGCATGTCAACCCATCCTCTCTCTCATACAATGTACAGTAAATATTTTGAACTTCTAACTATTTTGTCTGTCTTGATCTGATGTGTAATTTAAGTGTTACCTTTATTATTTTGAGTAGTGGATATACACAATTTATTCATGGGACAATTTATTTCATAATCTATTTTTGATTAATTTAATATTGAACATTAGATATAGATATATGTTACACTGATTGGAAGTTATCTGGTGTAATTCTCCACTGAAATCCATTTCAGGCCGTTTCAGCTCAAAAACTTGCACCGTATCCTACAGAGGAAGCAGTACACATGTTTTAGCTATGACTCTGGTTCTGCCACATTGTCTACATTTTCAGGTAGGTCAGGTAAACTTGTGTTCTCTCCTCTCAAAGTCCAATGTGAGCAGCATGTGTAGCTGCAGTGAATCTCTCTCTGTCTGTCTTGCTAACCCAGCTGAGCAGCCAACATGCAGCACTGAAAAGAAAACTACGCAAGAACATGCGGTCATACGCATGTCAAGTTTCACTTCGTGCACGTGCACAAAATGAAACTCGCACATCCGGCTGAGCGGTGCTACAGTCTGCAGCCGGACCTTGAATTCCAGCAGCAATATTAGTGGGACCAGTCCAGACACCGATGTGATGGCACTTTTCATAGGCCCACATCATTTTAAAACGAGACAATAATTATCTGTCTCTCAGTGACGGTTTAGTTACAACTCTGGACTAATGCAAGGTGGAAAGCAGTGGATTCACATTGACTATTAAAATGTTGATTAGCATGGCAGACTGGGCAAAATAGATCAGAATCAGTTTTATTGTCAGGTACATTTTCACATACGAGGAATTTGCCTTGGTATAGATTGGTGCTTACAGTACACATACAACATAAATAGATATATAAATATATAAAAAAAATAAGGAGATCAAAAAATGTACAAGCATACAAAAATTACAATAACACTATAATACAATGCTGAACAAGTATGTGCAAAAATTTACAACATGAGCATAAAGCACAGTGGAGCGTTGGTGTAAAGTGTAGGGTCAGGAGTGTGTATGAGTGTGTGTGTGTGTGTGTGTGTGTGTGTGTGTGTGTGTGTGTGTGTGCGTGTGTGTGTGTGTGTATATGTGTGTGTTTGGGAAAGGGGGCATGAGAGTCAGTGACAGTGGGGACCCGGGCCTTGTTGAGGAAGCCCACTGCATTCGGAAAGAAACTGTTCTTGTGGAGGTTTTGGTCCTGATGGACCTTAGCCTCCTGCCAGAGTGGACAGTTTGAAACAGTTTGTGTCCGGGATGGGAGGGGTCAGCCACAATCTTTCCTGCACGCCCCAGAGTCCTGGAGGTGTACAGTGATGGAAGATGACGACCAATCACCTCACCAGAGATGAAGGTTTTTTTGGGGACCGGGATGATTGTAGAGGCTTTAAAGCAAGAGGGAACTTCAAACATCTCCAGTGATCTGTTGAAGATCTGTGTGAAGATGGGGACCAGCTGGTCAGATTTTCAGACAGGATGGTGACACACCGTCTGGGCCAGGAGCCTTCCTGATCTTCTGCCTCTTGAAGAGCTGGCACACATCGACCTCACAGATTGTGAGTGCAGGTGAGGGGTCAGAGAGGGGGGTGACAGCGTGGCAGTGGGGGAAGGTGATTGTTTGAAGATGGTGTTGGAGCGGGGGTGAGGTGTGACTGTGGGCTTCTCAAACCTACAATAGAAGTTGAGTACCAGCAGTACTGGGGGATGGTCTCCTGTAATTAGTGAGTGCCTGAGAGCCTCTCCACACTGACGCAGGGTCGCTGGCTGTGAAGCTGTATCCTAGCTTTTCAGCGTAGATGGTCAATCTGCCACCTGTAGGCAGATTCATCCCACCCACAGATGAGCCCAATGAGGGTGGTGTCATCCGCCAACTTCAGGAGCTTGACGGACTGGTGACTGGAGGTGCAGCTGTTGATATACAGGGAGAAGAGCAGAGGGAAAAGAATGCAGCCCTAAGGGGATCCGGTGCTGATGGTCCTGGAGTCAGACACATGTTTTCCCAGCTTAACATTCTGCTTCCTGTCCGTCAGGAAGTCCGTGATCCACCTGCAGGTGGAGTAAGGCACGTTCAGCTGGGAGAGCTTGTCCTGCAGCAGGGCTGGGATGATGGTGTTGAAAGATGAACATCTTTCAGTAAATAATAAACATCACATAGCCTACTCAGTCATGTCAGAATATAAATAGTATTTTCCTTTTGAAAATGTATTAAAGGAAACCTGGGTAGCCAGTTTGAATGGGGTTGCAGTTTAACATTAATATCTTGCAAGTATTGATATTTATAATTTACAGGGGCTATCCTGAAGTTTGTCAGTAGAGTAGATGCTGGATCATAAGCCAGTACAAGCACAGATGGTCCAAATCCAGTACTAGCACAGACCCAGTCCAGACGCTTTTAGGTCAACAGACCCAGGTGAAATGCAAGCAGCCTCAGCCAGTAAAAGCACAGCCAGAGGTCTACAGGCAGCATCAGTACAAGCAGCTCAGAGCCTAATGGAGGATTGAGGTAGTGCACAGAGGTCCATTCAAATCAGCAGTGGTATTTTCTAGAATAGGTTTCCATTCAGGCTTATTACAGAGGCAGACTGTTTTAAAGGAGAGGTAATAGTGAGAGCACTGCAGTGTCAGGCTTGACTGTGCAGCAGTGGCAAATTGTTTACATGGCTCACAAGTCAGGTATGACGGCCCCATAGCAGATTTTTTTTAAGGTGGTACCATAGGTGTGTGTGCTTATGCTCTGATCAAAGCCCTTTCTGACATAACAGTGCCAATATTAATGGGCTAAGTAAGGGAAGCTGGTGAGGCACATCAACACATTTCATACACTTCAATCAATTTATATCAAAAATTTATATGGGGAATAAGGGGGTCTGTGCCCCAGTAGAGCTTTATGTCTAGCAACGCCCCTGCTCTGTGCTCATAATATCTTACAGCAGCAAGCTGTAGAGTTCATAGGATGCAGAAGTAAATTATGATGTAAAACGTACACCGAAGTCCCCAGAAAAGGGCAGCCAGCTCCTGACTGATGTGCAAACACAGCCACTCCCAACACAATGCAATCACCAGAACACAAATAAGGGAGTACAAAAGACCAGAAACATTGCATCCATACAACAACATAGTATAAAGCATTGCCCAAAAGTCATATATACACTGGAAAATAAAAGGCCTGGCATCCAGAATGAGAAAAAAAAACTAACATATAGAACATATAGACATAATCATGTTTAGTGAGTCTTCTTAAAAGAGTGATCTTTCATTTATATATGAGTAAACAACAACTTCATACTAATCTAGCAGTCTGCTTTGTCTGCTCACCTGACAAAGGCTCATCTAACAATGGTTCAGTTTTTACCTCTAACTCTTCGTATTGCTTTAGATGGTTGACTTCACTAAGCACTTATTTACGGATGTTCTCTGCCATTTCATGCTGGGCATGTAGTGTAGCAGTCAGTCAACTGTCAGTTTGTCTGTGCTTGTTTGCTAGAAACAGCTGTCTACAGAGGTTGGCGGGAGCATTTGGGAGGTAACCAAAAAGCAAATACAGGCCGGTGAAACAAGACAATAGGTTGAAAGCAGCTACCAGTGCCAAAGAGATGCAGAGTTGCATGTCGATTTTCAGACTTTGAACTATGAGTGACCTTTTCATCCATCCATTGTCAACCGTTTATCCTGCGTACAGGGTCGCGGGGGGCTGGATCCAATCCCAGCTGACATCGGGCGAAAGGCGGGGTACACCCTGGACACCCAGTCCATCGCAAGGCGAGTGACCTTTTCAGTTTACACAAATTTGAAATTTTAAGTATTATAGAAATTATTCCTTACTTACAGAAAATCAGAAGAATGAATCAAAAATGACAGTGATACAAACCACACAAATATACACATCCACACTCATGACATGAAGGAGACCTGGCCTTACACTCCACATTATCCAGCTGAAGGAGAAAATGTTTGACTAACATTTTTCCAGTAACTAATCTGACCCAGTTTTTCTAACTACTTACCTTCCTGTCTGTCCTGTTACAATGGCACACAAGAGCTGCCTAAAGGAGATTTGCACCCACCCCTGGGCTTTGCAAAAGGAGGTGGCACTTTCCTAACAATAATAAGGATTGCCCTCATTCCGGTCTGAAGAGAGAGTGGAAGGGGATATTACCAGCTGCAATCACCTGGTAATTGCAAGGCTAGTCGTGCAGTGGTATTTCAGTGAAGCCAACCCCTCACCTGCACCTCACCTGGAGTTCCACGTGCCAGCCATTTTGGCACATGCTGCAGCACAAGGAAATAAGAGAGATGAAGAGTAGAATGAATAGTCATATCATAATCATCATTAGCTCTCACCACTATAGGTTATTTTTCCAAGGATGAGAAAGTGAAGCTGCCATACATTCCCTAGTGAATCGCTAAACACACACCAACCACTGCACACCGCATGTGCTATGTTTACACATTTACAGAAGGAGGGAAACAAGCATGCTTTAATAACTAGTCAATAAAAACATGAAAGCCACCAGTAACAAATTCACTTCAGTACAGCAGTTGGACTGAGAAACACATGTCATTTGGAGTGCTCACATTCCATCCACTAGTAGGTAGGTATACATCAAGCGGGAACATCCGGTTCTAAAACGTGATGCAAATGCGCTAGTGGCTTAAATCTGCATTCTTTCTAATGGCCAGCTGGGGGCAACTTCACTGTTTGCAAAAAGAATTCAGATTGCATTGGAGTCCCCTAGATGACCTTACTTCTAACCAGATTTATTACCTCAGTAAATACTTTCCTAATGCGTTTATGGTCTCAGTTGCGAGGCTTCAAAACGGTAGTCCACAAAGCAGTGGGTGACGTTGCGGTTGCTACGTCCACTTCTTTAATACTATCTATGGTATACATACGTACATAGCTCATAAATGTTTGGATTGTCAGATCCAAAAAAATCATTCACTTACACAAA
The DNA here is from genome assembly GCF_021292245.1 of Micropterus dolomieu. Lineage (NCBI taxonomy): Eukaryota > Metazoa > Chordata > Actinopteri > Centrarchiformes > Centrarchidae > Micropterus > Micropterus dolomieu. The sequence goes on along the minus strand of NC_060162.1, from coordinate 21,763,380 downwards.
ATATACCTTTAGGTGTAGTGCTGATGCCTTTGATTATGACATTATGTAACCAATAATTAGAATCTCTGTGAAGACTCTCTGTTAAGATAAGTTTTCTAAGGATTATGGTTTATACTGTGAAGCTTTGCAACACAAATCCTGATTGGTTATTCGTGCACCTCGGTAACATACGATTGTGTGTCCTTCGTGCTGGAAAAGCAATGTCTTACAAGAATGAGACCTGACAGGGTTATTTCATTTGGGTTCTGTGGGTGGACCAATAAAGAGGGAGCAGGATGAAATTAATAGAGGACATTCTTTCTCCCAGATTTGTCCGGCAGAGTTTTCATTAGCAAAGAAGAGTATGAGAAAAACTGTTAGAGAGGTTTTTTACGGTAATGAGACAGCTTTCCTTCTAGTTCACAATTTATTCTTTTTCTAAAGGTTCTTTCAAATACTATGTTGCTTTACCTGACTCTCAGTGTTGCATTATATTGACATGATTAAATGATGTCATAGTGAACTAGTCTACTAGAGACTAGTGTTGTAGTACTCGAGACCAGTCTTAAGACCACTTTTTGATGGTCTTAGTGTCGTCTCGGATTCGACCCCATTTGTACTCAGTCTTGTCTCGGTCTCGGTGAGTTTTACATTGTCTGATGTATTTCTTAACATCCTAACTTTGATAGATGTAAAATGTATTGCTTTAAATGCAACCAATAACCCTAATTAAAAATGTGTTTCCGTTAACAACCCTCATCGCGATGGTAAGCATGGAAAAGGAGTGTTGAATAAAGATGCTTACGTTGATTTCAGCTCTTAGTGTTTGTATGTGGGTGTTTTAATGGGAATGTGGATCTTTCAGATCACTATGAGAATGACCTATGATGTCACTCCACATTTTATTGTGTGTCATGTAATGTGGGGAACTGGTCTTGTTCTTGACTCGGTCTCGCCCTCCCTCGGTCTTAGTCTCGACTTGGTCTCAGCCCCTAAATTTCTTGGTCTTATCTCGGTCTTGATAAACTCTGGTCTAGGTCTTTACTTGGTCTCGGTTTGGGCGGTCTTGACTACAACACTACTAGAAACTGAATTCCAGAGGACTAAGGAGGATTGGCCACCAATAAGAGCATGTCTGGCTTATACATGCATGTGGTAATTGTGGATTTCTGACAATGTGAAAGAAGTGTTCTGTTTATAAAGTAGAAAAGATTTACCTGCTATTTAACTTTAGCTTTGAGACTGTTCTCACTAGAAAAACCAAGTTGTTTGTTCAAATACTTCTATAAAAAATAATCTATACACTTTCCAGACTAGCGACCTGTAAGGGGAAAAGGCAGAACATACATTGTATTGTTTTTAGGAAGGATGGCAGGGTGGATGTTTGGGTGAAAAAGGGCAAGTCAGCAGTTCACGTCTCATCACATACCAAAAGTAAAAACTAGTTTCTTTTAACTATGAAAACACTGTTTTTGCTAACCTTAACCATGACTTCAGTCTTCCCTTGTCATATTCTGCTCTGAGGCATTATTAAACTATGTTTGCACTTACAGAAATTTGTAATCCTCAAGATTTCAGTCCTGGTTGATTGGTCACTCGTGGTTACCATGGTAACAGCGAGGCCTGTGTAATACAGCAAACAATCCTCAAGCAGCTACTCTGTCAGAAATACAACAGAGGAGAAATTGGTATATATGTTTACAGTGCAGCCAAACAAATTCATTCATCAATTGTTTTAATAAAAGGTCATTGGATTATAATTACAGCCACCTTGCGGAAGAACTGGAGATGTGTAGCCTGTCGCCTGCAGCTCTTCATCTAACAGCTCACTGTGGCTGCTCCTTCTTGTTCTATTACTCCCTTGAAATAATAAAAAAAAGAATCTGCTAATGAAAAATGCACAAGCAATTTTCTGTACTTTTGTTGTCTTTTTTTGCTGACGCACTTTTGATGAAGGATGGCTGTCAGTGCTGACTTCTCTGACAAACAAACTGTGTTCCCTGAGACTGCTTTACATGAAAAAATAAAAATCTTTAGTTTGCATTAGCAGTAAATTAATACAGCTCTGATATAGCTGTGTGTCTGGTAAACAGTCAGTAATGAGATAAAATTACAAACCCTAACACACCTAACCCAAAGTTTTAAGGATTATAACGTTAGTGACTTGAAGCACATTTAGTGTATGCCTAAACCTGTCCACACACACAGGACTCAAGATTTGAACCACAGTCAAACCATTATCTGGTGTGTTTTTGCTTTGCTTATCTTGTTAAAAAAGTGTGTGCGTATATAAATGCTGGTTTCTTTTAATATTGTATAAGAGTGAATATATTGCCATTCTCTTCTATGTAGAATTCCAAATCCTTTAAACGACTAGCTATTTATAGTAATTTAAGTTAGTTAATTTAATTATTAATTATTATTCCAAATTGAAAGTTTGTATATCTTAATGAGTCTGAATTAGGTAATTGACTATCAATTTTCTCTTTTTAAGAGTGGTGGTTATTAGCCCCTTGGAGTGCCTGATCACGCCGGCGGGATCAGGTCACGGTGTGTTATCTCAATTTTACATTTTTATATTCATATTTGCAAGTTTACATTTGCACCCTTCAATATGCTTGATTGAGCAAACATGTTTTAATGTGGTAGGGTATATAAAGGTAACATCAAAATTATTTAAAAGCTAGGCTAAAATAGCACAAGACTCCAAAGGGTTAGGGTTGAGCGAGTACTTCGTTGAATTGAGTATCCGGTACAGATAATGTACTTTTCCGAGTATGTCTATCATCAGAGTAAAATGTGTCAATATCTGTTTTCTAATAAAGTCTCTTACTATTGTAATCTAAAACATTCTGAAGCTGTTTTGTAAGTAGTTTTCAGATAATTATGCAACTTCGGTTCAACACATACCAAGAGAGAACAATAAAGTCCCTCCCCTTCTGGTGGACCACCATGGGACCTTATTTTGGAAAAGAAATATGTACAGTAGTCAATGCAAGAGAAAAAAAAAGTTTTGATCAGGTTTGAATTGTGCCCTGAATTACACATATGATGCTTGTTAATTTAAAAGTCAATTTTGCAAGTAAAGAAAGTCACAGTTGTCATAAAACTGTGGAAGTATAAGACTGTGAAAATATAAATGTCACGTATGTGACATTGTAACTTATTCTCTCAATGACTGAAGCTAACGTCAAAGAACTTACATGTGTAGCTGATGTGATTAAAGGACCAGGAGTTGTTGGATTAAACACACTTACCTTGCTAGTAGCAACCAAGCAATGAACGTTAGCTAGCATTACCGGGTTAACATGTTGGTGATGATGATTGTGAAATACGAGATATGTAGTTCATTAATTGTATAATGATAAACTGTCACTAAATTATCTTAATTGACAAACATCTAATGTGTAATTCAGGACACAATTCAAAAAGGATCAAAACATTAGTTGTCTCTCGCCATTGACTACCGTACATATTTTTTCCAAAATAAGGTTCCAAGTTGCTGAGAGGAAGGGAGGGACTTAAGCAGTCTATTTCAGGCTTAAATGAGAAACATTATGTTGTATGTCAAGTATGGCTACAGATCACTTAATACGTTGAACAGATACAGATACAGATATGCTCATCCTTAATTATTATATTATTTAAAATTAATACTGAAACCATTTAAACCCTAATATCCATCACAAGGTTGATATTTTCAAGTTGTTTCCTCTTTTTTACTAAAGAAATCAAATTACTGACTCAATCAATTCAGTGTCTGTTGTGCTCTGAGATAGGACTGATACTCAAGAGAGATACTCAAAATGTCCACTAGCTAAAAGAGAGGTCTCTGATCAGATTGCTGACATTTTAAAAAATATATCTGCAATCAAATCATCGTCAGACGATAGCTGATGGGTTCCGAGATTGCTGTAAACAATGACATGCATGGAAGGGAAAGTCCAAGATATCCATTATGTGGATCTCCGCTGGTTACACTGGAAGCCCCGGACCAGTGGCAGCTGCCCCTAGAGGCTAAATCTTCATCAGACGATAGCTGATGGGTTCCGAGATTGATTAACGAGTAACAAGAATATGCAAGCTGTGTACATAAGCTAACCAGCAAAGGACCACATTAGCTTTAACAGACATTTGGCTGTAAATGAAAAGGGGCTGTATTGACCAGGACATGGGTGTGTAGTTTTGAGTCTGCTGCTGTACACATTTTCCATTTCATCTCTTCTCTGAGAGCAGACCATTTCATCACTTATTTAGCTTGTTTCTGGTTCAGCATATGTCCATCTCCTCCTGTCTCTTTATCTCTCTCCCTGGGTGTGCTTGCAAGTTTGAGTGTGCGCATTGGAGCGGCTGTTATTCACTAAAAGTTGTCTTTCATTTAGTGTTCTTTTTCTTTATTTTATGGCTGTCTTGTTCTGGAAATTCATAGTTGTTCAGATGCTTGTCTCTCCCCCGGTGAGACGTTTCCTGTTGGACTCCAAAGTTAAAACGAGACTTCACATCCTAACTTTGAGGATTGAACTTGTGTCAAAAGACCTCTTCTTTTGATCTTCCCCCTAGACTCTGATCTGTTTTTACATCTTGGTAGCTTTTAACCTAGCAACAACAAAAAGGGCAGGGAGTGAAGAAATAACTGAAAGAGGGCATTTTTAACACAACCAGAAAATGTAATAATTCTTAATCAACACACGGAAACGTGATTGTATTAGATCATTTATCAGCCACAGCCAGTCAGTACCTACAACAGCAGGAAGATGAGAATCTAGGTCAGTAACTGGGTCTTGTGAACTAGAAAAGAAGGAAAATAGTTGCCTGTTTTGGCTGGGAATGGAGTGGGTGTTAGCTTACTTATCGTCATTGAAATTGACCAAGAGGGGCTGGCCCGGGACATCTCAGAGTTTTCTGTGGTACTTAAGGAGCACATTGTTCTTCATGACATATTAAAGCTTAAATAAATCACATTTTGTATGTAAAAATGTATTTCAGTTAATTATTAGTATATTATAATTTAAATGTTCTGTTTGAATATATTGTTAGAAAAATGTGTTATCCTAAAGTATTTTAAACTGTTTCAAACTTGTCTAAAAATAGAAAAGGAGAAGCGTTAACCACCACTCCACAAATCAGCTCGCAAACAATACTAAACTGTTTGTAACCATAGCAACAGCAAATTATGGGTTGAACTTGCTACAAACTCTAAAACTCGGATTCAATATTGGAACACTAGAGCAATAATACACTATGAGGTGTCCTGACTCAGTGGAGGAAATCTCTTTTGCCTCCATCTCAGCTGTTACACTGATATCAAGAAACATTACCTGATGCTGTATAGATATGCCTGTGTCCATTGTCCCAGGGCTGAAAATACTCCGTTGACCTGTGTTCTCTGTTTGCATTTTCTGATTATGTGAGAGTCATAACAACAATAGTTATCCATTAGATTAATCAGATTATTTTTTGAGTGATTATTTCCATCAAATTAAATTTTATGCATGCTGACAAACAGAGACACACACACATTGATGCACACACACACACAGAGAAGCAGCGACAGAGGAAAATATGTCTTGGGACACTGCTGCAGGAGGATTTCCAATGTGTGTCTCTCCTCATCAGGGCTCGAGCATTTCTCCAGCCAGTCTCCTGTCACAACACTTATTTACTGGGGGAGAAATTGTACCTGAAAGATCTTCCAAAACAAAACCACAAAAGAGCCCATGGGTGGCCAGGGACAATAAAAAGTGGGGTTAAAAATGAAATAGATACAGAGAGAGGGAGCAGGAGGGATGGGGAGGAGAAAGCAGGAGCAGAAATGGCACAGTGAGACACAAAAACAGCTTGGGAGGCAGTGCAGCGGAGATGCTCCAAGACCCCTGGGGATGGGCAAACTCAGCACCATCCTAATTTTCATTTCTCGGTGTGCAACCCCAGATGATTAGGGCGTAATGATGGTTATTCTAATTGGCCCTTTGCTTCCCCAGTTTTGCATGATCACATGAGCTCCTACACACATAAACGGACACTTTGCACTGATAATACTCATGCAAACTTTACTATAGGCTCTCACACCCTTGAGGTCAAGATGTCATGCATAGCGCGTTGTCAGGAAAATGTTTCTCAAGGGAAAACTCAAATGAAACAATCTATGGTTTTCATTTTGGAAATTGTAAAAATTTCAGCCGCAGGTTTTTGGGTCCACTGTGAAAACCACTCAGACGAGGCCAGGGTCATATAACAATTTTTAAAAATGTTTTACAATTGACAAATGCTTTAGTGTAGTTGCATAGTTATTTTTTTCCAATGAACACTTCTACCAGGTCAAAGCAATCATTTTGGTGGGTTATATTCTCCATCTCCTGTGTAAAACATCCAAAGTTATCACCTGACTGGTAAAATACTGTGTGTCTGACGCATTTCTGCCAAAAAGCTTGCTGATTGAAGTATTATTTTGGTCATTATTTTTAAAACAGTCTTTTTGAAGTGAAGTGATATTTATTCAAAGAACATTTTTATTTGTTTTGCTTTTTTCAGGAAGGAACATGCAGTTGATGAATGCTTTACTACATGCAGCTTTTGACCGATGTTTCCAACCAATTCATGTTTAATTTTTCTGCCCTGTTTATTCCTCCAAGTTTCAGGATGGCCCGTTGTGTGTATCCATAATCTTCTGCTGAATTTTTTATGTTGTGTGTCTTGCACTCCTCTGTGTCAAATGGTCACCCTAGCAAATATAGCTTGATGACACACTTGCAGGCAAGCCTGAATGTACCCTATTGTCCATTGATTTTGTCTCTGGTAATGGCCTACCTCGAGTCATCTATTATGAAATCTGAGAGGAGGTGGATGACTGCTGTTATCAAACCATGTAATGAAAAAATGAAAGAAAAGGAAAATACTAAGATCCTACAGATCAATTCACACAGAAAGATACATATTGGTCTTCTGGGCTTTCTGTTGGTTATGTTGTTTGTGTCTCCCTTTTCGGACAAATTAAATTCAACCATGTCTCATACTGACGTTGTGGTCAACCAGTGCAGAAAGGTATGTTATGCATATTTAGAATTCTCTCAACCAAGCACAAAAAATCCCACTTAGATATGCAGCTGAAAGAAAGCAGGAGGACTGGTTGTTGAAGAGCTGAGCGCTGAGCAGTTAATCCCACACCTACAATCATAAGGGCACAGTGTCACATGAAAGTGTGCACTAAACTTAATGGATACTAGTTTTACCATGTGCACTCATGCAGTTGATACGCTGTCTCTTGGGAGCTTGTTATACCAAATGCTGTATAGAGAGCCAAGCACACATGCAGGGACTGGCTGTGTTGGTGCGAGATATGAGGTTGATGTTTATGCAGGACTATGTTTTACTGCTTTTTCCCCCCCACGGAAGGGAATACTGCATTGTTTTCAAGAGCAGCTGTTTTTTCTGGATTCAGTGCTTTCCAATGGTGTAGCCCAAAAGACATCACCCATGAAAGCGGGAGCTGGAATTTGCCACAGGGTGCTGTGTAGGCGCTGGGCTCTGGCGTCGACAGTCATCTCTGTGATGTTCTGGAGGCTCCCAGTCCTTTATCATGCACAAGGGACGAAATCCAGCAGACTGATGGGAAAGGAAGACTATCATCAGAGGATGCATTTCATTTCCATAAAGATGACTTTGTTTCCTAATTAATCTCCTGGCTCTGTCTCCCCGCTTTGCTCTTGTCACTTCCTCAGAATGAAACATGGCTGGCAATTTGTTAAATCAATTATTCCGGGGAGGAAGCGGGGCTTTAGGCGAGCCCGTCCACACAAACACACATAAACACGCTCACGCACACAGACATGTACGCACAGATGAGGCAGCGAAGGACAGTGATTGTAGAAAGGCGGACCGGCCTTCAAGTGAAAAGGTGGACAGTGATGTTGGAATTTGGGATCTGGGAAGTAAGAGAGAGAAACAGTTTGTCCTTGTTGACATGGCAGAAAGCTTTACAAACACTTGGCTGATGAGTACTCTCCTTGGCCTTACGCCCTGAACTCCTGCAGAAAAACACTACTACTGAGCCCCGAGGGAGGAGAGACACCGAGAGAAAGAAAGGCAGGAGGAGTGAGGGCGAAGTGACAGAGAGAGACATGAGCAGGAAAGGAGAGCAGGCAACAGGGAAAAGACGCCACAGGGAGAAGACATGAGAGCCAATGATAAAAGCAGAAAAAAAACACTCTTTCTTTTTCTCTTGTTACAACTGCATTTAAAAAAGAAATCCCATAAAGTCTAGTATTTTATTTTATGGCCCTAATTCATTCAAAAGTTGATTTAGAATAAACAGTTTTAAACCTGACACATGCTAAAGGTGCACTGGAGCAGAAGATGAGGCTCGGGCTTTAAACAAAAACAACAAACCACATTTTAGATCAAGTTTGACTTGCCAATGATCTACAGGTGCACAGAATAGAAGCATGATTCATTTCACGGCGAGACGAGAGACAGCGGATTGGTTCCAAATGAAAAAGCCGACTTTCAAATAGGAAGACAAACAGAGAGAGGGGCTTGGTGGTGGCTTCGGCTCTTTCTGGCTGTATTAGGGAGAAGAGGAATAGTGTGGCAGGATGTGTTTAAATCAGAGCGCTCTATCTTGTAGTGGGACACATTTCATTAAGCCCAGCAGCTGGGGCCGTGGCTCCATGCGTCCACACATCTATCATACAAATCCATCAGGCTTGTCTCCTTCCTGCACTGACAGCATGTGTGTGATAGGAGCCCGTCCTCCTGATCAGATGACTTACTGACTGCCTGCACTAATTCATTTCCACTTCCATCTTCCCCTTTGTGTGTTAAGATTTCTTATTTGCACTCTCCCTCTCTCTCTCTCTCTCTCTCTCCCTCTCTCAGTGTTTGTAAGGTCCTCTCTACCCCCCCTCCACCTTTGTCCTTCATTTCTCTGTCAGCCAAATTTTTTTTAGGGGGGTCCAGATGTTACCCAGCTCTGAATGGATTCTGAACCCTGCTGTTTCTTCTCTGTTTCATTTCATTCCCTTATGTGTCGCCTATCTCGCCAGTGGTGTGAAAAGTATTCAGATCTTTTACAGTAGTAAAAATAGCAACACAACATTTCAAAGTAGAAGTAATAGAAATGTATCATAATTATTATTAATAATTGTAAAAGGTATCAAAAGTAATAGGTACTCATATACACTTAAAAATAAGATCAGTCTCCCAACTGCAAATGCAAGAAATGTTTGGCTATTAAAGTGCTGATGGCGTTAGCTGGGCTAGTGCTACCGCTAGTGAGCCAATCTGCTAGCATTTTACTAGCCAATTGTGCTAACTTATACTACAATTTATAGACCACAAGTGCGCAATCCCCAGGTTTGAAGTGAAGTGATAAAACAGTAATACAGAAAAGGAGAATGTCTTCTCCTTACTAGTTTGTATATCTCACAATAGTTTTACATTCAAACCTTTTTGCATTGAGTGGATTCAGATCACAGTGGATAGCCCATTTATCAAAAGTAAAAAGAGGTGGGAAAAAAGAAATGTAGCAAATTCATCAACAAGCTTTACTTTGCTTTTCTGTTACTGTAGGGTAGGTTCTAAGAGACACATAGTGTCATGCACTTTGTCACTCATTAACTTCTTACAGAACACTTAGACAAACTAGCAAGGCTACCAAAATGGAGCCTACTGACATACTGTATGTAGTTTGTGTTAGTTCATGGATAGCTATTAGTTAGCTAGCTAACTTATGTTGATTTTCATGTAGCCCAGGAAATTACAAATAGATTGCAAACAGATATGGTATCTGGCCAATGGAGATGTAAATATGTGGCTATACTATTGTAGTAAATTGATATGAGACACTTGAAATGACAAATGTTAAGTGGAGCCTTATTGCAAAAAAGCCTTTGAGGGAGCTCCCAAATAATGGGAACAACAACAAGGATTCTACTGGGAAAATTAATTACCCCTTAATTAACACATACATGAGCATAAGGTCTTAGTAAAATTAATACCCACTTAGCACTTAAGGAGCAGGCTAGGGTGGTGGAGGGAGCTGCAGCTGCAAATGACAGCATGAGTGTATTAGCGGATTAATAGTGAGAAGTAGTTATAATGGCTGCTCTGTGCACCTGCATGAATATGATTGGACATTACTAGAAAGCATGAATTGAGCAGCTGATGCCAAAAAAATATTTAGGGTATGCTGGATGCAAGTGAGCAAGTTATATTGTGTTTTTCTTTTTGGCCTCATGATAGAACTGTTGACTCACTTCTATGAATACAGACACGATGATGAAATAGTATTTTTATATTAGCCAACTGTCACAGTAACACGATGAGTTTAGCGCAGAGCAGAATTTATTTGTTTGATCACAGTAGCTCCTGAAATGAAGTGCCCCACAAACCTTGGATTAGCTGCAAAATGCCGGAGGTGTTTATTTCTTGGAAGTGCATTTTGCTTATAATACTAAAATTTCACCAATTAATAGGGATGGGATGCTCGATACTGACGTGTCGACGCTGTGTCGAGATCCCAAAGCACAGACGTTTCGAAACACTGCTCCAAAGCGTGGTTCAAAATGTCAATGTCACGTGACCATAGTGAAGCGAGGCTTCGGTGCGTTTCACCCCTGTTTCAACAAGTGGCACACCTGCCGCTTCTATGCTTGATTCATAGTGTTTGGAACAAACCACACATCAGCCTCTAACTCATTTGACAGATTTGTTCCAAGGACCCACAATCATTTGATTTATTGGAGCGACGTGCTGTAGTAGCCTATATCCGCACCTGTAGGCCTATGATGGCAAAAAAAATACTTATCTTTGCCAGCAACAAATGTTCCATGTCACCAAATTTTTCCAAGGCTGGGGACTCAGCCACAAAACAGCTGAATATTTCTGAATACAATTCTTGACATATAACAAATGTGAGACATTGTTCCACTTTTCATTTAGCCTATCATTCTTGAAACAACTTAAACTTTACTCAGTTACGGATTTTTAACCCATTACACCTCATCACTGCCAGCACTCATTATTACAAATTATTACACTAGGGCCTATATCTTTCCTGCTAATTATCATTACACCTTTGTTAATAAGCTACTGTATAATACTGTAGATATCCACATTTATTATCATTTATTATTAGGCTATATTCTTAGATTTGTATACTTTATTATATTCTCTACTCACTAACTTCAACAACCTCTTATTTATATTCCTTTTATGTCTTGCGAGTATCTGCATTTTTTTTGTAAACGCGGGTCAGTCATTGTTTCAATGAAACTCCTACCAAGATGTGTCGATGTCAAAAGTGACCAGTAGGTGTCACCATGGAGACGGGTGTCGAAGTGTTTCGAAGTCTTGACACAATTCCGGCACAATTGCTTCAAACGTTTCAATGTTTCACAAAGCCTCGCTTTGCCCATCACTACTAATTAACCTAACCTGCATGTCTTTGGACGGTGGGAGGAACCCGGAGAGAGAGCACATGGAAGTCTAAAGTAGCATAAAAACTTGTGATAGGCTACTTAAGCAGACTACTTGAGTAAATGCACTCCTTCTATTTATTTCTCGCCATCTATCTTGATGTCTTTGCTCCAGTGTCTGATCCCCCCCATTTCTGCCTGATCTGTCTGCAGCTCTCCACTGTGCTCAGCAGCATGCGAACACTAGGCTGTAATTGGAATGGGTAACGCAGTCTGAGGGGGGAAAGCAGCCAATTAGGGAGCTCTGGTCAGAGAGCTTTGGGGTGAGGGGTCACAGCGTAGCTCGTTGTCCCGAACTTGCTCTTCTGGCAACGTACCAATCCATATGAGCCGCACGGAGTGTAAAAGCCTGGGTCTTTGTGACCGTGACTAGACAAATCAGAGGTCTGATCTAAGAAGATGAAGTGCTTCAAACGCTTGACCTACAAACTACTTATTAATGCTGTTGTTAATGAACCATCAGGATCTTTCAAATCCAGTAATGAGTGTGTTTGTCCAAGGGTTAAGATATATGGACAGGGAGATCAGAGGTATTTATGGCTTGCTACACTGGCAGCTAATTCTGCTTATTTCTTATTTCTTGTTCTCATTTCTGCCACTGGTGAGATATACAGAGGTGACCTTCACTCTGCTCGCTATGTATTAGTCCTGAGCGATAACTCCCTTGAGACCAAGATCTGTTCAAAAGCTTAGTGGAGCAGAGTCTTAAGAGATACAGAGTCTGAGTAACCTTTTTTTTTCACTCCAGCATGCAGCCTAGCTACACAAGAAGTTGGAAAACTGGAAGAAATGTCTTTGAGTTTATTTAAATGTGTTAATAGGAAAAACATGCAAATTAAACATATAATGAAATCTCATTTGGTTATCAGGTATTTCTGAAATTATCAGAAACCACACTATACAAGAAAAACAGAATAATCTTCAAAAGGTCAGGAGCATATAACATATGTAATTTGAACTGCTTTCAGCAGTGATTGGCCGGATGTGTTTAGGTGTGAAAATCTGCAGCGTGGTATTCTGTTCATTCTATCAAACAACTGCTCCTGCCGTAAAGTTGCCTGCTTCAGTTGCTTACCATAAATAGCTTTGAGGGGAGGCTCTGCATGTGGGGCAATTTTAAATTCAAAGTGAAATGAGTCGCTTTCGTGCTGAACACCAGGAAAGCATCCTGTTCACAAAAGCAGAGGGAAAAGATTAATTCCCTTTCATTTTTGATCACAGGTGCCCCAAATATAAACTCCATAACTCAGGCACACTTTACATTCTTGTGTCAAACATTTCTATGTTGCATAGTGGAACAGTATCATCAGCACACCAATTGCTCGATCATATATACACACACTCTTTATCATGTTTCTTATATTTTCATCTTTTGCTATATACTAAATTCAACTCAGTTATACAATAGTTACTATATTTAAGTTACTATACTCTTCTTGAATTTTTATTTTTGTAGTGTCTCCATTTGTTTCAAAACTAAACACTTTGTAAACCTTGAAAAAGTTTTGAAAAATTCTTTATAAAAGGTATGTTAGCTTGATAGTTTAGATGAACATTATAGAATAATCATTGAGCAGCCATATTGCATACAACAAGAAGCAACATTTAGAAGAGAATATTAGTCACTGTAGCTTGGAACAGCAACTCAGGCAGCAATGATCATATTAATATCGCTTAAAGGATATATGACACTTTGCTCTTGTTCTCTTTCTCTTGCTCTGTTATGCTCTGACACTTCAGCAAGCATCAAACATCTCCCCTGGGCTGCCACATTCAATAGGCAAGCGCTCCTTTACTTTAGTCCCTAAAAAGCTTCAAGAATCACATCAATGAATATGAATATTCACATTCTTAATATAGGTGTTCTGTCTGTGGTGATGTCTGTCACAAAGTGATAGCTTATTGGCTTTTTAAATTTAACAACATCCTGTCAATATACCTGATTAGACTAGCTTCTGCTTAGTGAACTCGTACATGTCACCCTACCATACATTTTCCTACTAAATCAAAGTCCAAGATATTTATAATAAAAAACAAAGTGTGTTGTTTTCCTCCGTGTCTAACATCACTGTTCTGTTGATGAACACTGAGCACATTCCAGCCAATTTGCACAAATGTGTTCGCTTGCCTGCTTTAAAACCCAACACTTTCCAGCTAATCAAGTGCAGTGTGTTAATTAAATGTAATTATGGTGTGTATGTGTCATTTACAATGGTTGAGTTTGTGTTTTGTTCATTTGATTAACTAAATACGCACTTGTTAGAAACAACTGCAGTGTATCTGTATCTGGGTCGGACTGCACAAATTTCATCTCACCTTTCTTGCATGGTTGCATTAATTGACTTCACAACCTGACCTGTCTCTCTGCCTTTTCTGCCCTCTCGCTCGGCTTTTTTTTACCTCTGGGTCAGGGAGGTTAAAGTTGTACTCAGATTCTTACTGACTCCCTCTTTTCCACCGTGTAATCCCCGGCCGTCTGTGCCCCGATTCCTTTTGAGCGGCAGATGTGAAGCTCATCTCAGACAGTCCTGACACGCTCTCTGACTCCATCTGTCTCCAAACATGTCTGCTTGGTGAGCCGCTGTAGAGCTGTAAGAGCGAGCTGTGGTTTTAGTGAGTGTGAGCCAATCAGAGGATGAAGCACAGCATCAGCAACTCCAGGGCGAGGGGTAGGAGTGTGCCCCCTGCTGAGGAAACTAAAGTGATCAGTGTACAAACAGTGGTGAAAGAAGTACTAAAGTTGTTTAAGTCAAAGTAAACCATGTGAAAGGGTTTGCACTCTTCACTCAAGGCTTACATAGAAGTGTTTTCAGAAATGCGTAGCTTAGATGAGCTCCATGAAGTAGGACCGTGTAAGTTTGTCTGGGAATGTCAAAATACTCTGTAATAAAAGAAAAAATAAATAAATAAATAAAATTAATAATACAAAGAAGTGTAAGTCCTGCGTTCAAAAGTAAAGAAGTACAGAAGGATTATCAATGAAATAAAATATGCTTAACATCAATAGTAAAGTAAAAGGACAACCCTTGAAGAATGGCCTCTTTCAGAGTGTTATATTATAAAATGAATAAATGAAATGCTATAATATTGTTATTAATGTATTAACATATTAGGAAAATGTTGATGGTGTAGTTGGTCGAGGTGGATTTAATTACTGTTCAGCAGTTTAATCTATAACAATAAATCATGTTTTATAAACTGAGCATATGTTTTGCATGAAACATATATGCAAAGTAACTGGTACTGACCTGATTTAAAACACAATGTTTAGTTGCCTGTGAAAACTGTTGTATAATGCTAGATGGAGGTCCAAAATCTAAAGAAAATTAGATTGGCTTGGGCTTTAGAGTTAAAACATGTCAAGACATGTAAAGAAAAACATGTATTATACACTGGAGGCATGGATTTTGAAAGAAATGACACTACATGGAAGTGCATCATGGGTATCCAACGAAGGTTAAAATCAAGGGCAACTGGACTTGGTTGAAGATACTGGAAGACGTTTCGTCCCTCATCCAAAGGACTTCTTCAGTTCTGACTGACTGGCAGGGAAACTCAGCTATTTAACCTCAGTGGGGTCGTTTGCCAGGGTCATCGATACCGCTGGTTCGTTAGTGTTCCTTGTTGCTGTGACGACAGTCGTTACAGTCGTTAAGACTACCGGTGGCCAAGACTGAACGACCATCGTTGGTATCTTCACCTGAGGCCAATAGGTTACGTTTGTTGAGTTTCCTGGGAAGTGATGAAAGGACAGCATTTAAACCCAAGAACACACTAAGACAGATGCTGGTACACCCCAAAGACCGCACACCCAAACAGAAGAAAAGCAATCTAGTGTATGCGGTCCAATGCAGTGAGGAATGCACAGACCTGTATATTGGGGAGACTAAACAACCACTACACAAACGCATGGCTCAACACATAAGGGCCAACTCCTCAGGTCAAGACTCTGCAGTCTACTTACATTTGAAGGACAGAGGACACTCGTTTGAGGACCACCAGGTGCACATTTTAGACAGAGAAGATGGATGGTTTGAAAGAGGTGTCAAGGAAGCCATCTACACCAGGGTTGAGAAGCCGTCATTGAACAGAGGAGGGGGTCTACGCCACCACTTATCCCCCACTTACAATGCTGTCCTTTCATCACTTCCCAGGAAACTCAACAAACGTAACCTATTGGCCTCAGGTGAAGATACCAACGATGGTCGTTCAGTCTTGGCCACAGGTAGTCTTAACGACTGTAACGACTGTCGTCACAGAAACAAGGAACACTAACGAACCAGCGGTATCGATGACCCTGGAAAACGACCCCACTGAGGTTAAATAGCTGAGTTTCCCTGCCAGTCAGTCAGAACTGAAGAAGTCCTTTGGATGAGGGACGAAACGTCTTCCAGTATCTTCAACCAAGTCCAGTTGCCCTTGATTTTAACCTTCGTTGGATAACTATGACCTGGATGACTGAGAATCTTCATAGACATCATGGGTAATGAAGTATCCAGCATTTTTGGAGCTTGACCAATACTAAAATGCTGCTAAACTTCTCCTTTGTTTTTACAGTAGAACGTAGCATTAAATTAGAATACCCAATTAAAGAGTGACGACGTCAACATTTAAATTACTGCAGTAAAGTAAATGTACCTCACACACCTCTGCTTTTTAAAACCTCCACACAAAGAGGCCACGTGAGGACTCTTTCTTCTTCTTTTTTCTTTTTCTAACTGGCTTTCTCAGTGACTCTCTGTTCATCTCTCACTCCCCATGAATCATTGTCTATCTCCCTCCCTCTCACCCCAGCTCGTGCATGGACAGTATTATAAGACTACATCGCTCTTTCATGGAGGATAACCAAAATCCCCACTGGAGATGCTTGAGTAAATGACCGTGGGAAATGGGTGTACTTTAGAATACAGTGATACTAGGTCCACGTGGAGGGGAAAGCCTTTGCTGGCTAAATCCTCTAGTCTGCTGCCTGGTGTTTACCCCTGTCACCATATCGCTCCGGATCTAAAATCCTGACTATCCTCAAAACTCCATTACAGACGCTAATCCCCAGCCGTGCACACTCTACGGTCCTCGCTCAGGGAGGCATTATGGTTAGACTGAGCACTTTCAATTCCACTGAACCAATGCAAATATTCGTCGCGTCAAATATTTCCGAGCACACATTCTGTCTTTATTCTTTAGTCTTAGATTTAGTACACGTGGCTATATAAATTACAGGTCTTGTCACAGACAAGCTCATTTTGCTGGTTTGCTTGGCTTTATGGAATTGCAGGATGCAATTTGTGGCTCCAATTGCTATAAGCCTGTGTAACAGTGGTAGCAAAAGTACAGACAACAAACATTATAATGAGAACATGATATTCTTGAGGTGGTGATAGTTATTTTGTTTTCTACAGAGAGGAAGCGAATAAAGGAAAAGATTGAATGATGGTGACTCATTTCTGCCAGATATATCTAAATGGATCTTGTCTTGCTTTAAAACTGTGTGATGGGAACATAGAACTACAGTATGCATGACAAGAATGTGACCCTAAAAACAAAAATGTGGACTTGTTGTGGCTGAAAGCAAGTCTGTAGATGAAAGGAGGGATCCAGTATTTGCCCAAAACGGTGTTGTCAGAAGCAATGCCAAACCTGGAAAACAAATTATCATTGCAGACAAGACTGCTCTCAGATGTGGGCTTTGTACTCTTTTACATGGCACAACAGGACAATGCTTTTGGATTTAATAAAGCAATTGAAATAATGAAAGTGAACCAGAAATAGAGAGGAATAGCCAAAAAAAATATTTATCACTTTCAGAAATAGGCTTAAGGATAAGTGGAGGAGTTGAGTTCCAACAGCAAAGTCAGATATAATTTCCACAATTAGGATATGTTATATACTAGGCTCAATGTTGTACTCAGACATGAGAGGAAATCAAGATAAGTAGCCCACAAAGAAGAAGAAGGCGAGATTCCGTTTACATGCTGGAATAGTTTTATGGTCACAGGGGCTCAAGATATGAATGTGTATGTGGAAAAATAAATGTGTCTCCTGACATAGATATCTTTAGCAGTCTGACTAAGAGCTGGATTTAAGGCTTTCTCTGTGCAGCTGGCCCGAGGGGAGAATGCTGTGCATGAACACAGAACTAAAGTAGAAGTTCTAACAATTCAAAACATTCACTTTCCTTTTCGCACAGAAATACTGTAGTGTTCATAGTGCTCATTATTATTGATTCTTATTTTATATAGGCTAAAGGATTTGATCTATATTTATTTTTCTGTTATATTTTATTTTAAACACTAGTTTAACCATTTAACCAGTCCTGAGGGACTCAGCAGATCACAACATTTGTCTTTTCAGTATTTTACCAAAAACAAAAAATTTTTCTCATACTGCACATCCCATAGCTCTTGCTCAGCTACTAGCCAATCAGAAGCAGGGACGGCAGGAGCAGAGGGCTCTGTGAGCGGGCAGCTGGTCGGCCTCACACGCTCCTCCCGCGGGTTGGCACAGGCTTCCCCTGCAGCCACTTGCGGAGCTCCTCAACTCCAAAAATATTCAAGCATTTTTGTTCCGCCATCACTTCTCGTAAAACTGTCAATATTTGAAATCTACACAGCTGATTTCTCACCTCAAAACTTCTCAGAAGTGGATTTAGTGATGAAATTCCATACAAAAACTGTAAAATATAAAACTTTCTGTTGCTGGCCTCTGTCTGGTGCAATGATAATGTAGTGAATAGTGAATATTCTCTCTGACCAATCAGCAGTCTGTCTTCTTTTCACGTTACATTTTAGTATCCTTCAGCTCGCTTGGAACCTCGACGGAGGTGAGGTGATACGAAAACAAACTAAATACGAAAGCAGGTGAGGTGATACGAAAAAAAGTACCTGGAAGCAGGTAAAACATTTCTACAATGGAAACCAAACAAAGGTGAGTCGAGCCAAAGGGCCTCCGCTCACACTAGCTTGGTTTGAGGGCGTGCCTGACCCCGCTAGCCGCTTGGCGAGCTTTATGATGCGTTTTCATTGTGACGTCACAAGTAAAGGAAGTGAAGGGCTGGACTACAAATGAGCTGTTTTCAAGCGGTTCAGAGCAGAGCTTTCTGTGGGAGATGGGAACTCCCTTTGGGCTTTTTCCCTTTGCAAACCTGTTACATGCACAAAAAAGAGATATAACTCGATAAAGGAGAGGGAAAAGCCAAAAAGCATAATACCACCTCTTTAAACCTAAGATTTATTTAAGATTGGCCACTTGGGGTCAGCAGAAATTGATTGTCACCTTCTACATCAGGTGCGCTTGACTTCATGCGGCTGCATGCTGGACTTAAAATAAGGCATGCTTGTTAGAAATTTATGGAGCTAAATCAGGGCCAAATGTTTTGTTAATCTGAAAAAAAAAAACTGTAATACAAAAACTAAACCTTGTACTTGAACATTTAAGTTTTGTTCTCAACTCAAAATAACAAGTGTTTACGTGTTTTGTTTTCAGTTTGAATAAAATGTTGATTTAATTATGGAATTATTTTTCACTTTTAAAATTTTGATATTTGAGGACTTATTTTTTTACAGGTCCACTTTTTATGTTTTCAGAATCAAAGTTTCAGACTTTTTCGCCCTGATTTTGCCTCAGCACTGCGACAACTGTGACTCAATGCATTCTATACACCATATACATGTGATTGGTAGTAAACAAACTGATGCCAGTGACAAAGTTCTGTTTAAAAAGCTGTTTAGGATAATACGTGACACCAATTACACTGTAAGAGCAATAAACTGTGCCAGATTGTGCAGTTCAGCAGCGACACTTTGAGAATGGACTTCTTCCACTATCACAAACTGCAGTAAGTGCACAAGTGAGATGCAAAAAATATAAGCCCTTTCGGATATGTTAAACATGGACAAAGCTTCATATAATGAGGTAATAGTATTTAAAAGAAATCCAGGTGAGCAAAGGCGTCGCTAGACCCTTTTTACTGGGGCACGTGCCCCTGTATCCATGTACTGTGCCCCAGTAAAATTGTCAAGACCCCTTGGTGTCGTTTTTGGACGTGTAGGGCTCCGCGGTCAAGTTAGCAACAATTGGCAACATCAGCAACGTCTGGTCAAGTCAGCAGTAATATATAACTACTTGTTTAAAGGCATGTTGTTAATGATATGAAATGTCGCAAAAAATGAGTCTATGCTGAAAGCAAGTGTTTACAGTGTTGATGACAGAGCAAAGAGGGACTATCCGTTTGGGAACAAGAAGAGAAAATAACTCAATGAGAGTGACTTTCGGGAACAGCAGTCAGGTAAACTTGTGTTCTCTCCTCTGAAAGTCTGATGTGAGCAGGTTCATGTGTAGCTGTCTTGTTAAACCAGCTGGTCAGAGCAACTAGGTCTGTTTTTGTCTTGGTTGCTTGCCAGACTGTGAACAATATTAGAGTGAAATACAACAATTTATTATGTTTGATAAACAATGATGCAATGATGTTTATAAACTGCAGCATGGAAAATGATAACCACATGCATAAGTGCACACACGAAATGAAACTTGTGCATCCGGCTACAGTCCGCAGCCGAACCTTATTGCATTCCAGCAGCAACATTAGTGGAGGCACTCTTAACAGGCCCACATCATTTTAAAACAAGACATTAATTATCTGTCTCTCAGTGAAGGTTTAGTTACAACTGTGGACTAATGCAAGGTGGAAAGCATTGGAATCACATTGACTATTAAAATGTTGATTAGTGGAGCAGAGTGGGCAATATGGATGCACATCTCAGTAAATAATAAACATCACTTATTCACTCAAGACCTAGAATAAATTAGGGCTGGAGAGTAAAAGAATAACAATAATTATAACTTATTTTCCTCAATAACAATATAAAAAATGTTCATCTCTTATTCATTTGAATCATGAACAAATTAGCACTTACTTTTCTATTAAGATATTTATTTTGGGAAGGAAAAGGGGACTGAAAAAAGGATTAAGATTAACTAATTTTACTCATGCATATTTGTTGAAAAAGATTTATCGTAATTGTTTTGAATGTTCTACTTCAGAAACCTATCTGGTTTCTTTAGCTTTCACTAAGGAGCAAAAATCTGCCTTTAAACTGGGTAGAAATAATGATTTGACATTTATCCTCATAATTACCGATATCAAATGAGATGAATTTTTTTATCATAAAACCATTTTTAGTATAAATAGTATTTTAGCTTTTAAAATGTTAAAGGAAACCTTGGGAGCCAGTTTGAATGGGCCTGATGCAGCTGATAACATTAATATCTAGCAAGTATTGATATCTGTTATTTAGAGGGGCTATGCTTAAATTTGTCAGAAGAGTAGATGCTGGATCATAAGCCAGTACAAGCACAGTTGATCCAAATCCAATACTAGCGCAGACCCAGTCCAGACTTCTTTAGCGGGTCACACAGACCCAGGTGAAATACAGGCAGCCTCAGCCAATAAAAGCACAGCCAGAGATGTACAGCCAGCAGCAGTCTTAACAGACTTTATGAGGATTTTTCTAGAAGAGGTTTCCTTTCAGCTTGTGTGCTTATGCTCGGGTAAAATCCCTTTCTGACATGACCAATTGTAATGGGCTAAGCAAGGGAAGTGAGGCACACTGACACATTTCATACACTTCAATCAAAAATAAATCTAAAATATACATGGGGGATGTGGGGGCCTGTGCCCCAGTAGAGCTTTATGTCTAGCAACATCCCTGCCTGTGAGTCAAAACCTCAGATTTCCTCCTGTTCGGAACATTCTGTTTTGAACAGCTTTTTCTACAAATGGCTTCGTTCTATGACACACGGAGCTAAACGGAGCAAGTATTCCATCAGGTTAATGAGACAGGAGCATCTACAGCTTGTTTCAGACAGACGCTGAATGAAGGCCTACATGAAGGGCCAAGAAGAAAAAGATTTTCTTGAACTTTGAATCATGCAAAGCTGCCATATAGGAGTCACAGAACTACAGTATAGGACAGGAAATGCAGGTCTCCTTTAATAGGCTTTTGTCATTACCTGCTAAATGCTTAGCTAAATTTTGTCTGCTGTTCGGAGCTGGGCGTTGAGTATGTTGTGTATGGAAAGTCAATGGAAATTAATTGAAAGTTTTTCATCTTTATCTGGAGTTGGCAATTTATATCAGAAGTATAGTTTGTTGAATTTCTCAAAGTTCCTCTTACATTCTTACAGCAATCAATAAATCAAATATTCTGGGGGAAAAGAAGAAAACGAAAAAAATCAGTTATCTGTTGCAGCACTGTAATAAGCATGGCCAATCATTACATTCGGTCAGAATGTAATGATTGGCTGGAGTGGCTTTGGAGGGAAGCCCTAAGAGAGGGGTGGGGTTTTTTTGATTGGATACTTTCACAATCTAGCTCTCTCTTGCTAGTTTCTCCAATGTCGCCTAACCCAGCTTTAAGCAAAAAAAACATTTGCAAACCCCAGGGCTTTATGAATCTTCTACATAAACGTACAGGGAGGAGAGGAAAAGAGAGAGACTGGAGGAAAATAACAGAGAGGACAGAGAGCTTCTGGTGAGCACTGAGTTCAGTCAGAGGCTGGGCTGAACATGCAGGCACACTCCCACACACGCAGTCGGTGAGTCCGTTTTAATCCAGGTTACAGCTAACAACTGTAAAGTCAGTACATTGGCTCAATGGTGTGAGCAAAATGGTCCAGCAGTTAAATTTGTGTGAATAACCCAAGGTGAAGATTTGTTCTGAAAAAACATTTACAGTCAGTTTTTAGAATTTTTTTGCTGAAAACAGTGTAAGAGCGGTGAGAGTAAACAGTAAAGTTGTAAGACCAAAACAATGGGCCAAAATACACAACGGCTCTGTAGAACTGAGGGGAACTGCAGAGTTAGGTGACATTTATCTATTTATAACTATCTGAGCGACCCCTTTCACATTAGACATAGTTATCTGATCCAATAATATTATAATAAGATTAATTATAGCCACCTCAGTATTAGAACAGTGTGGGGAAAATGGACATAAAACTAAACACAACCATTCAAGTCACATTCTGCAGTTTAGCTCTTGTCTAAGCAATGCAAAGCTCCCCATTTTCCTGCAGGAGCTTGCACTTATATTGGATCAACAGTTCCATACAGGCTAGGAAACAGGAGCCACCTGTTCTAGTGCAAAATATGCCAGATAGAAATCTCTCAGGATTTTTTTTACTTCTTCTTCGACAATGTTCCATTACTTGGCTTGCTTACTTATTCAGGTATTACGTCCAGTGAAACTCAAAGAGCAGTGCTAAAGTTGTCACCAAAATGCTTAGAAGGATAAGAAACCAGGGTGGTCAACCAGGTGAAGGAATGTGCTGATTCAGAAATCAGCTATGATTTTAACTGTAGGCCCCATACAAAGGTGAATGACCTTGCAAGGATTACAGATCTTTAAATGATTAGGTCATGGTCACACACCAAATGAGAATTCTGCCACCAAACGAAGAATCAGCAACAGATGCAGTGATGCTTGCTGGCACACTGCCTGTATCAGATCCTCTCGGACCCCCTCTAAAGCCTCCTCGGGGGGTGTTTAATGGAACAACAGCTGTGCCGACGCTATTTCTCATTTAACTCACTTAGAGGCTGTCTTCTTATCACAGGCTCAGAACAAAAACACCAGGTCGCCCTTCCAGCTCTTCCCTCTTTCTCTGCAGTTCCCTAACGTGATTGTAAACTTTTAAAATTTAATTGTGGTTCTGGAGATTCGCTCTGTGAATTTGATCGAAGCCCCCGCTAGAAAGCGAATCCGCCAGTTTCCATGGAGCAAAGCTCCCCACGGCCAGCGCCTATCCCAGTGCAGAGGCAGCAAAGGAACACAGAATGCTCTGCACACATAATCATACACACACACAAGAGGGCACTCTAATATAATTAGGTACAAACCAATTATTCAAGCAATCAGTCTCAGTTTGATGATGTGTCAACACTCCTTGTCAGTCCTATTTCCCAAACTGTTCTTGAGCTGCATCACTAATTTTGTATTCATACTCAGCGTCCATAAAAGCTCGCACTCTCTCCTCAATTTTAATCATTGTAGTCTCAGCAATCAAGAGCGAGGAAACTGTTGACAAGAGGTCAGAAGTCGAGTTATGAAATATTACAAAAGTGTGAATTTAAATGAGCCACTCTGCTACTTATCCTCCCACAGTAAATGCCTAAAATGGACCACTTAAATGCATATTGCCGCCTTATCGCGACGGGTGAGGAGGCAGAGCAATTTAAAAACAGGGTAGAAATTCTGGAGACAGAGACAGATGTGGATAAGACCTCGGAAGAAGGAAATGGACTATAGAGTATGTACAGTAATATACCTGTCAAACAGCAAAATCATTTTAAAAATAGAATGCGGAAAGTGGGCAGAGAAAGTGAAATAGTGTTGAAAGTACACACATACTGTGTGCCAACTAATTGTTTGTTAGGATTTATTCGATCCTTATTTGTAATGTTTAACTATCTAAGGTAATATCATAATTACTACCATTAAGGTTGTATTAGTATGATATCATTCCTATTCATATAATTACAGCTATAGGCAGAATTTTCCAAATAAATTCCACACAAACAAACGTGTTGAGCAATTAGTTAATTCTGGCAGCCGAAACCTTTGGAACTTTTAATTTTAACAGCTTTAATACTTAAAACAGTCATACATCCCTCTATGACTTCAGAGAGCATTAGAACTATTGGGTTTATGAAGCTGTACCACAACAATGAGCTTTTTGTGATACTTTATTGAATGAGTGTGAAATGAATAATAAAATCTATGCCTTTCGAGGATCGAGGTTCTTGTGATATTCTTCGTTGGGTTTTTTTTGTTGACAGAAATATTTCATAAACTATTGGATGGATTTTACAGACATTCATAATTGCCAGAGGATGAAGCCTAATTGCTT
>NC_060162.1:21705707-21738921 GCF_021292245.1 Micropterus dolomieu | reverse complement strand
TCACAAGTAAAGGAAGTGAAGGGCTGGACTACAAATGAGCTGTTTTCAAGCGGTTCAGAGCAGAGCTTTCTGTGGGAGATGGGAACTCCCTTTGGGCTTTTTCCCTTTGCAAACCTGTTACATGCACAAAAAAGAGATATAACTCGATAAAGGAGAGGGAAAAGCCAAAAAGCATAATACCACCTCTTTAAACCTAAGATTTATTTAAGATTGGCCACTTGGGGTCAGCAGAAATTGATTGTCACCTTCTACATCAGGTGCGCTTGACTTCATGCGGCTGCATGCTGGACTTAAAATAAGGCATGCTTGTTAGAAATTTATGGAGCTAAATCAGGGCCAAATGTTTTGTTAATCTGAAAAAAAAAAACTGTAATACAAAAACTAAACCTTGTACTTGAACATTTAAGTTTTGTTCTCAACTCAAAATAACAAGTGTTTACGTGTTTTGTTTTCAGTTTGAATAAAATGTTGATTTAATTATGGAATTATTTTTCACTTTTAAAATTTTGATATTTGAGGACTTATTTTTTTACAGGTCCACTTTTTATGTTTTCAGAATCAAAGTTTCAGACTTTTTCGCCCTGATTTTGCCTCAGCACTGCGACAACTGTGACTCAATGCATTCTATACACCATATACATGTGATTGGTAGTAAACAAACTGATGCCAGTGACAAAGTTCTGTTTAAAAAGCTGTTTAGGATAATACGTGACACCAATTACACTGTAAGAGCAATAAACTGTGCCAGATTGTGCAGTTCAGCAGCGACACTTTGAGAATGGACTTCTTCCACTATCACAAACTGCAGTAAGTGCACAAGTGAGATGCAAAAAATATAAGCCCTTTCGGATATGTTAAACATGGACAAAGCTTCATATAATGAGGTAATAGTATTTAAAAGAAATCCAGGTGAGCAAAGGCGTCGCTAGACCCTTTTTACTGGGGCACGTGCCCCTGTATCCATGTACTGTGCCCCAGTAAAATTGTCAAGACCCCTTGGTGTCGTTTTTGGACGTGTAGGGCTCCGCGGTCAAGTTAGCAACAATTGGCAACATCAGCAACGTCTGGTCAAGTCAGCAGTAATATATAACTACTTGTTTAAAGGCATGTTGTTAATGATATGAAATGTCGCAAAAAATGAGTCTATGCTGAAAGCAAGTGTTTACAGTGTTGATGACAGAGCAAAGAGGGACTATCCGTTTGGGAACAAGAAGAGAAAATAACTCAATGAGAGTGACTTTCGGGAACAGCAGTCAGGTAAACTTGTGTTCTCTCCTCTGAAAGTCTGATGTGAGCAGGTTCATGTGTAGCTGTCTTGTTAAACCAGCTGGTCAGAGCAACTAGGTCTGTTTTTGTCTTGGTTGCTTGCCAGACTGTGAACAATATTAGAGTGAAATACAACAATTTATTATGTTTGATAAACAATGATGCAATGATGTTTATAAACTGCAGCATGGAAAATGATAACCACATGCATAAGTGCACACACGAAATGAAACTTGTGCATCCGGCTACAGTCCGCAGCCGAACCTTATTGCATTCCAGCAGCAACATTAGTGGAGGCACTCTTAACAGGCCCACATCATTTTAAAACAAGACATTAATTATCTGTCTCTCAGTGAAGGTTTAGTTACAACTGTGGACTAATGCAAGGTGGAAAGCATTGGAATCACATTGACTATTAAAATGTTGATTAGTGGAGCAGAGTGGGCAATATGGATGCACATCTCAGTAAATAATAAACATCACTTATTCACTCAAGACCTAGAATAAATTAGGGCTGGAGAGTAAAAGAATAACAATAATTATAACTTATTTTCCTCAATAACAATATAAAAAATGTTCATCTCTTATTCATTTGAATCATGAACAAATTAGCACTTACTTTTCTATTAAGATATTTATTTTGGGAAGGAAAAGGGGACTGAAAAAAGGATTAAGATTAACTAATTTTACTCATGCATATTTGTTGAAAAAGATTTATCGTAATTGTTTTGAATGTTCTACTTCAGAAACCTATCTGGTTTCTTTAGCTTTCACTAAGGAGCAAAAATCTGCCTTTAAACTGGGTAGAAATAATGATTTGACATTTATCCTCATAATTACCGATATCAAATGAGATGAATTTTTTTATCATAAAACCATTTTTAGTATAAATAGTATTTTAGCTTTTAAAATGTTAAAGGAAACCTTGGGAGCCAGTTTGAATGGGCCTGATGCAGCTGATAACATTAATATCTAGCAAGTATTGATATCTGTTATTTAGAGGGGCTATGCTTAAATTTGTCAGAAGAGTAGATGCTGGATCATAAGCCAGTACAAGCACAGTTGATCCAAATCCAATACTAGCGCAGACCCAGTCCAGACTTCTTTAGCGGGTCACACAGACCCAGGTGAAATACAGGCAGCCTCAGCCAATAAAAGCACAGCCAGAGATGTACAGCCAGCAGCAGTCTTAACAGACTTTATGAGGATTTTTCTAGAAGAGGTTTCCTTTCAGCTTGTGTGCTTATGCTCGGGTAAAATCCCTTTCTGACATGACCAATTGTAATGGGCTAAGCAAGGGAAGTGAGGCACACTGACACATTTCATACACTTCAATCAAAAATAAATCTAAAATATACATGGGGGATGTGGGGGCCTGTGCCCCAGTAGAGCTTTATGTCTAGCAACATCCCTGCCTGTGAGTCAAAACCTCAGATTTCCTCCTGTTCGGAACATTCTGTTTTGAACAGCTTTTTCTACAAATGGCTTCGTTCTATGACACACGGAGCTAAACGGAGCAAGTATTCCATCAGGTTAATGAGACAGGAGCATCTACAGCTTGTTTCAGACAGACGCTGAATGAAGGCCTACATGAAGGGCCAAGAAGAAAAAGATTTTCTTGAACTTTGAATCATGCAAAGCTGCCATATAGGAGTCACAGAACTACAGTATAGGACAGGAAATGCAGGTCTCCTTTAATAGGCTTTTGTCATTACCTGCTAAATGCTTAGCTAAATTTTGTCTGCTGTTCGGAGCTGGGCGTTGAGTATGTTGTGTATGGAAAGTCAATGGAAATTAATTGAAAGTTTTTCATCTTTATCTGGAGTTGGCAATTTATATCAGAAGTATAGTTTGTTGAATTTCTCAAAGTTCCTCTTACATTCTTACAGCAATCAATAAATCAAATATTCTGGGGGAAAAGAAGAAAACGAAAAAAATCAGTTATCTGTTGCAGCACTGTAATAAGCATGGCCAATCATTACATTCGGTCAGAATGTAATGATTGGCTGGAGTGGCTTTGGAGGGAAGCCCTAAGAGAGGGGTGGGGTTTTTTTGATTGGATACTTTCACAATCTAGCTCTCTCTTGCTAGTTTCTCCAATGTCGCCTAACCCAGCTTTAAGCAAAAAAAACATTTGCAAACCCCAGGGCTTTATGAATCTTCTACATAAACGTACAGGGAGGAGAGGAAAAGAGAGAGACTGGAGGAAAATAACAGAGAGGACAGAGAGCTTCTGGTGAGCACTGAGTTCAGTCAGAGGCTGGGCTGAACATGCAGGCACACTCCCACACACGCAGTCGGTGAGTCCGTTTTAATCCAGGTTACAGCTAACAACTGTAAAGTCAGTACATTGGCTCAATGGTGTGAGCAAAATGGTCCAGCAGTTAAATTTGTGTGAATAACCCAAGGTGAAGATTTGTTCTGAAAAAACATTTACAGTCAGTTTTTAGAATTTTTTTGCTGAAAACAGTGTAAGAGCGGTGAGAGTAAACAGTAAAGTTGTAAGACCAAAACAATGGGCCAAAATACACAACGGCTCTGTAGAACTGAGGGGAACTGCAGAGTTAGGTGACATTTATCTATTTATAACTATCTGAGCGACCCCTTTCACATTAGACATAGTTATCTGATCCAATAATATTATAATAAGATTAATTATAGCCACCTCAGTATTAGAACAGTGTGGGGAAAATGGACATAAAACTAAACACAACCATTCAAGTCACATTCTGCAGTTTAGCTCTTGTCTAAGCAATGCAAAGCTCCCCATTTTCCTGCAGGAGCTTGCACTTATATTGGATCAACAGTTCCATACAGGCTAGGAAACAGGAGCCACCTGTTCTAGTGCAAAATATGCCAGATAGAAATCTCTCAGGATTTTTTTTACTTCTTCTTCGACAATGTTCCATTACTTGGCTTGCTTACTTATTCAGGTATTACGTCCAGTGAAACTCAAAGAGCAGTGCTAAAGTTGTCACCAAAATGCTTAGAAGGATAAGAAACCAGGGTGGTCAACCAGGTGAAGGAATGTGCTGATTCAGAAATCAGCTATGATTTTAACTGTAGGCCCCATACAAAGGTGAATGACCTTGCAAGGATTACAGATCTTTAAATGATTAGGTCATGGTCACACACCAAATGAGAATTCTGCCACCAAACGAAGAATCAGCAACAGATGCAGTGATGCTTGCTGGCACACTGCCTGTATCAGATCCTCTCGGACCCCCTCTAAAGCCTCCTCGGGGGGTGTTTAATGGAACAACAGCTGTGCCGACGCTATTTCTCATTTAACTCACTTAGAGGCTGTCTTCTTATCACAGGCTCAGAACAAAAACACCAGGTCGCCCTTCCAGCTCTTCCCTCTTTCTCTGCAGTTCCCTAACGTGATTGTAAACTTTTAAAATTTAATTGTGGTTCTGGAGATTCGCTCTGTGAATTTGATCGAAGCCCCCGCTAGAAAGCGAATCCGCCAGTTTCCATGGAGCAAAGCTCCCCACGGCCAGCGCCTATCCCAGTGCAGAGGCAGCAAAGGAACACAGAATGCTCTGCACACATAATCATACACACACACAAGAGGGCACTCTAATATAATTAGGTACAAACCAATTATTCAAGCAATCAGTCTCAGTTTGATGATGTGTCAACACTCCTTGTCAGTCCTATTTCCCAAACTGTTCTTGAGCTGCATCACTAATTTTGTATTCATACTCAGCGTCCATAAAAGCTCGCACTCTCTCCTCAATTTTAATCATTGTAGTCTCAGCAATCAAGAGCGAGGAAACTGTTGACAAGAGGTCAGAAGTCGAGTTATGAAATATTACAAAAGTGTGAATTTAAATGAGCCACTCTGCTACTTATCCTCCCACAGTAAATGCCTAAAATGGACCACTTAAATGCATATTGCCGCCTTATCGCGACGGGTGAGGAGGCAGAGCAATTTAAAAACAGGGTAGAAATTCTGGAGACAGAGACAGATGTGGATAAGACCTCGGAAGAAGGAAATGGACTATAGAGTATGTACAGTAATATACCTGTCAAACAGCAAAATCATTTTAAAAATAGAATGCGGAAAGTGGGCAGAGAAAGTGAAATAGTGTTGAAAGTACACACATACTGTGTGCCAACTAATTGTTTGTTAGGATTTATTCGATCCTTATTTGTAATGTTTAACTATCTAAGGTAATATCATAATTACTACCATTAAGGTTGTATTAGTATGATATCATTCCTATTCATATAATTACAGCTATAGGCAGAATTTTCCAAATAAATTCCACACAAACAAACGTGTTGAGCAATTAGTTAATTCTGGCAGCCGAAACCTTTGGAACTTTTAATTTTAACAGCTTTAATACTTAAAACAGTCATACATCCCTCTATGACTTCAGAGAGCATTAGAACTATTGGGTTTATGAAGCTGTACCACAACAATGAGCTTTTTGTGATACTTTATTGAATGAGTGTGAAATGAATAATAAAATCTATGCCTTTCGAGGATCGAGGTTCTTGTGATATTCTTCGTTGGGTTTTTTTTGTTGACAGAAATATTTCATAAACTATTGGATGGATTTTACAGACATTCATAATTGCCAGAGGATGAAGCCTAATTGCTTGATCGTCTGACTTTTCTTCTTGCATCACCAGAAGGTTGACAATCGATGTTATAGCCTCAGCGATATTTAGCTTTAGTATAGCCTTTATGTGTTTAGTGCTAATTACTAAATTTTAGCATGCTAACAAGCTAAAATAGGATGGTGAACATGGGAAATATCAAACCTGCTACAGACTCTCAGTCCTGTTTCTTCTTCCCTGGGCTGTAAATATATTTATATGCATCTAGAGTACAGTACTGAAAATACTTTAAATAGTAAAATATTAATGAAAATGTATACTCTGTTAGAAAATGTTTTGCTTTCTACTGCCTTCCTATCCTTTTTTTAGGCCTCTTGACCACAGTAAAGTGTATTTTCCTGTCAGTGGTAAGTCTATTTGTCCGCTGCTCCAGCCATCTCTAATGACACAGTTGAACATCATCGGGTTTGCCTCAAGTACTATAAGCCCACTCCTCAATGAGGTGACCACCACCTCTCCACATCACATGACACATGTTGACTGTGACCTGCTTTCTGTCGAAAACCTTGTCTGGTGTAGAGCTTGCAAACGTACTGAGAACTGTTGTGTTTTCTGTATTGCAAGTGAAACCCACTAATGATGATGTTTTAAAAATATTTCAACAGGCTATGTCAAATTCTGTTGACATGCTATCTAGCTAGCAAATGATTAGCCCTGAAATAGGATGCTCTGGGAATTTTTCTTTCAAAGCGTCCTCCTTCTCCCAACATCTCATAATTCACCGGTCCTCTGGAAAAAAAAAGATTCAGGAGGTGAGATCCTAAAATAAAGATGAGCAAAAGATGAGTCGAATGTAAAGATGACTGACGAACAGCAACTTAGCTTGTTAGAGTTAGCTTGCTAACTTTTTTCAAATAAAACAGAACATTTTGACAAGCTCCACCAGAGTGAAGGTTGTTGGCTCCAGTTTGGCACCAGTCATCTTAACCTTTAGATAACACAGCCACCTCTTTAATTCAATAACTGTCAGGTCGGGCTGCACGCAGTCAGTGCATCTTCATTTATTTGTGTCATGTTAAGAAACACCAGTGCCGCCATTCTTTTTTAACTGACAAGAGCAGATGATGACATATTCGTGCACGTCACTGCGGGATGGTTCTGAGGATTCAGAGCAACTAGATGACATCAAAAACTGTGTCTGAACCTTTGCCATTAGGTGCTCTTTTGGGAGATGAGCAAAATTTGCCCTTTCTCTGTGAAGAACCTCTTTCAGTACCTGAAGTAACTCGACCCATTTCTTTCATCTGCTCCCTTATTTCTTTCATTCTTGTTTTAATTATTAGAGTCTTAACTTGGGGCTAATATTACCAGTTACGATTCATCAAGGGGAGTAAAAAATGTTCAGTGGACTGTAGGACTGCAGAACATGAAAGCTTTTCTCAGAGCAATTACAGCACAAATTTAACACAAAATGTTCCCTTTGCATTTTTGCACATCTGTGATCTGTTCCAATTCCTAGAAGAAAAGGCTAGAAATCAGGAGTGTGATAACGCTCTGTCCAAGTTAATAATCAAATTACTGACACAAACACTTCATTGACATGCCCCACCAGCAGCAGGTGAAGTGACAGTAGCTCCACAGCCACTTTATACCACATTTGCAGGGCCCTGCTTTCATTTTGAGTGACGTGACCCCCCCCCCCCACACACACACACACACACACACACACACACACACACACACACACACACACACACCAACCACCAACCCCCAGCACACACATACATGCCCTTCAGACCATCTTATAACCCATGCCCCTTTTGCCATTTTTCATTCCATTAAATCCTGAATTATTCAAAGCAGATGAAATTGATTTCTTGATAGTTTAATCGCAAATCAAAACCGAACCTTGGGCCCAGTTCATTCCCTTAGGGCAATTTTTGACAATCAAATATTCATGGAGAAATGAAATGTTAGCAGATCATTTCTGCTTCTGGCTGATTAGACTGACACAATGAAATTCAGATGGAGAAAAGAAGGAGGCATGGAATTAACTTATGCCAATATGCCATGGAAAAATTGAAAGTGAGATAAGATTTTCAGATGTGATTCTATGATCCAGGGAAAGCCCCTATATAGAAGACGGCTTGCCCTATTTTATTATATCAGGCCAATTTGCTGCATAGAGTAATACAAGATCAAGTGCATGTGCATCAAACCCATAGGTAACATTATTTATTTTAATTTAATAATTAATTAATTTATTATTTTAATGAGTCCTTCAGCTTTTATCAACCAGACAAGTGGAATAAATTGTTATGAATCACAATTAGCCAATGCATTATATACAAGTGTTGATTGTCAAGTATTACATGATAAACATTCAAATATTCAGCAAGTTATCACTTTACTATTTTCTGCATCCCTCGACACTAACCCTTATCCCCGACCTCAGGTAACGGCAACCTGACCCCGTTTCTAACCCCAAGATGAAACCGCATGCAACTCAGAGCTTTATACATTATTCATTATCGTCTCTTGATAAAAGGTTAGGTATCAACACTAGGCTGTTCAAATAAAGATGAGATTAATCAGAAATGACAAAAGGCTACTTTAGCTTGTATTTCAGTATTATACAATGACATTTAAAAGGGGTTTAGGTAGTTTAGGGTGAAAAATCTTACTTATCACCTTATAAACCTGAATTAATTTCAAAACATAAACTTTGCTCCTGCATAATGTTTCCAAGAGAGAAGGTTCAACACACACTGGCAGAGCCTAAATTATCAAATTAATTTAGGGTCACTGAAGGGGGTTTGTAGATAATCCCAGCTGACATCTGAGTTACAAAAAACAAACAAAAAAAACATATAAAAAAAGGTAAATTATTATATTATTATTAGTAATTATTAAAAAGATTAGGCTAGGTAAACTTATTATTATACCAGAATTAGTATAGCAAAGCTCTTCAATGGCTAAAATAATATTATATTATATTATATTATATTATATTATATGTTGCTATCTGTGGCACATTAAAGGAACAGTTTGACATTTAATTAACCAGTTAGCTTTGTTTAGCACTTGGAGGTGCTGGTTACCTTTGGACAGGCTAGCTGTTTCCCTTGTTGTCACTCTTTGTGAGTGTTATCAATCTTCTTATCTAATGCTCAGAAAGGGAGCTAGGGCTTGGCAACGAGGTTACAAAGTCAAAAAGTTACATCTAAAAGTTAAACGTCACTTTGCTGAACATTGACTTCTTTTCACATTAGAGTTAGTGAATCAAAATTCCACTTCCCAATCTCATGTGTTTCACATCATTGTCAGTGCATATGTGTGTATTATATTATGTGTGTTGTCCAAGGCCAGACAGAGGTGGATTTAATATTACCCATCCTTTGATGGCAGTAAATGCAGATGTTCACAGTTAATTTGTTTGGATTGAGCAAACATGAGAGCGGGCACAACAAAGGTTTTCAGAAAATAACAGTGTTATCTTATAAAAACACCTCCAGGTCAGAAACACTGTCTGCAGTTCATCATTTTTAGAAAAAGTTCACAAAATAAGTGCTTTCTCTCTTTTATCAAAGATAAAAAGCTTTCAGAATTTGAAATCAATGAATATAAGACAATGGTTTACCCTTTCCTTATAACTTTCCTTGAGTCAAAGCTCATATTATTGTTTCACTCAAAAATAGATCAGTTGATTATTGTTAATTTAACTATAATTAATGAGTTAGACTCCTAAACTAACTAGATATAATATAACTTCTTTAAATTGGAAGCATAGTATTATACTAATATCAGCATTATCACCACTTTCTGGAATTTTTAAAGGGCAGGCAAGAATGCAATTACATTTTCTCTCCACACATCCAAAGAATGAACAACCTGTCCATTACCAAACAAAAGGAGCCTAGATATGACTGGAATTCACCTCTGAGATGTGATCCTCAGATGATTAAAGTCCATTTGAGAACCCTGGAACTGCACAATCATTCTGTGGAGGGGGTTTAGATATAAGGAGAAAATGAGAGGGATGGGTGATGATCGAGGGGACAAAGAATAAAAGGGCGAGATCAAACGGCATCACAGGGAATGAGGAAGTAAGGAAGAATTTTTAATACAGTCCTGTCTACCCGCGTGGCTAATTCTCTCGCAGTCTCTTTCGGCTGAAAGCAGCTCGATTCCGACTGTACCTTTTCAAGGCCAAGGATGACTTACTCACACTGACATGGAGAACGGTAACATCAAATATATTAGTTCAACAGATTGCATTACTGCTCAGAACATACTTGTGCCCAGCTGCTTACATCTCTTTGCAGCATCCATCCTTCCTACCCAGGGTTATATTACAAGAAATACAGTCTTGAGATGATTGAGAGAAGTCTTTTTAGGATACTTGTTTGTTTTTTTTCTTGCAGAGAATAACAACACTCTTAATTAGCTTATAATTTCCTTTTTGTAAGGAAACACCTAATCATAGACAAACATGTAGTTTAAATAATTCTGGATTAACAAACTATGGTAATTACCTTTCTGATCTTTGATTAGTATTCAAAATCACTTCTATTGTCTATCTTTGCATGCTAGCCTCTTGTACAATATAAAGCTCCTGGGAGTTGATGCAGTGTTTAATTAACAGCATTCGCTGTTCCTCCAGACTGAGGCTCTGGTGATGCAAGGCCTTCTCAATTATGCAGAAATCCACTGAATCGCTACAAGAGTCCACCACGCAATGCCTATGGGATCATGACATGCATTATAGGAAATAAGCTATCCCAATTTGCTCTATCCAAGGTCAACATAATGTATCATGCAATTGCAAAATGGGTCGAAAAGAGCAATAACACCTGAGACTTCCTCCTGGTGGTCCGTGGGATAATAATCCATTATTTACTTCCAGTTGTTTGCACCACATGGAAACTTTCTTTCGCGCAATAAATACTGAATGTACATTCACTGCTGTACCTATGCACTGTGAAGCAGCAGTGGAGCATGATACAAACGCACTTGAGGCTGTGCATTGTAGCACCAGGGGCTATGTCTCATACTACCTCACTAGCATAAATGAGACGTACTCTGAGGTGCATCCTTTTCTATTTGCATGATGTATTAATTATGCTTTCAGTGTGCTAAATTAATATTTTCTCATATGGCACAGCCAGCACAACAATATCTATAGGTCGTTAGGAAAAAATAAAAATGAAACAGAACACTGATAGTTTTGATTTGAGATCATTTCTGAGAACTTAATGTTTGTGAACGGCCAACGTGCCAGACCACAGCTACGTGCAGTTAACGGCCTGGCATAGAACCTACTCCAGTTGTTAAAGTTCTCAACAACATACATCATTTGCTGATATTCTGTCCAAGGTTACAGAACTGCTTGCGTTTGTGGAAAGTGTTTCATGAGGTTCTATCAGGCTGATTGAGCCAAAGCCAAAGTCACAGACACACCTGTGGGCTACAGGCCAGCGTGGTCGTGCTATTCGTAATGAAGAAGGTACAGCACAGTTTTTATTGTGCTCATGTTTTGTGTAGGGACTTAATGATGCAAAATAAGAAGGAGGCTTTTGTAATTTGTTTGACTGATGCTCCACTGCCATCAAGTGGAGCTGCAAATGACTGCATGCAAGTGAGCACATTGTACAAAATCTGCCCTCCCTGTTCTTCAAATATCTTCCGTCAAGATAAATTTGGATTTAATAGATGAAAGCCTTAAAGGTTTGTAACTTTCACCTGGATTCACCTGACCGGTCCATTTCCTCTCCAGATGTGAAAGTACACCCAATAGAAAATGTTTCGCTACTCACAGCTGTTAAGCAAAATGGTCCTGCGGTCTGTAAATTAGGACACATCTGGTTTTGAAATTTCACTGACCTCTAAAAATGCAGTTTTCAGACTCTTACTGTTTAACTAACTACTAGAATGGGCAAGGCATTGTCTTAGTGACCAAGAATGTGAGGTGGTTGGCCCCAGATTTTACATCAATTTTCAAATGGCTGCAGTTTTTCCATCCTGTATTGTCATTAAAAGACATCAATTCGGCTGCGTTTCTAAAAGAGGAGAACTGAAAAACCTGTTTAGACACCACAGGTGTCCAGGCACAATTTTAGTAATGCGATAAGCAAAAGGTCACCTCATCAAACCTTGAACCAGATAGAGACCATGCTAGATTTCAATTCCGTCAGATAATAAAAAGGTACAGAAAGTGAGCATATAATCGCCGAAAGAAGTTGAATTTTTCCAGGACGGATGCCAACTGTTCTGACAAATCCCAGTGTCTGCTGTGACACACTTACAGGAAGGTGAGGATGCAGCATCAGCAAAATAAATTCATGATTTTGTGGAATGTGGGGGTGTTTTGATACATATTGGGCCTTTAGCACTGGTGGAGCATCATTTCAATGGCATGTATAAATAACGGTGCATCACTTCAAGGCCATCCCCATTTTTTCATCCTAATGTATGTGTACAGTGGTTTTGGTTTTCTATGGTGTCAGTTTCTCAAGTCTTTCCTATTCCAAGACTTAAAGCTAAAGGTAACACTTTTGTGATTACAAAAAGGAAGTCAACAGGAACTGAGTGATACTGTTGAACAAGCATGCACATCCTGCTCTGAAGCCAAATCTGGTCCTGGTTGTGTGTTATCTACATTACATTTACATTTACTCATTTGGCAGACGCTTTTAACCAAAGCAACTTACATTTGAGGAACAACATACAATCATTAACAGAGCATCAAATACAGCACAAGATCTAAAACCGACAATACATATTAATAAAAGCAACAATAAATGCTAGTAAGCACTAATGGCACATATCGCATCAGTGGGGTAAATACCTAGGGAAAGAAGTTAGAGTTAACAAAAAGTGCAATCAATACAAGGTAATTGTAGGGGATAGAGGAAGAAGAGCACAGGAAATGCATGTTAGATGTTAGGATTTAGAATAAGCATCAGAATAAAAGTAAATAGATAGATAGACAAAAGTAGGAATTGATCACTTATGAAAAGGGCTAACCTGGTCACTTCCCTTTCTTGGACTAGCCAAAAATATACCATAGAATGAAAGAATAATGCACCATATGCTAAAAGTGTCTCATATCTCCCATATTGGTGTAAGTAAGGTTTTTCAGCTTTATGTGAAAAATCTGTTGAATTCATTTATTACAACTACATTGCATTACAAATAAATGTAAATGGAATTGTATGACATTAAGGCATGTCCCTCACCTAAAATACCACATGTAAAGGTAAGAAATGTTGCCATTTTCAGTACTGAAAAGAGTGAAGGTACATTATTATACTGGAGATACAACACATCATACATTCATAATCTTTCAGTTATACCTCTAGGGAATTTTATTTCATGCAAGTATTCATTATTCCATATATGCCCTGTGTGGAAGCATACATGGGACTTGAGTAGATGGTACAAATGTACAAAAGAATGTATTTTACAGCAGAGCAACAAAGATTACATTCCATTGAAACTCATTAACATATTAAGCTTGTGTAGTGATTCATGATTGTCTCTATGGGTATTACATGCATCTTATATTTTATTTCTTATGTTAACATCACAATCATTGGGTTACAATTAAATTGTTCAGATTTTTATCATGTCAGTTTTAGTTTAATCATTTTAAAAGGAAACATCATAGCATTTTATTGAGGACAGCTGTCAGAAAATCAATCTGCCATATTTCCTTTGTGCGCCACTGACTTTATTTTTATATGCACATAGTATTTCCATTGTTAGGAGTCTTCCAACAGTGGCAGCATTCTGACTTGTGTCGAAACCACTCCATTTGGCATAACTGCCTCATGACTAATACAATACTTTTAATCTCATTCAAAACCTATTTTGGCAATTTTTCTACACAGGGCTGTTTGCTCTTCTCTGTGCAAATAAGGAGCTCCTGGTGGAAGGTCACACACAATGTGAGATGATGTGGGAGGTTGGCCCAAAGCATAGCAGCATACCTTTAATCACATTTCACATATGTTTGATTTGTACAAATTGACTTAGACAAACAGGCAGAAGAAGGTTTAGATTTCCGAACCTTTCTCTGCAAACTTGTCTGTTTCACCTTGCAGTTTCTGATGAATTACCCTGTGCAATACTGTACACAATGCTTAATGCCCTATAGGTGGATGACACTGTCATTAATAGGCTCTTGTAGCACATGGGGTCTCACTATGGCCCCGCACCCAACATGAAGATGATAAAAGAGCTAGATGGGAAACTACTGTACCAAAATAAGGAGGGCAAGCAGCTTGACTCCCTGGTCCTGCTATTACATCCTGCTGCGAGTTAGACTCAGGTGTCCCAAGCTACTGCCTTGACCCATGCTGAGGACCCTTGGCAAAAGCCAGGAGCTAAACCCACCGCTGTGCTTATCTCTACCTCACCTCTTCCTAATCCTTAGACTGCAGCCTGTACGGGTAAACACGGCAGCAAGCACAGATCTCTTGCTCCGCTATCCCCCTAAAGCTGTTTGCAAAGTATGCAAAGTAGATTTAATATTCCAGATCAACAATTGATTTCATTAATAGTTGAGAACAGGCCACTCAGCTATTATGGCATGGCAGTAATGCAAATCTCACCAGTTAATCTTGCTTCCCCTGAACTCATTCAGCTAAAAATGATGTGCTGGCATTCACTGGTACATTCAGTCTTCTGAACGTAACCTGCCGTACACAGATTACATCTGTCAGCTTTTAATGATCACAACTAAGCTTTAAATTTTTTGACAGAATCATAAAACAAGATCTTAGATTTCAGATGCCCTAACCTCCAGGGAGACATTTCTTACATTGCATGTCAGTATGATGTGAAACTCAGCTTCCAAAGGCTTGCTTGACATAAGTGAAACATCACAGTAAATATTTAGCTATATTTTATGTCAGAGTACGTGTAACATTGTCACTGAATACATAGAAATGCAGGGATGATCTGAGACTTTTACTTTTTGGTGCTTTCCTGTGTGTGTGGAAAACGACAACATCCAAAATATAGGAATATGAGTAAAAAAAAAAAAAATAAGACACGAGAAAAAAAATATATATATATACCCCAAAACAACAAATATAACATTATAAATATAAATAACATTATTATCTTTATAGTCATCATTTAGAGGAAAAACAAAAGACACATAACCATGAACATAACGCTAAAAGGAGAAAGGACAATACGCATTATACTAGGACATGAGAGTACATTAAGGACCATCCATGATCGTATACTTCATCATTCAAAACAAACAAACCTATTTTACAAATCAAACACATCACGTGTGTACCGTACTGCAAATTTGGAAGAACTTTTTGGTGGGTCCAGAGCGAGCTGCACAAAGTCTGATACATTTCCTCAAGTTATGTCACTTGTCAGAAGTCGAGTTGAATTGTGGGTAATGCTTTGACAAGAAAGCAGCATGTGTGGAATAAAAAAAATAAAAAAATTTAAATACTGTCCCTTTGAATACCCTACCCATACCATCCATGGTCCCAACCCAAACAACCAATCCCACCATTCAAAACCCTATATAGGGCTGCATCTGCGTGAAATGCATAGGTTATTAATAGGACCATAGGTCTTTTAGCACAGTAGAAATCCAAGACATAAGAGGCCAGACACTCACATGTAGTCACGTGCTGTGCCATTTAGAGCTTTAAAAAACAACTGGATTTAAAATGCATACTATACATAATACAGGAATATCAGTGATTTCAAAACAGGCAGAAAAGGATTTAGTATAATGTACAGAACTATGAACTAAGGCGATTGTAGGTAAGACATATGCCTTTGGGTTCGATTCCCACTGCGGCATATCCACCAGTGTGTCCCTGAGCAAGACCCTTAACCCCAAGTTGCTCCAGAGGTTTGCGGCCTCTGACATATATAGCAAGTTTAAGTTGCTTTGGATAAAAAGCGTTAGCTAAATTAACAAATGTTTTTTTGTGATGAATTGCAAAAATCAGAACATGCCTAGAATTTATTTATTGAATTTGCCCTCATGTCAGTTAAAGCTGATAAGGCATTCGGTTTAATAGATTGAGTGTTTTTATCAAAATGTGTGGTCATTATTTTATTATTTACAATTAAGAATACTATAAAGGTCTGACTATACTTTATTTTATATTGCCGTGTCAACTGAATAATTTTTCACAAGAAATATATAACTCATAAAGATCAAGCTTTACT
Source organism: Micropterus dolomieu (assembly GCF_021292245.1). Lineage (NCBI taxonomy): Eukaryota > Metazoa > Chordata > Actinopteri > Centrarchiformes > Centrarchidae > Micropterus > Micropterus dolomieu. The sequence goes on along the minus strand of NC_060162.1, from coordinate 21,722,868 downwards.
TTTGTCCCGCCAACATCTCAAGGAGTATTGATTGGAGACATATTCCTTGTCCTGTTACAACACTAGAGTGAGCCTGCCCCTCACAGTGAAGAGGAGTACTCCCTTCTCTTCCCACAGGAGGGTGCTCCTCCCTTATCCCTTCTGGCTGTATTGGGAGTCAGCACAAATGATGATGGAGGTCCTGCAGGGTGCTATCTTCAGTCAGCCAAGGGTGGTAATGGGGTTACAGTGTGCAATTTGCTGCTCTACCCCTGCAAGCTTACATCAGCCTCTCTCATCATTCTTCTTAAAAGCGGAATCCTAATCGTTCTGCCAGCAGAAATACAGTTTTGGCTTTGAAGATGTTATTTTTCCCCCCAAAAGAAATAAAGTTTTGGCTTTGAAGATACTATTATTGTAGATATATTTATTTATTTCCCCAGAATGAACTTGAGTCTTAAAAGGGGTCTGAGGCATTTGAAATTTAAAATTAAAACTTCAAAAGTGTTTTAAGCAGCAAATCTGACAAATTGGTTTGCAACAGTGTACTCCTAGAAAATAAGTTTTAGTTTAGTATGGAAACATGGTATAAATAAATGTAAACATAAATAACTAAACAATAATTTAAATTGTGAAAATTCTGCTATACTGTCTGTTCATTGTTTTCCACTGTGTTGGGCCACAAAGCAGCAAAAGGTTGGCAGAGGGAGCGTTCTCTGCATGAAATACATTAATCTTTCACTTATAATGAACATTCTCTTTTTATTTCTGTTTCTATGTCTGTGTCTTCCATTTAAATAAGTTCTTGGCTATTTTTATGTCTTCTAAAATGACTGTTGTAGTTTGCATTCATATAGTGCAGTGAACCAAAACAGGAAATCTAAATTGTTGGTTACCACACACACAATGCACATATAGACTCCCGCTAAATGACTTTTGCTTTACATTTAACTGCAAGAATCATAGAGCACAAACAGCTGACATGATTATTGTCATGAATCATATCATAATAAAACAGTAATTTAGCAACGCATTTGTATATAATGGAATTCAGAGTTTGCCAGTGTTATAAGAATAAAGCATTTGATGTCAACAAAAGGTTAATAATAGCAACACACACATTTTAAAGAAATTGTGTTATAAGACATAACAAATGTGGCAATTTGTGAACTTTTTTTCCTTCATTGCTTCCAGGTTTGGTTTGGTTTATTTAGCTCTCTTGGGAACAACTACATCAATGTGGATGTAACTGTAAGATAAAATTATGGTGTTGTGTAAGCAAATTTTCAAATTCATGTCAAGGCTTGAAAGGCACAGTGGGGCATTCTGTCCTCAAATCCTCAAGCATTAGTTCATCATACATAGTGTAGCACAGAACTGACGAGGCCGCGTAAACAAGGAATAAAGTAAAAAGACAGCCATAAAGGCATAGCTGTGGGTGGTGACTTTGCAGTGAGCTCACCAGTGAAAGTCTGAATACTTCATGCATGCATCTCACTAGATACTGTTGATTCACCTGTATACTGAATGAAATGTTGACCATGTGCTTAATGTTATAAATATGTTATAGTTAATCCAATGTATGTATTATACTGTATTAACGCACTAAACAATATTTTCTTTCTTTCTTTCTTCCTTTCTTTCATAAGCAAAAATGCAGAGACAAGGCTGAATCATTGCTGTCTTCATAAGCAAAGATTTTTGCATACTGTAATTTAAACGTCTTTCAAAACATGCAAATAAGGGCCTAATGTGTATAAACAGCTGTATTAGAACAAACAACTCAGCTCAGCTAACACGTACTCCTAATGTGTTATAGAGACATTAGTGGCAATTAGTGACAGGAGGTTTGTTTATGAGGTAGAGAGAGTGTACTGTACTTGATCCCACTAATGTTTAAAAAAACAACACAAATTACAATGTCCACTTTAAATCCATTGTAGCCCATAGTGATAACATGTCACAAGAAGAAGTCTAGACAGACAGACAGACAGACATACGCTTTAAAAACTAAGATTAATGATCGTCGTATGACTCTATATGAGCTCATTGAACAGCTGCAGCATCAGACACCAGTCAAATGGTATGCATCATGACCGTTGGCAGCGTTTTCTTAGCATCCAGGGGAAAGCTGGGAGATGTCATTATAGATCTGTTTATTTTATCAGGTGCTATGCCGTATTTATGACCGGTGCATATTATAATATAATATACATGTGAGGTGAGTAAATCGAAATCAGTCGTCAGAGTGAGTCTACACACAACCACAGTAGTCCATAAAGTATTGCTGAAGTTATGTAGTGGTGAAATGATGGCTAGAGAATAGATATGTGAATTACCCATATATTGTGGTGTATCTTTTTAATAGATATGATGATAATGGAAGCGTTCATTCATTGGTCAATTTACAAGACTTGTCAAGACAAGTGGCGAGATTGTCATGTACTGAAGTGGAAAAAAGGACACTGACACTCCAGTATCTGCCTTCCATACATACTGCATAAGTAATATGACTGGAGGAATTATAGATTAATATGACACGTGGCCACAATGTGAAATATATTATTTAAACATAGAAAAAGGAGATGTAGAGAATGACACACATAGAGATATTCTAAAACCATGTCTTAGTATATGGTGCACGTCTGGGTAATATTTTTTAAGTTAAAAGGAGAATCTTGCATTTAGATCTAGCATGTACAGGGAGCCAATGTAATGAAATAATAACAGGGGTAGAATGATCAAATGTTCTAGTTTTAATATCCAATAGCAGCAGTATTTTGTACAAGTCTTACGGCCCTGTTTCAACAAATTATACTGTAATTTTCCAAAAACAATACAATTTTCAATTTTAAACATTTAATTAGTTGTCTTTGTACTATTTTCAATTAAATAAGAAGTTTCATTGATTTGCACATCATAACATTTTGTTTTTATTTACTTTTTACACTGAGTGCCAACTTTTTTGGAAACAGAGTTGTAGTTTGCTAATAGTTGATTTAGGCAGAGAAAAGTGAATTACAGTAGTCAAGCCTACATGCGACAAAAGCATGAACAAGTGTTTAAGCATCAGCCATGGAAAGAATAGGACAAATCTTTGCAGTGTTTCGTGAGTGGAAATATGGAGTATTTGTAAAATGTTCTTGAATGGAGAGATTGGGATCAAATATGTTATTAATACAAGGGCTTTATATTCGGGATGAGATCAAAGAATTGATTTCTAATCTGCTTTGGAGTGAGAATTAGCATTTCAGTTTTCACGCATTTAAAAAAAAGGAAGTTAGATGGCATCCATCATTGCTATCATGATATCTGATATGCATTCTTCCAGTTTCACCAGCTGATGACAGGCATCAGGCTTAATGGAAATGTAGAGCTCAGTATCGACTGCATAGAAATGGAAACTTAGTTTGTAACTAGTTAATAATGTACCAAGAGACACAAATCCCTGTGGTACACCATAACAGACCTCCTTGTGGTCTAATGAACATCTGTTGTGTCAAACAAAGTTAGATCTTTCAGAAAGTATGATCTAAACCGGGAGAGAGCAATATCACTGAGACCAATATAACTTTCTAGGCGATGGTGATCAATCATCGAAAGCTGCACTGAGGTCTAGGTGCACCAATATTAAAACTCCAGGTTATGAGTGGCCATATAAACCCTCTTTTAAAAGATATAGGCACAATTCCACTAAAAAGGGAGCTGTTTATCATCTGTGGTAATAGTGGGCTGAGAATTGTAAATAGGACCTTCATAAAAGATAGGATTGGATCCAGTAGTAGGCTTGGAGAAGAGTACCAATTTAGAGAGTGTGTCAAGGGAGATTACAGCTTGTTTCAGACAGATGCTGAAATGAGGGCCTGCATGAAGAGTCAGTATAAGATAGATTTTTTTTTTTTTACTTTGAATCATGCAAAGCTGCCATAGAGGAGTGTCAGAACAGCAATATAGGGCTGGAAATGCAGTATAATATGTCTCCTTTAACGCGGATGAGTATGCAAGATGGACACTGTTGCCCCACCCTGGGTGGGAATTGAGGAAGTGGAGGATATGGTTATTCTGATTTAGTTACTTATGGTGGTGAAAAAATCTATAAAGTCAGTTGCAGTAAGGGAGGCATTATATACACTATAGATACACAGTATTTAAAAGAAGGGAGTTAACAATTGAGTTTAGTGACAGTCTAACAAAGAAATGTTGGGTTATTTTTATTATTTTGTATCAGGCCAGCAACAGGAACAGGATGTTTATATTCAAGCAGGCTATGGAGGATGGTTCTGGTCTAGTTTTTATAGTGGACAGGGAATCAACCTGAATTTAACATTTTCAGCAGTATCCTAATGAAATTGTCAGTGAACTTCAGGCAGTAGGGCTGATCTATGGTGGTTACCGGAGACTTGAGTTTCTCATACAAGTTTATGAGTGGTAGTTGAGTAAGCATAACGTGTAGTGTAGGTTTCAGAGTGGCTAATATAATGAGTGTGTGAGTAGTGATCTGAAAGGACAAATAGTGGTGAGATAGCTAGGTCAGAGAAAGAGAGGTCAAGCGAGTGGCCATAGCGATGAGTAGGCACATTGACATGTTGAGTAAAGCCAGTACAGTGGCTCGGGTTTGTATTTACATGACTATTAAGACTACCCATTCGTGTCAATATGTCACAACAAAAGGTAGAAAACTTGGTGGTCAATTTAAAAATGCTAGAATTCAAATTCAAATTCAAATTAGCTTTATTGGCATGAATGTGTAACATGCTTTGGCAACATAATATTGCCAAAGCATCATACAAACTACATAAGAACAATCAACCCCATACATTTCATTAAAAAAGTAATTAAAGCATAAAGTAATTAAAGCGTGTGTGTGTGTGTGTGTTAAAAAAAATAAAAAATTAAAGTAAAATAAATAAATAAAACAGTATGCGTGTGTGTGTGTTAAAAAAATAAAACTAGATTAAAAATAAAATAAATAAATACAAGAGTAAGCGTGTGTGTGTGTTAAAAAAAATAAATATATATTAAAAATAAAATAAATAAATAAAACAGTAAGTGTGTGTGTGTGTGTGTGTTAAAAAAAATAAATATATATAAAAAATAAAAAACATAAATACAACAGTAAGCGTGTGTGTACATATATATATGTGTGTATATATATATATATATATATTAAACATTAAAATAAATAGATAATACCGTAAATGTTTGTGTGTGTATTAATAGACAAATAAAAAATTTTAAAATTTTAAATTAATAATAATAATAATAATTTCAAAAAAGAGAATATATATAAAAGGACTATTACTTACAAATAATTGCAAAGGACGTAGAGGACATTGGATTTGTGGACACAGTTTGTGTTTTTCATCTCCTAAATAGGCAATTAATACACACCTCATCAGAAAAAGTAAGTAGGACTAAACAACCAAAAGGAAGATCCATTAACTTCCCATACACACATGTTTATGTGAATCTGTGGTTGTTTATCTTGACATCACCGACGCTCGAAGACAGACAGACATAAACTGAGACTGAAGACAGATAAGGTGACTGTTGTTCAAGGTGTGTGTAAAGCATTACTCACTGCTTTATTGTGTGACCTCACCTCATCTGTGAAAGTATGAATGAAGGGCACAGCAGGCTATCACCATGCAAGTATGCACAGTGTGTATAAAGTAAGCAGCCTTCATGTCTCTTTGCTCTGCTGTCTCTGAGAAAATGAAAACTGGCTGTATATTAGGCATATAAGGAAAGGCACAAGGGATCTTACACATAAAATATATGTAATTTACTTATTTGTTTGACATTTTTATTACATTGGCTACATTTGTGTTATAACTAAAAAGAGGAAGCCATTTTAGAAATAACTAGAAGCAGTTCAAAAGGGGATTGTTTGTTACCCAATGCTGGGTTTGTAATACATAAATATTGTTACTGCTAAAAGTGGCTAATAATCACTGCTGGCAGAATTAAGATGGGCTTTAGAGTTGCCCTTCCCAACTTCACAAAAGTAGCCACTACATGGTCGCTTTGCATACTGTGGACCTACATGCAATACTATAGTTTTATGTTTGTGAGGCAAGAAGACGAGCATAATAATGGTCAGAGGGTCCAATTTTTGAGAGACTGTTTTTTTTTTTTTTAATAAAAATGATGAAATAGATCTTCAGATTTTTAAGTTATACCATCACAATCCAAGTATTTGCAATGTGTATAAAGTATGCAGCCTTCATGACTCTGCCTCTTAGAAGTGAAAAGCTGGTTATACTTTAGGCATATAAGGAAAGGCACAAGGTACTGATTTATCTTTACCGGATCATTGCCGGATCATTTATAAAATTTACTTATTTGTTTGTCATTTTTATTACGTAGGCTATAGTCTATACATTGGTGATTGGTACAAATAATAATAATAAAACTATGTCTGTGTCCTGAACAGATGTACAAAAGGTACTTATCCTGTTTGTATGAGAGTGCCGGAGCCAAGAACTGTGTGGACCCAGGTTTCCAGCTGGAACCCCAGTTTTTACCCAGCAGCACGTCTTACATATTCTTTTAAGTGTCAGTCAGTTAGCTGTTGAACCTTATCCAGTGTTCAAACCCTGGAATGTTTTCTTACAGCTGCCTGGGGCAGAATGCTGAATACTCCCAGACTGGTCTTAGCTTGAAACTGTTGAAAAAGTAATTTAGATATTTATTTCTTTGTTACTGTGAAAATAATAGTGGGCCAGTAGAAAACATGTTTGACTTATGTATATAGAGTTCCACCTACAATATCGTGAATGCTAATATCATACTAATGATAAAACTTGCACCATGTCCAATGCTGTGAAGTGGACAGTACCATATCAGCAGAGCAATAACATAGGCTAATGCACAGCAGAGTAGGCCTATAGGGCAGGGAAGATTTTTTTTAAAAGTATTATAATTTATTCTCATTAAATTACAGCTTTATTCTTTAATTATTACGCATTTTTGTCAAAATATCATGGCTTTTTTCTCAATATGTTTGGCCTACGGGACATGTGTAAAAATGCATATCCCAAACTTTAACCATATCTGTCAGTATGTTTCATTTTATTATTTTTCTCATGTTCTACCATAATCTGTACATCTTGAGAGTCTGATACATGGTAAATAAAATGATTGGTAGAATTGTGTTTGTCTACAGTTAAAAGTTAAAACTGAAACATAAAAGACACAAAAACACACATGTTCAAAGTTTGAGCAAATGGCAGAATGCCATGAAATTAACACTTCGAGGGTCTGAGGCTTTACCTTCCATTCAACAGTTTTTTAGGGGCAGGACATAAACAAAGGAACCTCATTTCATTGGCTTAACTGTAGCCACATGTGTCAGAGAAGGGGCAGCCTCATTTCTAAACTCCACACAAGCTCCAGTGAGCGAGCAGAGACACACTAGAATCACGATCTTCTCCTCCTTTACAGTATGATGTCTACAGTCTGAAAATGAATTGTGCAAGGTAAGCTACTGTGCTTTCATTCAACTAATTTTACTGCAACTTTACTGATCTTTTGGCAATCACATTAATATTACTTGTCAGTTATCAGAGAATGTAAAAGTATAATTATGCTAAACAATAAATATGTGCAACCATTCCATCTAACGCTACATCTCATTTTAACCCCATCATGTCTTCATTCTCAGAGTTCTTCATGGATTTGGTAGTCACCCCCAGCCAGCTGTGATGCCGGTCGACCTCGCTATGTGTCTGAGCCTCAGCCAGACTCAGCCTCTTTATCAACTGCTGTCCATGTCTCCTCTGAAACACACACAGCGTCGTTGTCAGCCCGCTGACTGTCCGCGGAGGGCCAGCCTTTGCTCTCCGAATCACTCCTCTTCTTCCCCCTACTCATCCTCATTGCTGCCCTACTCCCTTGTGCCCTCTGGGCCTCGGAGCTGTTTCCGCAGGGACAGCGGAGGTCCGAACAAGAAGCGCGTGGTGTTTGCAGATGCCAAGGGACTGGCTCTCACTGCTGTGCGTCTATTTATCCCTGAGCCCTGTTCCCCTGCTTCTACTCTGGTGATGAATCCCTCCCCAACCAAACTGCAAAGTCAGCAGTCAACCTCAAACAAACTGCAGCGCTACAAGATGCGTCTGGGCTTCCCTCAGCCAACGCTGGACTTTAATGCCTTCCTTGCTCGTCTGCGAGAGATGCGCGTACAGTTGGAAAGCTGCAACATATCAGAGCACTCTTTGAGTGGCAAAGTGCGTGTCTCCCATGTCAGTATGGAAAACACTGTGCAGATAAGGGTGACCTTTGACTCTTGGCGGAGCCATCATGACATTCCCTGCACATTCCTGCAGCAGCAGCGCTGTGGGGGTTCTGATATGGATGTTTTCGCCTTTGACTTAAGCTTACCAAAGAACATAGATCCAAAGAATGGAGTTGAGTTTTGTGTGTCCCTCAGGCCTGGACCTGGCGCAATGACACACTGGGACAACAACAAGGGGCAGAACTACAGGGTGTGCGTGGAAAAAGATGGCACAAACGCTAACCAAGGCAATGCTAAAAAATTTTACTCCACACTTTCAAAGCATCGGCTAACCTCCTGGCCTTCACATGTGCCCTTCAGTATGCAGAACTCTGCTGATCTACAGTATCTTCAGAGGAGTTTGTCAAGCGGAGTCAGAGCAGAGATGAACACTGTGTTCAACTTAGTAGACATGAAATGAGCCCTTAACCTCTTAACAGAGGTGTGAAAATATGTAAATAATGTGAATCTTAATGAACAAATATTTAAGCGAGAGTTAGTGCTTTTATTGATGTATGGACTTTCTGAAATCTCCAGTGTTGGATGTTCTCAGACCAGTTGTTCAATAACAGCTCGCCCACCTGAGCTCAACTACCCTGCTGATATGTGAATAATATATACTGCATTAATGTTCTAATTAAATCTTTTAAAGCTCTCTCTTTTCTTCCCACTGTAGAAGATAAATCATTTTGCACGAGCCTGTTTACTTTATGTAGCTTAAAATTTACTGCACTACGATGTGAATTTGTGCATTGTAGCACGACACATAAGCCTTGAGTAAGATACCGGGGCCCTGGAGGGAAAGTGAAAACATGAGACTCACACTTGTCTGAAAGAAAAGATATTATGATTATGTTGTTCTAAGACCCCTTTGAACTTACAGCTACTAACCCATTTTCTCCACGTGAATGAACACATCAATGGCTTATGCTCATGATATACTTTCACACAGACATCATGTCTCTTGGCTCAGGCTCAGATTTCTGATGTGTCATCGACATGCCAGACAGAGTAAGTCAACTAACTGAAAGATCTTCTTGGCAAAGTGGCCCGCATGGTTTGCATGGGAGAGCCTGTTCTAGACACTCCCCTACCTGCTGTGGAAAGTGGAATAACATGCTGGGAATTGTTACTTCTTGTACTGTACATGATTGGTATGGCAAATAGCAAGTAACCATGGCAGCACCAGGGCCGGCATGTACTTTAGATAATGTGTGGGCTTTTGTTTACATACAGTACTAGGGTGGAGTCATCATTAGATTCTCTCCCTCTGCTTCTCTTGTTCCGCTCCTTCTTAGTCACCTCTCTGTTAAACTTGTTTCTTTGTCCTTTACCGTCTTTTCTCTCAGGCTAATGTCCTCCCAGGACTACTGCCATTGTAAATTGCCACAGCTGAGTGATATTATCTCGAATGTAGCATGTGAGCGATTCGCACATGTAGTTGGTTTACACACCTTATACCTAAAAGCACTCATTTATTTATAAGACTCAACAGTGTTGGGCTGGTGTCAGGTGTTAGATCTTTCCCCTCTAAACATCCAATGAAAGATGAACTGAACAAAATCATAGGACAAGTTTAGCTCAACAAGTTTGTCATTTAGGGAGAGATGCAACCAAAGCTGTAGAAGAAGTACTCCGATCCTTTACTTAAGTAAAAGTAGAAATGCCTTGGTCTAATGATACTCCATTAGAAGCAAAAGTCCCAAATTCAGAATGTTACTTCAGTAAAGGAACAGAAGTATTGTCAGCAAAAGGGACTTTTAGTATCAAAAGTAAAAATAAATAAAACCTCATTATGCAGAAAATAGTATTAAATTATTCTGTTTTTAACACTAACAAATACATGTATGAGCACTTTAATCAAGTTTAGATCATTTGTATACTACAGGGTAAATGTTATATGGTCTACATATTTAGCTTAGTTCAGTTATAGATAGCAAATGAGTTGTGTTAATATTGACACACTAATTACAGTTTATAAGGTTTCAAATTTTCAAAATAAGTATTAAAAAGAAATAAAAAGGCTATCGACTTGCTTACGTTTATGTACAAATAAATGATAAAAGTAATATTACAAACTGTTAATGTATGGTCACATTATGAAAGGCTCTACAAAGTAAGAGCCTTCAGAACAAGTCAGTGACTGTTTTATAAAACAAAACAAAAAACACTGTAATACAATATAATGTTCTCATTAATTTACTAGAAATGCAACAGAAGTGGTCATTTCTAAGCAAATGCATTTTTATTATCTGATTATATGCAAATATTACATAACAGGACATTCACAGAAAGTATACTGGGACAGCTGACACACACAAAACATCTCGTCTGTGTGCTCTAAACCACGCTGCACTACTGATTTCACCCTGCAAACTTGGAAATTTGAAAAGTTGGACCATAGTGCCCTCTATGGTAACTTGGCAAAATGAGAGAGGGTGAATATAACTAATAAGCCAAGGATCTACTGCAAAATGGCAAAATGATCCGTCACTTGTCATGGATGTTTCATGTTGAAGCATAAATTCCTTATTTGATACAGCTCTTTGGACTTTACTGACAGCGGTCGCTGGGCAGGTGCTCGTGCTCAGGGATCCAAGGTGATACGGCAAAACACTCTGCGGCCTTCCTGTCACACTCACAGATGAACATCTCACATTCGTTGTTTTTGTCTGAAGATGATAAAGTAGATAGAAATCTTTACCAAATTGCTACGAACCACTGTGAATTAAAAAATACTAGAAGCAATAACATTAATTTGATTTTAAAAGTAACAATTTTCTCATCAACATCTGTATTGATGTTGAATTTCATTCCTTCTACATTTATCTGCGACGTTTATAAGATGAAGTGAGCAGAATTATTCCTTTGTTTTGGTGTACTCACTGCCACAGGTGACCTTCTTATTTTCCTTGTCACAGCTGTAGTCATAGAACTCAGTGTAAGGGTTGTCGAGGATGGGCCAGCACTCAGGGTGTTGCATAGCATCATTGTAACACTTGTCGTGCACTTCACAGCACCTACAGGCCAAAAAGTCAGAAAAGACACATTTTGAAACAGACTGGACAAGGTTTTTGTTTAGGTAGTCTGAGAATCAATCATGACTTGATCATGACCTATCCAGATCATCAACAGGTGTGCCAGAGCCTCCTTTTCCACAGTAGCAGCCATAGTCGGAGTAGTCAAAAACAGGCCAGCTATCAGGCATCACACACAGGATCATCCTTCTAAACTGGGTGAGTGCCTTGTAGTCCAGGGACTGGGCTAAAACGCAACAAGCACAATCGTGATTATATTTAAACTCTACTAGAAGATGGATCTGTCCACGACCATCATGCGTGCAGATGAGCAGATTTGTTAAGTTGTACTCACCGGCAGAGAGGCTTGCAGCCAAGAGAAATAGAACCTGGAAGGTATTCATTCTGTCAAGTCAGAACTCACATAGGATCTCTCACTAACATCAGGCTTTATATATGAAGTATGGGACCTTGGGTTCTACCCTATCAGCTGTTCATACTATTTAGGATCACATGTCCCAGACTCTGAGATTCAAACCGAAACAACCATATGTAAAAGAAAGTAAAAATTCCCACGCTCTGTGAACATTTCTGAAGTCTTTGCCTTGTTGTTAATGTGTTTGATGTTCTGCCTAAACTAAAGTTGCTCAGCCTTGAAGTTGTAGATCATTCCAATTAAATTCAATTCAATTTCAATTCAATTCAGCTTTATTGGCATGAACGTAAAACAACAATATTGCCAACAATATAAAGTACAAACAAACATTAAAAATAAAAATAAATACAACTGTAAGCGTGTGTGTGTGTGTTGTGAATTCAATTCATATGGTTCATCACGTAAATAAAACAGTAAACGTGTGTGTGTGTGTGTGTACATATATATTTATTAATAGACAAAACACAAAACTAAAACATCTGTGTCAATTGTGAAATTAAAAAAAAAAACAAGTAAAGGAACAATTATTAAAATTACAAACAATGAAAATAATAATAAGTACAATTATTTAATATATTTAGTCTATTCTGAGTTTCCACTGGTTGTCCTCAGTTCATGGCATGAGGAGACATTCTTTGCTGCAATGATTTGGCATTCTGGCATTTCTCCTAAGTGTGTCTGATAGAAATTTGAATTTGGGGTATATTTGGGAAATGTTTGTGAATTGTTTTTCTCCTAATGTTTTATATTTAGGGCATGAGGTTAGAAAGTGCAGCTCTATAGTTTAGTGGTGTTTAAATAGAAATTGTGTGAAACCTGATTTCTGTATTGCTTCTGAAAGATCATTATCTTAGTCTTTGCTGTGTTTACTGTCAGGCCCCAGGTCTGACAGAATCTCTGCAGGAGATTAAGATGCTGTTGCAAACCTTCTTTAGTAGGTGAAAGCAACACAAAGTCATCTGCATACAGCATTGATACATCACTAATTCATTGATATATGGATTAAAGAGAATTGGACTGAGATTGCACCCCTGCCTCACTCCCCGGCCCTGGAAGAAGAACACTGTTTGTTTGTTTCCAGTCTTTATGGCACATTCACTTTTTGTATACATGTTCTTAATTAAATCATATGTTTTTCCCCCAATGCCACTTTCACGTAGCATATAGAAAAGGCCAGATGGAATCAAAGGCTTTTTTGGAAGTCAACAAAACAGGCATATACCTTCCTTTTCTTAATGTTTAATTCTTGATCAATTAAAGTCTGGAGGTTAAATATATGGTCCTTTGTGCGGCAATTTGCAAGAAACCAATTTAGCATTTATGCAAAATATTGTGGTCATCAAGAAAGTTGACAGTTTATTAATGATGTTGCAGGATATTTTTCCCAGGTTACTGGAGACACATATTCCTCTATTGAATAGTTTTAGTATAGCCAATCTGATTCCATCAATACCAAAAGCCTTTTTTCCTTTCAGGGACTGGATGACTTCTGTTAATTCTTGTTCTGTTACAGGGTAATCTAGAGGCTTTTGGTTGTTTTTTATCACCGCCTCCAGAGTTTTCCATTTGGTGATCATCATTTTTTGTAATATTACTTTATAAAGTATTTCCATCTTAGATTGCCAATTCATCCTGCTGGGTTTTTCAGGTTGTTCCATTCCTCCCAGAACTAGTTGAATTCTAAAGATTCCTCAGTTTCACAGAGCTGCTTCTTGCTGTGTTGTTCTTTCTTTGTTTTCTGGGTCCCTATGCTTTTCATTTGAGGTTTTTACATTCAGTGTCAAACCATTTATTATTGGTCAGTTTGGAGACTTTCAAATTAGACATTAGAGCCAAATGATGAAAAATTTAATTGAATTTGTCCATAGCATAATTTATACCAGAAATATTATGGGGAAATGTTTCAGTTAGAAACAAATTAGTTAAATCATGTATGTTTTGATTGATTTGTCTTTTGGTACATCCCCATGCTGTCTGAGGTCCATCTATATGAGTATGTGCTGTTAAACAGTTCACAGGCATTAGCGGCTCCAGAGTCGAACTGTGCCCTTTTCAGATAAATTGTGATTTTGCTGTGGTCTGAGAGGGGTGTGAGGGGGCTGACTGTGAAAGCTCTGAGAGACGTTGGATCTAGATCTGTAATGAAATAATCTACCGTACTACTGCCAAGAGCTGAGCTGTAAGTGTAGCGACCCAGAGATGGAGGCATATAGATGGCACACTTGTAGACATGTTGCTCAGCACAAATCATCGTTTTCGTGCCTCCTGAATCTTTGCCTTGGGTTATTATTATTGTGGGATTTTTTGTTGATGGTATAATAAACTCAGTGTACCCGTGAGGACGACCAGTAGAAACATCTTCTCTGCACCTTGTCTCCTGTAAAACAATGACGTCAGAGTCTTTTAACTCTCTATTAAAATCTGAATTTCTGCTCTTTAAAAAAATAATATTAAACTAGATACAGTTTAATATTAGTGGCTCTTGTCACCGTTGCAGCATAGTTCAGTCCAATAGGCTGCTGCTCCATTCAAATATGAAAACTTTCCACATTTTTCCTTCTTTCGTCTTATTATTCAACTTTCAAATCCTATTCAAACTTTTCAAGCTATTCAACTTTCTGTGAAACCTCATTATAATGACCGTCAATGAGAAAATCCTTCAAACACACTGATCTTCAACCTCTTTGTGTCTTTCAGCTAAAAACTACATTCAAACCTTAAAATGTTCTACATTTATTAGTGCAATTTGAAGTTTATTCAACTTTAAAATCTGATTCATATTATTTAGAACATTTCCCATGTTTCCAAGTTTTCATGGTCCTTCAGCTACTTCATGCAAATTAAAGCCAGCAATGCAGTTTAGCGTCAGCTTTTCAACAATCCTTAAAACATTGCACATCTCTCATACATTTGTTCGATTCACCCTTTTTCAAGCTAGCAGTTCAGTTTAGCGTCAGCTTTTGAACAAAACCTTCCCAATCTTTCATACATTAGTACTATTCAAATTTGTTCAAGACAGCAATTCAGTTTAGCGCAAGCCTTTCAAAAATCCTTAAAACATTGCACATCTTTCATACCTTTTTTACTATTTAACTTTTTTCAAGACAGCAATTCAGTTTAGCGCAAGCCCTTCAACAGCCAGCATTCACACCGCAATCTCTTCAGAAACTGCTTTTCTAGTTATTATTATTCTTTCACTCGTTTTTTTTGCAACGTAACTCGTTCCACATCTTTCAAACTACAAACGTCATTCAAAGATTAAAATATTCAACTCAATTAGGACATTATTGCTACTCATTGCTGGATTAACGGGGGAGGGGGTATTACATATACAAATGTTTTGTCAATTTTTTTTTTTTAACTGAATCATTCTTGCGCCTGTCGCACATAAGAATTTGTAAATGGAATTTATAAATAAAATAAACTTTCTCTCTCCGCATGAACAGGCCCTCTCCTACTTGCTCTGGATGGGTGCTGGGGGTGTGACCTCAAACAGACAGCTTCCTCCCAAGTGTAAATATCTGCAAATATTAGTAAAGACTGGGGGAAAAAGAAAATACAAAGGACACACGAAACAAGAAAATTCAGATTGTTTCTCTAAAGGCTACAACCACATTGAGTTTTGCACTGATAAAGATTTTATATCTTGTTATTGATTTAAATTGATGTACACTATATTACTGCTTTGATTTTATGTCTTCATACATTGCTAGTTGTTTTTAGCAAATAAAAATAAACAAAATATTATTAGTACTATTATCATTAGTGGTAACAGTAGTAGTAGCAGTAGTAGTAGTAGCAATATTAAAATTGCCAGCGGGGGCTGGAACCTGTATGTCACTGGCTACCTCAAGCTAAGGTGACCAAATTTCTGAAATGAAAACCGGGGACGTTTTTGGTTTGGTGGTCAGTATGTCATTAAAAATGTAATGCATATGTAATTGTAATATAATTGTTCAGTTTTATAATCTGTCAAATATAACTCTTCTGAATGAAATTCAAGTCATTTTGAGCCAGAATATACCTTTCAGTCAATAAGTAGAAGCTGCAATCATTTTTTGGCAAGTGAAATATTGCATTTTATGAGTTGTTTGGCCATTTAAAGGTATTTCAACAGGTAAAAAGGACTGGATTGCTCAGTACACAGCAAGTTAAATAATGTATAGTCATAAGGCATCGCAAAAGAGATCATGTCTTTATTTTATATATAACTCAGCAGTAAGTCATGTTAATTATAGGCTACAGTCCGTTTTCCAAATATAAACAAGGATTTTAGACGTAAGCCTACCAAACATATTCCATCGGCAAAAACAGGCTTCTATTATTGCCTATAATCACGTAAACGTCCAGCCTGGTTACGCTAGCAAATACTTATTTGGCTACTGAATTGTGATTATTCCATTAAAAGAAACGTTAAAGTTTCACAGATATACAGTGGGGGAAAAAAGTATTTGACCCCTTGCTGATTTTGCAGGTTTGCCCACTTACAAAGAATGCAACAATCTACAATTTTAATCATATGTACATTCTAACAGTGAAAGACAGAATCCCAAAGAAAATTCCAGAAAATCACATCATATGAATTTATAAAAATTTATAACCATCTGATGAGGAAAAACAAGTATATGACCCCCTTCCAAACAGCAAGTATTCTGGCTCCTACAAGCCAGTTAGTCTTTCTTTAAGACACAGCCCCAATCCCAACCAATTATCTACATCAAATAATAATAATAATAATAATCCTTATTTGTAGAGCACTTTTCAAAAACAAGTTACAAAGTGCTTTAACAAGTGTAAAGAATAATACAAAAAAAAAAGATAAGAGCATGAAAATTTAATATAAAATTAGTAAAATACAATAAAATAAAAAGGGATAAAATAAAGTCATACCCCTGCCTCACCTCGTTACCTGTATAAAAGACACCTGTCAACACCCAAACAACCAGCATCCAACATCACCACCATGGGCAAGACCAAAGAGCTTTCTACGGACATCAGGGACAAGATTGTTGATCTGCACAAGGCTGGGATGGGCTACAAGAGAATCGGAAAGCAACTTGGAGAGAAAAGATCAACTGTCGGTGCAGTTATCAGGAAATGGAAGAAGCACCACACCACCGCCAACCTCCCTCGGTCTGGGCCTCCACACAAGATCTCGCCTCGTGGGGTGTCCCTGATCATGCGAACGGTGAGGAATCATCCCAAAACCACAAGGGGGGAACTGATGAATCAACTGAAGGCAGCTGGGACCACAGTTACAAAAGAAACGGTTGGTAACACACTACGCTGTCATGGATTGAAATCCTGCAGCGCACGCAAGGTCCCCCTGCTCAAGAAGAAACATGTACAGGCCCGCATGAAGTTCGCCATTCACCACCTGGACGACTCAGAAGAGGCCTGGAAGAAGGTGATGTGGTCAGATGAGACCAAAATAGAACTTTTTGGCCTCAACTC
>NC_060162.1:21618743-21705607 GCF_021292245.1 Micropterus dolomieu | reverse complement strand
ATGTATCGTGGAATTCTGGACCAACATCTCCTTCCCTCAGTGAGAGAGCTGAAGATGGGTCGAGGATGGGTGTTTCAGCACGACAACGACCCTAAGCACACCGCCAAAGCAACAAAAGAGTGGCTGAAGAAGAAGCACATCAAGGTTCTGGAGTGGCCTAGCCAGTCTCCAGACCTGAATCCAATTGAAAATCTTTGGAGGGAGCTTAAAATTCGAGTTGCCAGGCAACAACCTCGGAACCTGAATGATTTGGAGGCTGTCTGCAGGGAGGAGTGGGCCAACATCCCTGCCGAAATGTGCACAAACCTTGTCACCAACTATAAAAACCGTTTGACATCTGTGCTGGCCAATAATGGCTTTTCTACAAAATATTAACATGCTGTTTGTCCAGGGGGTCAAATACTTGTTTTTCCTCATCAGATGGTTATAAATTTTTATAAATTCATATGATGTGATTTTCTGGAATTTTCTTTGGGATTCTGTCTTTCACTGTTAGAATGTACATATGATTAAAATTATAGATCGTTGCATTCTTTGTAAGTGGGCAAACCTGCAAAATCAGCAAGGGGTCAAATACTTATTTCCCCCACTGTACCTTTGCAATACCACGGACATAAAGTGATGTTTATTTAGTCTGTTAACATCTTAAACAGTCTATGATTAGCACACAGTTAAAAATGGGAACATTTCCGTGGACAGCTCCAGACGAGGACAGGGCACCAAAACCGGGGACGTCTGGTCACCCTACCTCAAGCCCCATTCACACGACTGTGTTTTCGTTTTAAAACGGAGACCTTTTGCTACGTTTGCACCTCCTGTCCAGACTAAAAGGGAAAAAACGAAGACCTAAAACGCAGAAGTTTGAAAATGCTGCCGACCCTATTTTTCTTTTTAAAACCCCAGGTAGCATTTCAGTGGGGATGGGCAAAAATGGAGGACTTTAGAAACGATGACGCAGACACTCACATTTGGTTCTCTGATTGGGTCTTATTAGTTATGCAAAGCAGAAACACAATGCCACTGACAGAGTTTTTGATTTGGTATTTTTATTAAAATATTTTATAGCCTACACTTGTACTACTGTGTATGTCTGTGTATTTACTTTGCGACGACTCCCAGTCTGTTTTCCGCTGCCAGTCGCTTTTAACTCCCATGTTACACTCAGTAACAATCCAAGCTTGTTATGGGTCCATGACAAAAAAATATCTGGAACGGTTCTTTGTCTGTAGTACTTTATTCTTTCATCAAATCTTCTGTAACTACGGAAGAGAGAGACAGTCTGCTTCATGTTTACACCGGCACACGCATGCCCAGTGTATGTGAACGGCCACTAGCTGCGTTTTAAGTTGTTTTAATGTAGATGGAGTTCAACTCTGACACGCAGCTAAAACGCTGGTGTGGATGGAGATCGTATTCGTTTTAAAACTGTTTTTAAACAAAAACCGAGTAGTGTGGATGGGGCCTCAGAGTTTATCCTGAGGAATGCATACAATGACAACTCCATGCAGAAGAGAAGACCTGGCAGTTCAGTGGCTGGACCACGCCTACTGGTCAATCCCGCACAAACTATTGGAAACTCCACTGGACCGACAGCATGTTCCAGGAACAGATCAGGACTATCAGCCTAAGAGTCACCTCTGGAACACCTGAATGGCATCATCTGGAGAAGGGCATTATCACTGGATGCATCCTTTCAGTGATATTGTTCACTTTGGTCATGAACATATTGGTCAAGTCAGGGCATTGGATGACAAGATGGTGACAACAACACCTGTACTAGGCTGCATATAGATCCTCCAAGGCCTTGAGTGACTCAACATAACCGGATGGACCTCTAGTAAGCCAAGTTGATATAGTTATTTGGTCTTTACCGACAGCGATCGCTGGACAGGTGCTCGTGCTCAGGGATCCACGGTGAACTGGCAAAACACTCCGCGGCCTTCCTGTCATACTCACAGATGAACATCTCACATGTGTCATTTTTGTCTGAAGATGATAAAGCAGAGAGAACTCTTTTTACCAAAAGGCCAACCACCATTCCTATAAATGACTTATTATAATAACTGAGAATATTATCAGTTTTATTATACTATCTTACTGAAGGTTTACGGACAAGTTTATAAGATCAAGTGAGCAGGAAAATTCCTTTGTTTGGGTGTACTTACTACCACAGGTGACCTTCCTATTTTCCTTGTTGTAGTCATAGAATTCATAGAACAGCTGTAGTCATAGAATTCGATGTAAGGATTGTCGAAGATGGGCCAGCATTCAGGGTGTTGCGTAGCATCAACGTAACACTGGTCATGCACTTGCCAGCACCTACGGGTCAAAAAGTCAGACAAGACAAAATCTGAAACAAACTGGACAAGGTTTATTTTATGTCATCTGAGAATGTATGAATGAATCATGACCTATCCAGATCACCAACAGGTGTTCTTCTGAGTTTAGTGACCTCAACTGGCCTGCGCACAGCCTCGAACTCAACCGTATCCAACGCCTTGGGAATGAACTGGAATGCTGACTGCAAGCTAGCGTGACCGACCTCACTAATGCTCTTATGCCTGAATGGGACAAAATCTCTGCAGCCAGGTTCCAAAATCTTACATTGCATTGCAATTATTTAGCTTTTATCCAAAGTGACTTAAGTACATTCAACCAAACTTGCATCAACTTCATCAAACATGCTAATTGTTTAAAGTGCTAAATAAAGAAACCTTTATGGGCCAAGGTGCAGTCTGTCAGAAGAGGTGTAGAGTTTCTGCTGTCCTGATGTCAATGGGGAGCTCGTTCCACCGTTGTGAAGCCAGGACTGCAAACAGTAGCTGGGCCCCCTCATAGTGAAGGAATAGCAAGCCGATTGGCAGTAGCAGAGCGTAGTGGACAGGCTGGGGATGTGGGATGGGCCTGATCCATTTGCATCACAGTAGGCAAGTATCAGTGTGTTGAATCAGGTTTGAGTAGCGGCCGGTAGCCAATGCATGGAGCGGAGGAGTGGTGTAGCGTGGGAGAACTTGAGTAGCTTGACCAGCCGAGGCGCTGCATTCTGGATGAGATGCAGAGGTGGGATGGTACATGCAGATCTTGTGTAAAGTCTGCTCAGAAGAGTGGAGGCCGATATAGCAGCAGCTTCTTTTGCAATGTTTAACAACCTCCTATGGGTGTAATGTTTGCATTTCCACATGCTTTTGTGTATTTCATAATTATTTGTTTGTTGAATTCTAAATTTACTCAAGATTTTACAGTTACTGGTAAATAAGAGATATCTGGAATGAGAGGTATGGACTCGAATCACACGAGACACAAATATGACTTTAGACTCCACCAATCAACATTTGCAAATCGATTTTATTATCATTATTATATTCCATCTTGGGTTAATTAATAGAGCCGAGGTTGCAGGCATGATCATTCAATTGTCACCTGACGCACGTTAAAGCATATAGGCCTTCAGCTTGCACCAACTTTAGTGTTTTCGATATATACTTTACTTGGGTAGCCGGCCAGGTATATTAGCACCTGCCAAAGTATATTTGGCAACACACTTAAGCATTTTGCAGAGAAGCGAGAGATGTTATCTGATATTAGCCTACATTAAGCAGACATGGTAGAAATTTTACATTATGGAGCGACAGTAAACGCACCACTGCAGATCCGCGACACGGGGCTGTAGACTTTTGTGTTGCGATTTCGGTCTTTGTTTCAGAACCATTACCCTAGAGCCATGGTATGATCAAAAATCAAACAAACTACATAGGAATTTATAACTTAATCTTTAATACAAATGTCTCAAAACGGAAAATGTGTACACACAAAATGGGTCAAAGGGTCAACAGCATTTCCTAAAGACACTGCAATTTATTTGAAAGTCCAGCATTTCCGCATCGATAAATCATTACCATGTTAATTACACAACAGCATAAGTAACACAAACAAATGAGACCGTCACTGAGGAGATTGTCAGCCTCTACTGGCCCGTAGCATAGAACACAAAAAATGGCCTCATTTGTTCATGACAATTATACCAAAATACCATATTTGACAATGACACATTGATGTAAATAGATGCTACAAGTTATTTTTATCTTAAAACACATACCAATCCTTCAGGCTTCATTAAACAGATACAGACCAGTAACAGTACAGACACATACGTTAAACATAACAAACATCACTAGTAGTCACATGATGCTATGCTGGTCCCTTCATCAGTATTGTGGTTCTTTAAGCCAGTGCTGGTCACATGACTGTTTTTTTCACTCTCAAATATTGTCAACTAGGGATGCGCCGAAATGAAAATTCTTGGCCGAAGCCGAAACTTAATATAATGAAAAAATTTGCCAAATACCGAACAAGTAAATTCACAATTTTTCCATTTATTTTGTCTTTTTTTACCATTGCATAAATTAAATAGTCAACATGTGCTTTTTACTCAGTGTTTCCCACAGGATTTGGAGAGACTATGGTGGGTGGGTCCAGTAAAGTAAATTACATGTGTTCAATTACTTTTATTGGACACATAAATTTGATAAATAATGTTGTATGTGGTTCTTGTAACGCGTAAAATGAAGACTTAATAGCCTCTCTTGCAACACCTGTCTTTGTAAAGAGAGAAAATGCTGGCACTGGTCCGTTTCAGTGGATTTACCATAAAGTCTTGAATATGTGTGCACTCCAATTTTAGGTGCAGCTAGCTTAATTGCCTTCTCAGAAACGAGTGACAAACACTCAAACTGGTCCAGACCGTTTGTTGCCTTTTCTAAGAAGTCAGCCACAGATAAGGTGGATGTGCTAGGAGACAATTCAGCAGAACAGTGTCTGCAAACGGCGATTTTTGGACTTTGGCATATTAGGCCGAACACCTAAAGTGCTTATTTTTGCTATTTTCGGCCAGTTAATTTCGGTGGCCGAACATTCAGTACATCCCTATTGTCAACATTTTGTTTTCTATAATGTCTTTTTTCATTAACCATGAATTCTTCTGAATCACTTTAAAGAAACTGGCGCTTCTACTAAAGATTGGCAATGTCCCACAGCACAAACCAATAACGCCATAGTGACTGAACCAACCGGGAAAAACTATCTGGTGTAACTCTTAATATTCACCCTAAGAAAGAAAGAGAACTATGTTGTGCAAAGGTATGTCAGTATGAAGACCACTAAACCAACTGAGACGTTGAAAAGGGTACGCATTACTCTTCTGATACATTGTCGTGCTCTAAGTGTACATACATTGTATGCATAGCCTAGTTTAAATATAAATGTTTATTATCGTAGTGCAAAACTAAAGTTCATTTCTCAAAAAAGAATAAATTGTTATGGTTTTGGTCATAACTACATTGTCTTAATCCTGACTAACAATCTGCTTTTGTCTAAGTCTTGACCACAACACTGCAACTAACTAAAGAAGAGCTTTTTTGAGAACAAAACAAACCACATCATGAACCAAAGTAGAAAAAAAAAAAAAGACATTACTGAAGACTTCACAAATTACAGAAAATTTCTACTGTTCTGTGTGATTACTTGATAAATAAACTACCTTGATCGCTAAATAAAACTTAACATTTTCTCAAGATAAACAGGCAAATGAAATCAGTGGAAACTACTGCAGTGCATTTTATTTTTTTCCTTCTTTGACCTTAACATTCACATTCTTGATTGTACCGCTGTTGTCTTCTTAATGGGAAACCCTACAGCAACCTCACATATCTGAGGACTTTCAGTCAGATTTTCCCACAATTACCAATCCTCTGTTTTGATCACACATGTCATAGTGTCCTACCTCATTATTATTGCCTCTCTATGTCTACTAAGCAAAGCTAGTGTTGTTGAAAACTACTAGAGGGCAATCGGTGAACAAATAAAGGCAGATTATGTAGGATTGGAGTGACTGAGTGACATTTATCATCCTAAACAGAAGTGTACACTAACTGGATAAACAGTGAGCGTACAAGATATAATCTCAGAGCTGTTAGCCTCTTATTAGCCTTAGGTTAATCTAAGATTCTCACTCAGGTGACTGCTGGTTTTTCTCAAGTTTGGGTAAAGAATACAAGTGGCCACGCATTGACTTGGGCCCTGTGTGTTAAAGGTTCAGGATGGATAAAGTAATGTTTAAAGGACCTTTGTACCACTTGAAATGGAATAACAGGTGAAACTCTGTTATGGAAAAGATATGTTGTGCCCCCAGTGTCCAGTTAACACACTCAGACAGGATTAAAAAGTCAAGTCTTCGCTCAGATGGGCTTATATAGTAAGGTGGTGACATACTTCTTCTTGTAGCGATGTGTCGCACTGAGCACCATCACTCCATCCTGTGGCAGAAAAAGGAAAAATTCACTTAAAAATCTCACACTTTCTAAACAGTGAAAGGCATGCTTACAGCTTAAGATACAATATCTCACAAAAGTGAGTACACCCCTCACATTTTTGTAAATATTTGATTATATCTTTTCATGTGACAACACTTAAGAAATGACTTTGCTACAATGTAAAGTAGTGAGAGTACAGCTTGTATAACAGTGTAAATTTGCTGTCCCCTCAAAAAAACACATCACACAGCCATTAATGTCTGACTCGTTAGTGTTACAAGGTCTCAGGTGTGAATGGGGAGCAGGTATGTTAAATTTGGTGTTATCGCTCTCACACTCCCACAAGGCACCTCATGGCAAAGAACTCTCTGAAGATCTGAAAAAAACAAACGGTTGCTCTTCATAAAGACGGCCTAGGCTATAAGAAGATTGCCAAGACCCTGAAACTGAGCTGCAGCACAGTGGCCAAGACCATACAGCGGTTCAACAGGACAGGTTCCACTCAGAACAGGCCTCGCCATGGTCAACCAAAGAATTTGAGTGCACATGCTCAGCGTCATATCCAGAGGTTGTCTTTGGGAAATAGACGTACGAGTGCTGCCAGCATTGCTGCAGAGGTTGAAGACCATACACCGCACACTGCATCACGGTGGTCTGCATAGCTGTTGTCCCAGAAGGAAGCCTCTTCTAAAGATGATGCACCAGACAGCCCGCAAACAGTTGGCTGAAGACAAGCAGACTAAGATCATGGATTACTGGAACCATGTCCTGTGGTCTGATGAGACCAAGATAAACTTATTTGGTTCAGATGGTGGCAGCAACCAGGTGAGGAGTACAAAGACAAGTGTGTCTTGCCTACAGTCAAACATGGTGGTGGGAGTGCCATGGTCTGGGGCTGCATGAGTGGTAGAGAGCTAGAGTTCATTGAAGGAACCATGAATGCCAACATGTACTGTGACATACTGAAGCAGAGCATGATCCCCTCCCTTCGGTATTCCTACATGACAACAACCTCAAACACACCTCCAAGACAACCACTGCCTTGCTAAAGAAGCTGAGGGTAAAGCTGATGGTCTGGCCAAGCATATCTCCAGACCTAAACCCTATTAAGCATCTGTGAGGCATCCTCAAACAGAAGGGGGAGGAGCACAAGGTCTCTACCATCCCCCAGCACTGTGATGTCATCATGGAGGAGTGGAAGAGGACTCCAGTGGCAACCTGTGAAGCTCTAGTGAACAGGGTTAAGGCAGTTCTGGAAAATAATGGTGGCCACACAAAATATTGACACTTTGGGCCCAATTTGGACATTTTCACTTAGGGGTGTTCTCACATTTGTTGTCAGAGGTTTAGACATTAATGGCTGTGTGATGTGTTATTTTCAGGGGACATTTACACTGTTAGACAAGCTGTACTCTCACTACTTTACATTGTAGCAAAGTGTCATTTCTTCAGTGTTGTCAGATGAAAAGATATAATCAAATATTTACAAAAATGTGAGGGTTGTACTTTTGTGAGATACTGTACATGTGGGCCAATGGAAACAGTGGTATCATACCATGTGCTGTGTCACCATACTGTAAACCATAGAGATTAGTGGGAGGGCCACACATTAATCTCAACGACCAGCTCCACTCACTAATCCTCATGCACAATCTCCACTACTATACTACTGTTATTTTCAGAGAGACTCGTCTGTTGTGCTGTGAATGCTGCAATAGAGTCTGCTGCTGTTAAGCAACCATAAATGTATACCAAAGACTTCCTGTTGCTGCTTTACAGTGAAGGATGGGTTGGCAAGTCTCATTTAAACTTCAAATACTTTTTAGCAGAAAACAAGGACTGTAGTTTTTGTCCCCACCTCTTGTACTGCAACCTTTTAGGAAGAGATCTTTTAACAGCCAGCAGGATGAACAGGAGGAAGGGTTACAGAAAGCAAACATTGTTTGACTGTACATTTGTGTATGGGAGTGTTATTTTAAAGCGAGACTTGAAAAAAAAATGCAAACCTATCCTTTAAAAGGTCTTTCACCAGTGAACCACTGGAGGGCTTTAATTGTGAAGCAGCTGCAGAAGGTGTGGCCTTATTGATAGTTGAAAAGTAAATTGTTTGAGAAAATGATCTACTCTGAAATATGGCATTTTCTGTGCATTGCAACTGCCAATTAATGATTATATGAAGCGCTACAGGTGACGTGATGAACCTTAAACTTTCCGACATGTTATTAACTCTCGCTTCAAAAGTTTGGCGTGACTGAGGAGGTGATGCTGCACTTTCATAGGGAGACCATCCTCGCCTTATCAGTCACAGCGTGGTATGGCAACACAACTGCCCTTGAGAGGGGGCATTTTGAAACAATGGTATGCACAGTGTCTAAGAACACTGGCTGTCACCTTCCCTCTGTCTCCTCCATATATGCCACACATATCACATGCAAGGCGCAGAAGGTGATCGCCGGCCCCTCTCACCCTCTCTAAACCCCTAACCTCGGGAAGGAGATTCCTGAGTCTTAAGTGCTGCACATCTCACCTCAGGAACAGCACATATCCTGATGCTGTTTGATACTTGAACTCTGACGCACAAGTAGAGCAAGCAAGCCAACTAGATGTTTAAAAATAGGTAGGTGGCAGCAGCATAGAGCAATAAGCACCATGAAATGAATGTAGCAGACAAAGCACTTTAGGACGTCTATGTTTGAATGTATGAATGTAGGGCTGCATCTAATGATTAGTTTTTAAATTGATTAATCTAGTCTAGTCTAACATTTTTTCAATTAGTAAACTAATTTATCATTCTAAACATATTTTTTTTTACTTCTCAGTTTATATAACAAAGAATTTATCCAAAATAAATATCAAAAACTTGTCTCATTAATATCTCAATATTTTATTCAATCACCCTGAAAAGAGACACATAAAGCACATTAGAATAATAAGGTCTAATTTCCCAGTCATTGATGTATTATAATATTAGGAATAAAAGACCTTATTTTTCAGATGCTAGATCACAAAAATACTGGACCTCAAATTCAAAAGTATTGCTGTGACACATAAATATCTATTTATGTCAACCTTCTTGTGAACTGGAGAATCAGTATTTTTACTGAAGTACTTGATTTTTAAAACTTAAAATGGTTCTGACATGGATCACTTGAGTTGTATGCATGTAAGAAAATCACTGGCAAATGTATTGTTGCATCAGTGTGGAGCAAAGACATTAACTGAAATAATATGCAGACTGTATAGACATACTCAGAGTGTAAGAAACGTTAGTTTTACTCTTCCCACAAGCTATCACTCTGATGAACAGCTGACTCTGACTCACAATGTCAGGAACCATTCCTGTGCAATAACCCAGTAACTCTGCTACCTGTTTACTGGCTACCACTTACCAGTTATTCATCATTATCTATTTCAGAGCTGTTCATGCTGTTCATATTGTATATTGTATATACTGTAAACCAAATCCACCTACCTCATGTACATGACACCACACATAATACTTACATAATACACACCCACACTGTGTACATGTATGCTTGTATATGTATGTGCACCTGTATATCACATCCACCTCCGACATGTACATTGTTGAGAATATTTCTTAGGTGTCACAACAATATCATTTCAACATACTTAATAATAACATTAATGGTAATAATAATTTTCTCCTGCATACTTTGCACTCTGCTCATTGTACTATTGTCTCAATCTGTCTGTTTTTGTTCATAGTGTGTATATATGTGTTCTCTATACTGTAGCCTGTGTTTGATTATTATTGTCTTATTGTATTATTGAATAAGTAAGCACATCGTGAGCATTGTACAGTCCGGAGTCAATTTCCTCGTATGTGTACACATACCTGGCAATAAAGCTGATTCTGATTCTGGTGTGGCCATTAAAATAAACAGAAAATATAAATGGCCAAACATCAGATGGTACATGGTGTAACATTACGTAACCATGACAGCAGTGTTGCAGAAATGACTTTTAGCATGGAGGTGATAAAGAAACATTTAGAAAATCAATTTTAAGTGACTACTACTAACAGAAACATGTTCATCATATTGATAATCCTAATTAATACATGGTGCTTGTGTGGGGACAAAAAGTAAACAGAACATGCAGAGCTGCCACTGCCATCTTGACAAAGTGATCCGGTATGCTTTTGCTTCACGTGTTTGCGTATTTTGATGTGGCTTTAATGTGGCTTTCAATTAGGGCTTAGTTAAGTTGAGTAGTTATGAAATTATCCAATAAGCATGCCACTTAGCATCATTTAGCAGCCATGAAAAGCGGACTGACAGTCAACATGCTCTTTTTTGTATTTTTAGAGCATCATGGGACAACTAACAAAGCTTCAGATGGACCAGATCTCTTTTTCCCCGATTGCTCCTGTCAATGAAAAATCTGGGAAATAACAAAACAACGGTCTCATTTATTAACTTCAAAGTTAAGAAAAGATTTTCCATTAATACATTGCTGCAGTTTATCTGTCCCCTGATCACAGCTGCAGAGCTCCTGACACCCAAGTGGCATTCAAGAGAAGGCACATACTAACAACACAACTTACCATTACAGATGAAGCCAACTAGGAAAAAGTCGATAACTGACTATCTGACTATGTGCCAACTGATATGGAAAATACTGCGAATGGTTTCGTACCCACGTGCAGGGTACAAGTGTGAACTCTCCTCCTTTTTATTCTGACACTGGTGTTGGTATTTATATCTTCATATGCACGTTTAGTTTGTTTTTCCTGTCGCAATGTGGGAAAAAAGGGGCAATCATCTGTCCTTCAGCTCTACTATTAGCAGCTTGTTATCACTGTCAGCACTCAACAGATACAATCTGCTGTGCACACTACGTGTAAGCTTGCTAGCAGCTGCAGCAGCTCACAGTTTCTATTAAAAATGCTAACAAAGCTGGTCATTTCTCAAGCATCACCACAGAATGTTTCCCCACATTACAGGACCCACAAGGTGCTGAAAAACTTGAGACCTTACCTTAATGGAAAGAGCGTAGAGGTGGTTGAGCATGACATGGTTGGGTTCCGGGAGTAATGCAGGGTCACACTGGATATGAAAAGAAACAGAAAAAATAGTTTTTTGTTTTTATTTCCAGATTTCCTTTGTAGATCTTTAGATACCTTGCTTGTCAAATTTTATGTATGTGATTTATCGATTAGTGAGGGTGTGATTGTCTCAGGTGTTTGCAATTTGACTCATTTTTAATCAGTTGTAGGGAATGTAGTGATCGACTAACATATTTTTTTCCAGGCTGATCCCGATAATGATTATTATTAACCAATTAGACCATATTTTTTATAAAATTTTTATCTTGGTGTCAAAATTAATCTTGGTGTCAACACAAACTCCAACACAAAATTGTGTTAAAAATAACAAGATTAAAGTTAATTGTCATGTTTAATCTTTATAAATAGTAAATTAAATGAATTAGAGATCCATCACAAAGATGGACTTGTTAACTATGAGTGATAAATTAACATAAAATCTTATTGGTTTTTGGTTGTTATTGGTTTACAAAGATTTGCATCTCAGCTACACAGGCTACAGACAGAGAGGTTTTGTTTTAGCTTGTTTATAACAAACTAGCCATTAGCCAAGCTAGCACATGTGCTTGTGTAAAACCAAAACACAGCTACGGTGGAGGAGACAGAGCAGATAAAAATATTGCTTTGTGCATGTTCCTGCTTATTGTACTGATGCAGTATCAGCCTTTTACTAGTACTGCTGGTTTTGCTGCACTTACTTACAGCAAGCGTAGTTATGGTTAACTGGTGTAATCTACACTGAACTCTGCTGAGAGAGAAGGAGAGGGGCTGCAGGGTGATGGCTCGCTCGTTCTACATTGGCTACTTCCGCACAATATTCAGTGTTCATAGGCTATTACTCGTGACTTGTAATCAATCAGCTTGTACTGTGGGCAGGACATTGTACTCACCACTCTGTGGGCTCGAGCAGACTCAGAGAGCGGGTGCATCAGAGCCAAAGGCGCATTTTTTAAATTAATTAATTACATTGGCTATCTGTTTTTAAAATGACCGATGCAGATAGTTTATGAAATGCTCACAGGGTCTATGAGAGAGAAATATTTTGACTATATTTCAAGTTAATGTGTTTTAACAATGTGAGAGTCACAGCACAAAATAAAGAACAAGTTCATTCTTTCAGAAAAATCCACAGTGGAAATAACTGAGTGGAATAAGCCTCATTTAATTGCATTGCAGCCACTTACAGAAATTCCAGTGTCTTTGTTGAGGATGACCTGTAGTAGGTGAGGTGGGAGTATGGGTGGAGACTTAAACTTCTCTTCCTGTTTAGGAACATAGACATCCTGATGATACGGCCCGGGAGGAGAGCTGGAGAGGTCTAACGAAGGGAAAGGAGGAGAGGCAGAGCCAAGGTGGAATTAGTATGAATGAGTCAGAACATTTCCAGACCATTGTAGAAAAGATCATTGTGAGCACCAGAACCTGACTGAGAAACATTTGCAAGTGTTTTAAGTTAATTATGACTGATTAGAGCTCTTCTCAGCTCGACATTACTGTTTTAAAAATTCTAAAATTCTAATACATGTTGAGATACTGGAGATTTGATATCCATGAGCTGACAAGATATTAAGCGCTAATAAATAAAATAAAAATAGGGGGGTTGTCAGCACTTACCTGACATGTCGGAGCATTTCTGCGAGTCTACCATTAGGGCATCAAACACCTCAAAGTCCGTTTTCTTCACCTGGATGATATTGTTGACTGTCCCAAGCTGACTGGTTATAACTGGCTATGAAGAAACACGAGACGATCAAGTTCACAACTAAAGCTCAAAGTATAAACCAGCCAGCCGCAATATAACTTAAAAGATAAATAATCACCGACGCATATGACGAAACAAACCCCTAAAGCAGACTACAGGTGAAAAGTCATTAAACTCCAGCTCTTGCTCTCAAAACTGGCCCTCACTGTACGATTTGTCAAGGTCACAGGACATGTGTTGAATTATTTGTGTTACTCAATTTCTACAGAGAAACAGAATAAAGCTATTAAAACAGATAAGGTCTCCGTCAGACAGCCAGAATTACAAACTCATAACCTACACTTGCGGTTATGTAACTTCTTACATAACTACTTTTACAGATACTGATGGTTAGCAGGAAGCTATAGAGGATATTTTGGTAAAAAATTCCCAGAAGAGGAGGCCTCTACATGAACTGTGGGGCAAAATCCCAAGAGCAATTTCTTTTCTAGTCGCACAGTGATCAAAGAGCTTGTCTGGAAAAAGGTCCGATTCGAGTGTGAGAATAACTGCTGACCTCAGCTGGGTCGTGGGTCCATTGGCCATCCACGTAAAATTTGTACTGATGCTCCCCTTCGGGTAGATCGACAATGGCCACAAAGGTGTTCTGACTTTGACAAGAGAGAGCATTTGGCACAGAGATAAGTTAACACACAGTATTTCTCTTTGAATCTTCAACCTCATCAATCATATGTGTGCCCTCTAATTAGTGAGCTGAATTTAAACAAGTCAACTGTCAAGTTAACTGAATAAAGCCTTCTAGAATAAAAACCTTCTTACGAAGTGTAATTAGAGATATAGTGAAATTTCAGTTCACCTGTTTCATTCATATAACCAGCTGTTCCATGAAAAATAATCTTAAGGTGCTATTAGCTTAAATGTTTTATGTTGTGTTAAATGTTTTATTGACAAAATGTCGGGCTACTCTGAAAAAACACACTATCCCAGAGTTCCCCTTCACCTTCTAATAAGGGGAATCTTGTTGGCCCAGTTGTTGAAGGATCCAGAGAGGTAGACCTCCTTGCCATCTCCAGTCCAGCGAAAGACTGTTGGTCGGTCTAAAGTTGGCCCTTTGTCGTCTGCTTCTAAGTCTTGCTGCCATGCAAGGAACTCCTCTTTCTCTAAAGGAGCCTAAAATACCCATATAAGATCCACTATTAATTTACCTAATGTACCAACAGAGGCCAGCAGATCAACTGTCTCTGAGACAGCAGCACAACTCACCTTCAGGTCTTCACCATGAAAAATATCTGCGTCCTCTGGGCTGTCCATCAGGATTTTCGGCCTGTCTCCCTCCTTGGTACCTCGGCTGTCCCTCCGCTGCCCCTTCTCCCCCTGGCCCATGGCAGCCCTCTCACTGCTTGTGTTCCCCATGGCTTTGTCTTCTTGTAGGCTAGTACAAGGTCACTGTGATTAGTCACAGTAAAGTTTTAAAGCCAAGCAGCAACTCAGAAAAAGCTGCTCGAGATCAGATTTAAAAAAAAGAAAAAAGGTCATTAATTATTAATAGCTGTTACTGGAATACTAGCAACAGTTACTTTTTAAGGCCTCATGAGTCAAATGAGAAAGATAACCTTTTTAAACTCCTTGGGCGCTGAAGTGCCGGTCTAGAATGACTTACAATGACTGCAACAGCTGAATAAGTTAACTCAAATGTGCAAATAGCAAATTACAGGCAGCAGTGGGTCAGAAACATGCAGAAGGGCTTGACTTCACATCTGACAGCTGAATTTAGCAGTTCTTTACAGAAAACAAAACCATAATCATAAAACAATCCCAACAGTTGGAAACTAAGAGTGAAAAGGTATTTTTCAACACACCACCCGGGCGCCTGCACCATTATAGTTTAAGCATCTTGTGATTTTAGGCTTAAAATTATACTTACATAACAATTCTTTCAGCATGACACCCTCTATTAAAGGACCAGTGTTTTGTTTGACACCATATTTACTACATATCACATATTTGTTACATTACTACTAACCATTTTCAAAGTGTAACACTGTGTTTAAGTATTTGGAAATTTTTCAGTAACAGCAGTAATTTCACTACAGTATAAAATTAAATTTGCAGAATAAGCCAATCTGCACTGCTAGCTGCATACACAAGCAATGATAACATAACCTTGACAAAATAAAAACAGATATAGCATTTACTGTAACGTTAATACATTATCTGTTTTCTGGATGTTTTAAGTGAATGAAAAGTGACATTGACAACGTCAGCCAGAGCTGTTTAAAATAGGTAAATTATCATCAGGCGATTATAGGTGTAGGTGTCACTAATACATAAACTCAGCTGAAGGTGATGCAAAATGGTGGCACAAAAGGTTTGCGATTATTCAGCGTCTGAGTCAGGTGTTGAGTGTGAGCTGGTTTTCAATAGCTCAAATACTACAGATTTTTCTGTTCAAATACATAAAAAGATCTTTAATTTTCCTCTCAGTGTCTGCTCATGAAAGTTAAATCCAGTGTTTACTGCAAAATCCCACTTTATAATAACTTGGGTAACTGTGACTATGAGTCGGGTTTTTATGCTTTTTGAGCATTACTGTTGACGGCATTAAGATTTTAAGTGTTTATTTATTTTCATGGTGTTCCGACAATATTAGTGAGATTCTTATTACAAAATGGATGTGTATTATGCAGCGTAGTTATCTAGCATAACGGTACTGCAGTGCCACGCACGACGTCATGTCAACTTACTGATGTTGACATTAGCCAGAAGTAAGTTAGTGACCACTGGGGGGGGGCAAAGGCTAACGTTAGCGTTAGCACATCTTAAAACATGTTGTGCAAGAAAATAAACTCTATTTCTTAGTCTTGCGGGACTATAGCTTCATTCGCATGCGCTGACTGGACGGCAGTTGATTTAGATTCAGCCAATGGTACTGTAATGAGTGACAATAAGAGGTAACGTTAAAGTTAACGTTACATGGTTTACTAAAGCTAACGTTAGTTAGCAGTTAGCATCAGTGGGTTGTGTAGCCCCGGCGTCCGGTTTATTCAAATAGAGCTTGTGGCTGCTACATAGGTGTGACACCAATGAACACACTGACTATAGAAACAGCGTTTTACCTGCGAAGCGTGCACCGTCGTAGCTGTCCGTGTTAGCTCATCAGACCCATTTCATCGGTGCAAAAAACAAAAACATTTGGTCACGCTAAACAAACCCGCCCCCTCGTTTGCGCAAGCGCAGTAGATCCAATATTACAAAATGCGATGTACTTTATCAAAAACTACTGAATAATTACACACAATTTCCCCCACGTGCGCTTATTATCGTACAAACAGTTTGCATCTTGGCAATCGTGTAATATTATTTAGTCTCAGTCATATTTTAGTCAGCCGTCTGGAATGGGAGTTGTAATTGTAGATACTCAACACTAGATGGAAGCGTGAGTCAAGTAGCCTACAGTGACAATTATACAGTAAGACCGGAGCCTTCTGTTCTGTTTGCAGGTAGTGTGCTGATAAACGGGTGAGCCTTCATTTCTAATTTCTATAAAGTGCATTTTTCTGTAAAACTAGAGTACTCTAAGGAATATGTCTAAAATCCAACTGTTACAGAGAGTGTCCATTTTAATTAAATAGGTGACCTTTGCAACTCTTTACAAAAAATGTCAACTGCAAAGAAAATGCAGGCTATATCGTCTCTTATGTAGGCCTTCATATGGCATATTGCACCATAGACTATTGGTTATGAGAAAAGAGACTTTTATATTGTGATCTGTTGCCACCGATTAATGATTCTTTCAGCTAAATGTAGGCTACAGCAGCTTTGTGCCATTCACCATTCTTGGCATTTACCATGGGTCTGTTCAGCAATAGCCTCTGTCATGTGCAGTGAGTGCAGCTTGCCATTCCCACAAAAAGGTCTTTAGGTGGCCTTTGAACTATGGAGGTCCAGCTGTAACAATGCTTTATAAGGTTACCTTCAAAACTAAGGACACACTTTGTTTCCTCCTGAATTATGTAATGCCTGATCCTAGGACAGTCCCAAATCCTCATACAGGGTTCCCACATTTAAGGACTTTTTAACTACCTTAAATTCAGGGGACCCAACATGGCATTGTTTGAGACACGGATACTGTTACTGTTAACTACTACAACTAACTACAACACTGAGAAGTTTTATAATGAGATAATTAACGGGCTTTACAGAAGCTCACAGACAACAAATAAAAAGAGAGAGAGAGAATTCTCTATTGTGCTGTAGTACAGTCATGGCCGACTGTGTGGTGGAACGTAGCCTATTTACTAACGGTAAGAAAAAAATATCAAAATAACTTCAATTTCTATTCTTTCTTAAGAATATATATAAATTAAAGCACTTTTAATGGCCCATGTCTAGGACACATCTCATGTAGTGTAGCCATAACCAGTGTTATTAGTAACACCTGTACTGGACCAATTAAAATGTCTCCTGTTTGTCAGTATTCTTAAGTTGTATAATATTACAGTAGTTGTTTGGATTTATTTAAGGCTGTTACTGTTGCAATACAAGCTGAACATCTCATCATCAGCAATGTCTGACATGTTCTAACAATAGCATGATAGATACATTTTCTTTCCAGAGTCTTTTGATCTTTCATCTCCTGGAATACCGTTCTGTACGTTCTGTTACAGTATCTACTTTTAGCAGAGTCATTTTGAGCTGAAAAAGTGTGTATTCATCTTTGTTTTGTTCCCATTCCACCAGTTCTCTTTTGTTCAAACTTCGACACAGATTTAATAGAACTAATGATGTTCACCCCCAAACATCCTCCAGATGCGGGGGAGGGCAGCGAATGCTGGAGGCTTTGGCACATAATGAGGAGCTAAATAAAAAGTGTCCAGCAGAGATGTGTGAACTGATGGGAGGTTAGATTTCACTGGACTGTTTCAAAACAGAAGAATCTACATTTCACAAGGCCCTTTTATCTAGAATGTCACTGCAGACACAGACTATGGGCACAGTCACAGTTGATTGCGGTACCCAGATGTCAGTCCACATCAGGTGTTCAATTACAGAGATTTAATTTTTCCCTTTGCAGCCTTTACGCCTTTTAATACCCAGCATATATTGTTGGTTTCCCCTCAGATGGCTTCTGATCTGGGAGAAATTATTATTGACAAATGTGAAAACAATAAGACTTACACAATTTGCTTATCGTGCAGATAGAGTAGAAGAGAGATGTGTGCAACACTTTAAAACTCAAGAAACAGGCATGTTAGACGACTGTCCTGGAACCAGACAGGCTGTAATTGGCTCTCGTCTGCTTCGGAAACTGAGTGGGCTCCAAGGAAAAAGTTGGCCTGGCTGGAGGAGGTGGGATGTGATGTTTGTGCTTGCATGCGGAGGTGGATTTAAACATGGATTGGAGAGATGGAGATGGAATGTTGTGGCATGTTTTTAATGTGTTGAAAATCAGTTGGCAATGGTAGAATGAGGACTGAGGTGGCAGTGGGTAAACCCTGATACTGGATCATTTTGTTATTTTGAAAGCCGTCTTTACTTGTGTTTCAGCCAATGTGATTAGACCTCCTACTTTCTTTCTTCCTATCTGTCTGTCTATGCAGACGTACAGTATTTTTAAATGAAACTACTATATTATATACTGTAAAACTTCAGTTTAAAAAAACATGTCAGGTAGGTTCTCCATTCAGTGTTGTTTGACCAGAAACTGCATTTCAATCTGGAGTTGGTCCTCGGGCGCTGTACAGTGGCTACCCACTGCTCCCTTAGGGATGGGTTGAATGCAGAGGATGAATCTCGCTACATGTATGTGTTTGTGACAAATAAAGTACCTGTACCTGTAAAAGCCTAGTCACAGTTAGATGCCTGTCCCTTTTACTAACCTGGTGAGTCTACTAGGGGGGTGACGAGATTTTGTGCCATGAGATCTTGCAATATTAAAATGTGATGATATTTCTTGTCAGGGAAAAAGCTTTTTTTGCGAGATTCACACAACTGACACCTTTCACACACTGTCACGCCACACATCAGCTTTCTCACACAGTGAAAAACAAATGTATAACTGATAAAGTTGACTCGCTGTGATCTGCACCATGTCAGAGCCTTAGTGCATAATATTCTGTTATATTTTTATATATTTCAGTTGTCACGTGCCACCTGGATTTTGTGTTTCCCTCACATAAATAAAAACATTTCCACCATAAATTTAAGCAGAAAAGGCTGACATTGGTGCAAAAAAACTCACCAGAATGCAGGAAATGAAGTGTTTAACCCTCATAATTTCTATGTAATTCGACATTAAAGATTCCTTAAAATATATAAAATCTCGTCTTGTCTCGTTCTTGTGAACACAATTTTGTGGATCGTCTTGTGAGTTAAGTGTATTCTCACAGCGCTAGTGACTACATGTTTTGACAAATAAACACAAGTCTCAATGAGAAGCCTGGTCTGATTTTATTTTTAGAAGTGCTTTTCATGGATAAAACCTCTGAAAGCTCACCCTGTCCCCCACTTGAGCTAGTTCTAAGCTGCTTAGATTGCACACAAAACAAATGTTTAAACTTTTGTCAGTGTGGACATGCTACACATCAGACATCGGTTAGATTCTCCACAGTTCAATCCTTCAGTTCATTTTATGGAACCAGTGAGCACCAATGTGTTCTTGAGGTTGGCCTAAATGGGCTGTCTCCTGGGGCTAGAACAAATGAATGATTCGTAATTGTTATGTTATCCAATAGCCTAATATTTAAACAAGTTGTATTGGTGCTCGTTAAAATAAACATTGTGATAGTAACCTATTTCCCATCTTTGCTGAGCAATGGTTTTATGCAAAAGGAATTAAAGGCCTGTCCCAAATATAGACAGGGGGGGTTCAGTGATTGAAGCCAATAAAAGCTCGGTCTATTAATTGAAGTTTACACTATGTTTTTATTATAAGACAACCTGAATGCCTTATATATGATATAACTTTACACTCTAAAGCCAAAAAGACTAAAGATAAAGAACAAAGTCTCATTATAGACCTACGTTGGCTAACAGACCTGCTGATTAACTCTGTGATGTGACTGATGTGTTAACATTTTACTGTGGCCCCATTCTGGCACCACTTCCCCAGAGCCATGACTACACTGCCACTGTTGTTTACCATTACTCATCCCTGCTGAGTGAAGCCATCACACAACAGCAGCCAGCCGCACCACAGCACCTCAGCCAGCTGCTGGCCCTGATACGCTCTCTGTAGGACAAGCCAGATAACCTTTATACTGAGCTCCTTTGGATTACACATGGGGGGCGATGACTCACAAAGTCACACTTTGACATCTGTGCATGCAACACACTTGGCACGCTTGTATTCATGCACTTCAATGAAAATGCGTTGTATTAAAGTGCAGACATTTTAACGTTAAATACATTTTGTGTTATTCTGCATTTCTAATTGTAAACAAATTCCATAAAAAACAAATTTTGGATGTTAGTACATCTCTCCATGCTTTCTGACTACCAAACCTTGTCTGTGGCCCCATGCTCATTGGTTCCTACAGAAGAAACCTTTGAAAACAAGTCACAAATATATATTCCTTTTTTAAAAGGCTGTGTGAATTCTTCAGATTTCTGGACATTGTAGCTTTTATAAATTTTTGTGGGGGAATGTATTTAGAGGCGGGTTAACACACGTTCAGTGTGGGACTGATTCCAAATCATAGTACCCATGTTCATGGTAATGAAGGAAGATGTCGGCCAGAGCAACACTGTGTCTCAGTGATGTGTTTATGGTCTACATATGGCACAGAAGAATAAGCTATATCCGACTTTGGCTATATGGACAATACTTGTTAGTAGGATTAATTTAATGTTGGTTTTAATGGGATCATTGCTGAACAATATAGAATATTGTGAAATGTATTCTTTAGCAGCAAGGCCTCTAGGTAAATCCTGAAAACATGGCATATACAGTACAGCAGTAATTAAAAAAACTCACACTGCTTGCTTGATCAATCAGTTGGCCTTCCATCTTGTCAAGATTTGCTATGGTCTACTAGAAGTTTAAATTTACTGGAACAGCTCTTCTGAATTGAGGGTTCCATGGACACCCTCTATCAAACTGAGTCATACACAATACTGCATCCTGATTACACATCTGTGTAAGAGAACTTTAAAATTGTTTCTCCACGCTGGCATATTTGTTCATCTGTGTATGATTGGACAAAAATGACCTAGTTAGATGGACATTTTTAAAGTATAAATGAAAATGGTATACTACTCAGTTATAATGCACATTCTGATTTAGTTATATACTTTGTTTAGCCTTTGCCATTCATTGTAAATTGTTAATATCTATGAAGGTGTTATAAAAAGAAACAGAGAAAAGAACATTTACAGTGACAAAAAGAAACAGACACTCCTTTGTGCCTTTTGCTGCTTTGTGTGCTGTGGTTTCCATACCTAGAAGACAGAGATGTGGCCTGTCTGCTTTAGTTTCAACCCTTTTCGAGTCAACCCTGTAAAATGTAGTAGGCCTTTATTTGGCGACATGAGGACTTGATCAAAAGCTGAATATCCCAAATGACACGAAGGCTGCATCAAAGGGCTTAAAACGATCCTTCTCATTAGCTCAGTAATTTCTGAAGCTGTTTGGTGGTGCAACCTTGGACTAATTCAGAGCTCAAGCTTCACATTTGACTTAGCATTCAATGTAGCAATTAGCCCGGCCAAGAACATCATCATTGAATCTGTTATGAAACAATTACATAATATCCTCATCTAAATGATTTCACTCCCACACACGCTCTCTTATTCTTTGTGTCCTTTAATCCTTGTTTCCTGTTTTGCCTCTGTGTGTCTGTCTCTTTCTCTCTCTTTCTACAGCATGCAGCTCTCTTACTGTTTGACCTTCAGTTTAACATTTTGTTGAGATGCTACTCCTGTTCGCTTCTTTGTCTTACTGACAGATAAAAAAAAAAACAACAACACAAGCTTCGGGGCAGCAGAGGCTTTATAGCTACACTGTCTGACTACTATGTTTTCCTTCTCTATTGTTATGTTTTCCTTCTTTATTTTGGTCAATTTAACTTTTTAAAGCTTGACAAGCCTTCGAGGCAAAGCAATGTTTAAACCCCTCTCTCTTGCAAGAGACCTCTTG
The DNA here is from genome assembly GCF_021292245.1 of Micropterus dolomieu. NCBI lineage: Eukaryota > Metazoa > Chordata > Actinopteri > Centrarchiformes > Centrarchidae > Micropterus > Micropterus dolomieu. The sequence goes on along the minus strand of NC_060162.1, from coordinate 21,683,390 downwards.
GCAGTGAGAGAGAAAATGTAGGCAGGTGACAGGGCCAGTGGCCATGATACTGTGAGAGCCAGGTTTTTGTCCTCTTTATGTAAGCTTGAGCAGACACTCCGCCCCCATCTGCTAAACAATTGCCACTTCTAACTGTCCCTGTGCTGCGGCCCTCTTGACATTCAGACTGTAGTGAGTGAGAATAAATGGGTATGGTCTTCAGGGATAGCCTTTGCCCTCTGTGGTGCAATCAAACTTGATAAAGCAACAGTTCTATCATGCCATGGAGGAGGAAGCTGATAACAGGCTCAATATAAAACATGTGTAAATTCAATGCTTCTTTATTGCCTCTGTAATTGACTGTCACTAAGTGACAGGGGATTGTCATCTGAAATGAGGCCTGATGCTAGCAGATTCAGCTTTAGCTAGCTAGTGCGAACCCTCAAACCCTGTGAGTTAGTTGAAAACGCTGTCTCTGTCTCTGACTTTTAATGTTTCCAGCTGATTTGTTTTACCCAGCTAAAGAGTCTTAAATATATGCTCATGATGGCTGCATCCAGTACATGATATAATACTGAAAGACAGGCTAAAACTACAAGTCACAGGCAAAAAGGGAGCATCTTTATCAGCCGAAGATCGATTTACATCTTCATCAGCTGAAGACACTGAAATAAACAGAGCATTGATTGTGTATTGAAGGGCACAGCTACTTAGCTTTGTTTAATAGTACAGTATAAAAATATAATTAAACTGTTATTTGTACCAACATAATCCTGGGATGGTTTAGATGCCCACAGCCAACATAGTGGTTTGATTTATGATTGAATTAGGGTGACCATATGTCCTCATTTTCCCGGACATGTCCTCTTTTTGGGACCTAAAACATGCGGGATTTCTTAATTGCCCAAAATGATTCATGATTCTTTTTTTTCTTTCTACAGTCTGCATTCATTGTGCGCTTTGACCAGTATCGGCATTATTCCATTTTACTCTTTGGCTTGGGACTACAGGGACTTTTTTCTACGTACCGGGACTTCTCACAAGCTGCCGGTACTCTTTCCTGCCCTCTCCACCAGTGGAGACAAAGTTGAGAGAAGATCGGGTGCTTTTTTATCCAAGCGTGTGCATAATGTTGCTCATCAATGTCACTTTTTTGTAAACCGACCAATTATAGTCTGAATGGGGAAGGATATTAAAAAAGGTTGACATGGTGCTCCAGCAAACTTTTAAAATGTTAAATTTTGTTATGCACAAAGGGTTATGATTATTGACAAGTTAGCTCTTAGCGTCAACAAATTAGAGACTAACCACCATATAGAGCATTTTTCTTGCACAAGGATTGAATAAGAACTACGCACCATAATGAAACTGCTGTAAATGGATATAATATTATACTAGAGGTAAGGTATATATGATACCATTATCTGAAATAATAATGAATACACTAATATTGCCTAAGCGTAGAGCCTCTGCAGTGGACAGATGTGGATTTAGCCAGAGCAAGGATGTCACTATATGAATAATTGCTCCTTTTGCCGCCTCTCTTATTAGTATATGTACACAGAGTTTTGTTCACAAATGGTAAATCCACCCTTTGAAAGATCTGACACATTTGAAAGAAGGTAGCTGTCAGAAAAGTTGAAAACATTAGAATATGTAAAGAACATCCCCACTTTTGTTCTGCTATTTATTTTACAGCATTAAGCAACAAACAAAGGACACTATCAGCCAAACAGATATTTTTTAAATTTATTATTGTTGTAATATGTGTGTGTGTGTGTGTGCGTGTGTGTGTGTGTGCGTGTGCGTGTGTGTGTGGAAGGGGGTGGGGTGGGGGTGGTGAGGGGTCTGTTTTTTTTTATTGATATATATATATAATATAATAATAATAATATATAAAACAATCAAAAATTATGCTTCGCTTTCACAACAGAAAAGGATGAGTTATCAAACAAACTGCATTGACTTTTGCAGTAAAGCAAACAATAAGCAAGAAGACATGTTTATCAAGTCACAACAGCATGCAAAAACACTCTAGTGCTGGCTACATAATGATATATATATAATGATATTATTTTCATATTGCTGCAATTTCAGTCGCTGCTCATGTATACTGTACTTCCACCTACCTCATGTACATAAAAATACCTACTATGCTATTATACTACTATATATATATATATGCACTATACATATATATATATATATATATCCATCCATCCATATGGTGCATCCCGATGGTAAATGTATTTTTGTTTGTTTATTTGTGTAGTTCTTTGTTGGTATTCATGTTTTAAAAAAAAAAAAGAGAAAAGACACAACCCCAAGATTCTCAAGATGGAGAGTAAATGCCATGCATTTATTTCAGCACTGTGACTTATCCCTCAGACAATCAAGATTCATGTCATTACAATTCTTTATTCACTAAGAGGACCTTGCATTGACCCGTCATTACATGGCATAAACACTACCTAAGTTCAACTCATTACACTATGTTTCCAGTGATTCTATGGGCAGTTTCATGTGCATTTAAATTGTTGGATAAATTTAACATTATAGAATTCCCAGTGCCTCTGTATATTAACAAAAGACAAATGTTTGCACATCACCCATTGTCTTTCAGTATTTAATTACAGTGATTATGTCACACAGTAGTCCATCTACAGCTCATTCCCACAGTGCAAATAATGACACTAGAACAGGAGAGTAGACGTTTCCACCTTGTGCAGCAGCTCTGAGCACAGCAGGAACAAAATGTACTACAGTATATGGCAGTATATACACGTCACTTACTGGGTTAGCTTTCGTTAATGTTCACTTCACATCCTTTTTCATAGTTAGTACTTCAGAAGAACATAGATTCTTGGATGAAAATGGGAAAAACAGAGGATATATCAGAGGATACAGGAATAAATACAGCATTTTTAATGCATAATAATAATTTATACTGTTATGAATAGCAGTTCTCATATAATATTATGTACGCGGATAGCTTTCATTCCTGTTTGGTATATGTTCTGATAATGGCAGCTGCAGGGTTAATCTCCTCCCAGAAGCCTTGTCAAACAGTACCACTAATGAATCTGCATGTGCCTCTGTGTAGCGTGATTAACAATTTTGATGGGGAATAACACAATCCCATTACAGTAGCATGGAACTATTATTAGGACATGATGAGGCCCAAAGGAATGAATACTTGAAAGAGTAACAGCCTGTCACACTAACATACCCACATGGAGAGGTGTATCATGTTGCTGGAGGGCCGTGGAGTGTAGTATTTGTAATTTAATAAAGAGTGTGAGCATCCTAGGAGCTTGTCTGATTGTGTGCATGATCTGTATACTCAAAGGTTTCAGAAATATCACTGACTGACTGACTGACTGACTGGTCGTGAGTGGGTTTTGAATGGTTGTCTGCCTTGTCCTATCCCTCACATTTGTTGGAAGCCGTTGAGTTTTGGAGTTGGGACCTGTGTCAGCTGCTGTCACTTGCGTCATGAGTGTGTCAGTCAGCATGCGTGTTTTCAGTGTTGTGGGGTTGAGGTGATGCAGAGGAGGAGAGATTCTGTCGATGGCTTGATCCGCTGTCTCTCAGTGCTTCATCCAGTTTGCTCAGTCGCCGTCCTCATGCCATCGTGCCATCACGTCTTTCTTCCTCCGCTCATCTGTAGTCTACAGGGTACACCCTCTACCTCTCTCCCTCTCTCTGCTGGGGTGCAGTGGAGGATCCTGGACTATAGAGGCAGACGGATGTGCATGGCAGAACTATTGGGCCGTGCAGCCAAAACATAGATGGCACTCTCCTTTAAAAAGTCTGCCCAGGTCACTGGCCTGTTGAAAGAAAGAGAGCGGGTTTTATTTGTTTGTCAAAAATCCCTTTTTGCAATAATGACTATAATAATGACTTCACTGGAAGAAATGGGCCATTAAACACGGTATGGAAGTTGGGTAGTACTGATAGATGGACTAACACACTATTGGTTTTGGTCTTTTCAGAAACATACAGAATAACACTAGTCATTTCCTGACCACACTCAAAAATGTAATCCGGATCTTTATTTTTGGGTTGTAAGTGTCTTGCTCATTACAACCACTCTAAATATGTAGATGTGCAGACATTATCCCACACAGCATACACCACTTTACAATACAAAACAGTAACCATGCAGCGCAAATCATTTGATAATATCATTATAGTGAGCGTCTGGTCTCATGCTGCTTTGAAAATTCAATTATAAAAACAATGTTTGTCAGACCTCTAAGCATGTCTAAGCATGTTCTGCTAATTAGTATATAACTTAATAAGACTCTTGGGTAGCTCTCTTTGTAATTTTGGTTCCCTGTAGTCGCTGCTGAAGTGCTTGTGCATTAGCTAAAATAATTGCAACATTTTGTAATGTGGCATGAAGAAAAGCCTCAAAAGTCATGACATGTCAAAGAAGACCGGTCTTCATTATCTGGTGACAAAAATTGACTTTGAGGTCATTTTCTGGGGCAGTGATGCCTGAAGCAGGAAGGTTGTTGCAGTCTAGGCTGCAATCTTCTTGGCTGCATTGTCTCACTCAGTATGAATCCCACTATTGCTGCCCACGAACAGCCATATGAAGACCATATGCAGGCTGGTCCAGTGGGAAAGGTATAGGCTTATTCTAACCGGGTGAACAAGTATATGTAAATTTCACTGCTGAGGGGAGTCTGAAGGCCTGTAAAGCCCATTAGAGGTAAGAGCTTGTGGGAACAGAGCTTCACCAAATTGGTATTTACTGCAAGGTTTTATTTTAAACTGTTTTCAAATTATTCCCCCGACTCGCACACACACACACACACACACACACACACACACACACACACACACACACAGTCACTTAAAATGTAAGCGGACAAACCTGCTTTCATCAGTCTTGCTCCTCTCACTGCCAGAGCTGGCTGGACTGCTCTCACATATGGGGCCGACATGACTTATACTTTACCAAAGGACAGAGAATAAACAGACAGACAAGGACAAGTTAGATAGTAGGCTTGAAAAAAAGGTCAATGAAAGGAAAAGACATTTCCTTGCACTGAAAAAAAGGGGAAAACAAGATAATTCATGAAAAAGGAAAATGCACCCTAAATTGTTTCACCATTCCATTCACACAGGGTGATTTTACCAATTTAATTCCTACATTCAAATAAAACTAATTTGGACAGAATACAAAAGGCAGAGAAGCCATCATCACTGTGGTGGCATCTCTCACTTGTAAACATGGCCTTTCTGTGTGGAGTTTGCATGTTCTCCCCGTGTCCATGTGGGTTCTCTCCAGGTGCTCTGGCTTCCTCACAAGTCTAGGTTAATTGGTGTCTCCGAAATTGTCCTTAGGTATGGATGTGAGTTCTTGTGTGGCCCTGTGATGGACTGGTGACCTGTCTAGGATGTACCCTGCCTTTTGCCCGATGTCAGCTGGGATTGACTCCAGCCCCCTGCGACCCTGTACGCAGGATAAGCGGTTGACGATGGATGGAACAAACAAGAAGTCTTTTCTGGACTGTGCTGTTATCAGCCAACAGTACACTTTAGCTTTGAAAAAATGGAAACTAAAAGCCACAGGCTTTTTTTTGATAAAAGTTATTGTATTTTCATAAATTGTATCACTCAAAGACTCATGTTGATTGCATTCTGAACAGCATGCCAACAAGGGATGGACCAGGAATTGCAAAGACATAGCAATATGCCAACACAGGGCAAATGGTTAGCCACCGCCCCTCCAATTTCTTGCTAGTTTGGTAGTTTAAGTCTGAGATTTTTTTGTTGAAATTCAATTCTCACAGTGTGTGTTGCCTATCTATATTAAATGGGGTATTTCTTCTGAATGCAAGAAATCACAGAGTTTGATGATTTAGGACAGACCTTTTTTTAAAACTATTTGGTGTGGTCAGAAGCTGTCAAACAGCAATATTAGGCTATTTTGGCTCAAATAATATGATCATCATCCCATAGGCATCCAGGAATTGAGCGAACCTTAGCAAGTAAACTAAAGATGTGGTGGGGGGGGTGTCGTTTCCCAAGTTTTGTGTGAGAGGAGGCCCATAGTCTCAGACTTTGAAAACCCCTGATTTAAATTATAAGCAAGCAATGGTTCCTGCTGAGTTTAATGCAATTAGCTACTTAGAGCTTTGATTTCCAGACTAAGGAGACTGGACAGAAGAGGTACCTTAATGTTATTGTTCATAGCCTGTTTCTGTCATAACCAGTGTCACACTAGTGTTTTTAAACTGAATAACTTGCCTGCCAACCGTGATTAACCCATACATATCTGCAGCATCTTTCACTTGCTTTGTTTACAATTGTCAAGCGAATGTGTAGTGAAACATAAAATGTTGCAAAAAAGAAGATGAAAGTAAGGTGTGTTTCCACAAACCGGTATGTAAGGATTAAACTACACTACAGTATAGTTCTGTCAGAAGTTGGCAGTATAGGCTACATTATGCATGGCTGTAATAAACAGCAGGTTTGGTGGTAAATCTTCTGTCAATCAACTAATCATTTCTAAATTATTCTTGACGTTCTCTTTCCAACCATAATTGTTGACGATACAGACTTTACAGTCCAAAATCAGTGGGTGAGCACACTTTCATTTCTGACAAAAAATCTTTACTCAAGGTCAGCTTACTGGCTTTTCTGGAGCTTTCAAACACATCTCATGGTCTTACTCAGCAGGCAGAGTTAACCCAGATTGATCTAATAAAAATCCAGTGAGTGGTCCTTGGGTTAAAAATTTTTGTAACAACTCAAGTTTCCGAAGTCAACAAAGAACTTTCTCAATGATGTAAATTCTTCTGTTTTGGCTGGATTTTCATTCTGATGTTCAAAAAGGTTATGTTAAAATATGGAGCAAGACAATGTCACTTTACATTTCACTAGAAACCCAAATGACTGTCTTCCACACCTACATGAGTCATGAGTTTTTGATCTTTCAGAGTCAGATAGAAGCTTCTCATTAACTCTCTGACTGATGGCTCCTTGAAAAACTCCTTTTCACTCTCACTCTGTAGCTCAGTAATGTCTATAATCCAGCGATCAAAGGGAGCAGAGTTTTCTGACTCATTTGATACTTGCTTTTTAATGAGCATGAATGTGGTTGCCTTTAAGTGTTATGTGTGGACCTGACTCACACCCTTTTGGTCCTCAGTGCCCTCTTACATTGAGGCTTTTAACACGAGCCTCCCCTAAAGAGAACAAATGGCTTACTTTGGATCCCTATAATTAGAGGCCAGCCTGGATCTTATCCATGCTTCAGCATAACAAGACCTAATCATGTGATGGGCTCACATTCTGCACATTAAGCTTCATTCAAGGGTACATGCGTCTTTGATTGCTGAATGTTCAGAAAGAGTTCCAAGTTGGTGTTAAGAGGGTCCTCACTTTCTTTAGAGCGAGGGTTAAATTAACGAAAACTAAATCATGGGGTTGTCTGAGGAATATTTGAGGATTGCAGAGTGCTCGAGAGTGTTAAAGTAAGGAAAAGGAGACAAGCCATGCAGTGCAGTGTCTCACTCACCCACAATTCATAGGAGAGCAGAGTCCCATGAGTCTGTGGGGAATGCCGCATGTTGAATAGGTGAGAGGGATGGAATGGTACAGCACAGGAGATGTGACAGCACAAGAGTTTATGAGCAGTAACAAACACATGCACACGCATACATACACATACAATACACACTTGAATGCTTACGTGTTGCAGGCATAAGTAATAATAGTAATATAGCACTCTCAAACGGCTCATTCTGCATAATGAGCACTTTTAATATGTACTTCTACTTGATGCAGGACTGTCACTTGTAATGGAAAGCTCTGGCATTGTGGTATTGTTACTTTTACATGGATCTGAATACTTTTTCAACCACTGGCACACAAAATATCACACAAACACATAGTGTATACAAACAAATGAACCTCATCAGAGTCAACTGGAGTTTAATTTCCATTCATTATTACTCTGATGATGTGTGTCTATGAGTATGAAACTAATAAAGAAGAGGTGATATTTTTTTAATATCCCATATATGGTGCAATATTGAGTATGATTCCTTATTGCATTTTCAAGTATAGACTACAGGGGATGGACACTATCAAAACAACAGATGTTCATTTCAATCCAGCACAATAATCATCCAGTAAAGACGGCTTTTTTCAAGGTAATGACGTTCGATTTTTGTTAAGACTTTGTCAGAGAGGTACTCATTCAACTCTAGGGTCCTTTTTAAGGCTGTACTTTGTGGTGGAGTTGCACCGGATTGCATTATATTGTGAAATGTAGCTAATATTTTGCCTTTCAGACAGCATATTTGTTGCAGGGTTGTTGTTATTGGATTGCCCTATACTATGTTCATGTTATTGTGTCCATACCCTGTAGCCATTTCAGGCACCAAACCTATATGATCTCAGCCACACAAAGCAGAAACAGTTCTGTGGTGAGTCTGCCTCAAGAGTCTTTAAAAAAACACAGTTCAAGTGAGTTCCAAGCTAAAGCTACCAGCTTCATCAGTCTAAGACGTGACAATTTATTAATAGCTGGAATTCAGTCATATTCAGCATCAAACTTGTGTGGAACTAAGTGCCTGCCATCAACATGAGTAGCAGCACAGAATACATTATTGAATGAAACACATTACTTTAGTGGCATTAATATGAGAGGAGGAAATGGTTACATTTACATTCCAATTTGTACTTGTTTTAATAGGATTTATATTGACATGATTTGAATATTTGTCTTGACAGAAGCAGAAACACTTTTGAGAAACAGTTCCTTGCTCATCACAAGGCCGTTTACTATTTCTTTATCAGCGCTGCACTGGTGTGACTGCGTTCTGCACTGGTCGTCAATATGCCAGTCAAAAACAAAGCTTTGATTCTTAAGCAATCTGTTGCTGTCTCTGCAGAAAGACAGAGAAACAACATCGCCACGCCTGTCTTGTCTTGTTACAATGCACATTGGCTAGTCATACATTTGTAATGAGAGGGAGGTAACAAAAAGTGCAACTCAATGTGGAAATGGTGACCAGATGCCAAAATATGGTGAATTTGTGCTGCAGATACCTGTACGGTCATAGCTGTGGTTTTTGATTTGGCACACTAGCCAGAGGACGTGTTAAATAATAAATACAAACACCAGTGCAAAAACTGCAGGAGGCAGGCGACTCTGAACTGTAAGTTCATGTTATGTGTAATTGTGCTAAAAGTATAATTTGGCGATCTTTTGGGGGTATTTCTGTTTGGTTAATTATTTGATTTGTGAATATTATCTTTCCTTATCTCTGAAGCAAAATATGATGGTATGCAAAAGATGTAAACAACAAACAGTTGTTGCAGATGAGCCCTGTGACCAAGGTTTTGAGTTCCCTAATTATAATTGATTAATGTAGATGGTTGAAGTTTACTTTATTGAGGTGATTTTTAGAGTGTCCTTACTGAAAATAGCCTGCTGTGGCTGGAAATGAAGCTATGAGAGAGGTGAGAGTGAACCAAAAGAGAAGTTGTGGGCCACAAAGCTAAAGACTGTGCTGAAACTCACACTAAAGCTCTGTAAAGCCATGGGGAGCTGCAGATTCAGGTGATAACTAAGAGAGGCCTCTTTCATATTGTCACATTGTTTTCACATTGTCATTTGATACATTGTTATAAAAATATTGATTATATCTGCTTTGAATTATTGCATGATGCTTTACAGTAAAAAAATAAATAAATAAAATATATATATATATATATATATAGAAGGTAGTTATATGAATACCAAACATAATGCTTTGGAACAATGCTAAAATAATTACATGAATTATTAATTTGTATTGTTGTTTTTGTTCTATTAGTGGTAGTAGGTTCTTGGAAACGTTGTTTTAAAACACAGAAATTAATGTAAATCATCCAAAAATGTAAATAATATGTAGTAAGACCCAAAAGATGGATCTGTTAAATGAATTAGTTGTGTCATAAAAGGAAAGGAAAGGCAGCAAAGCTCTAAACAAAACATTTTAACTAGGAGTGACAGATATAGAGTCATTGTTAAAGTGGGTTCTTGCAGGTTTGCAACCAGAGATAAATTTATTTAACACATGAACAAGTTTTCTGTTGTCCAACACTGATGCTAAAAACACAGAAGCCTGTCTCAAATGATTTTATCATTTGATATATTGAGTAAGTAAAGCAGTGTGTCATCTGCAAAGAAACGAAAATGTACACTGCGTATTTTGTCAACCAGAAGACGCATATGTAATTAGAAAGAAGCTTGTTATCTTGCTTCCAGTCTTCTTTCTCACTGCCTGTATTCCCTAAGCAACCAAATCTTTTTCCCTCTGCCAGCTGCAGTTTGCATGCAGAAATCCTCACTCCCCAATCTTCTGTCAGACATATACATAGACGTGCGCCTTTCATCTCAGTCCAGACATGGAACACTTTGGTTTCTCAAAGTATTCAAACTAGTGTTCTATGTTTAAATTTGGATATAGTGACTCTCTTTTGGTGTGCTCACCTCACATTGCAAGACTGCGAGTCTTTGTTGAGCTTGTGGAACCAGGACTGCTGGGCCTGGCGGCATTCTGCTCGCGTGATCACACCGTCTTTATCCAGAGCAAGACCCAGGAATACTGACCGTGCCTTGTCTCTCTCCTTGGCAGTCAACAGACGCACCAGTGAGTTCTAAGAAAAATAAAACCCAATGTTTGAGATTAGGCTTCTTTAATTCACTCATAGTAATTCCGTTCCCATTTCATGCTTGTAATTGCTGTAATTTGGGGGCCTGGAAAAGGTATTTTTATTACAATAGCACTCTCTGACATAATATACTAGCACTGTTTTACCCCATGCTACCCCAGAGTCACACACAGTCCATAAATAGCAAATTTAATCTCCCAAGCCAAAAACACGACACAATATTTAAACAGTTTTGTTGAATTTGTCCCTGAGCCTTTCTAGGCACATCAACAACCTATGTCTTGAAGATACCTTTTCTCAATTTGTAGAACAGAATTTACAAGGATGTTACAATGTAGCAACATCAGGCAATTTTAAGTAAGGCTCAGAAATCTTTTGTTTTTCAGTAACACCATACTATGTGATCACTGTAATTGCGGATATCTGCCACCACATGTGAAAGAATGTGAACACCCTTCACCTATGAATGACTGCAACACATTAGTTTATTTTTGAGTAGTGAGACAAGGCAAACCTTCTCATCACTCGGTCTAGTTGCTTTAGATCACGAAGTGAATGATAGGATGTAAACACAGTAACTTTGCGTTAACTACACAGAAAATTACGAGATTTGAAGACTCAAGTAAGAATGAGAGGGAAAGCTAGACAACAAACTAGTTAACCTGTGTGTGTGTGTGTGTGTGAGAGAGAGAGAGAGAGAGAGAGAGAGAGAGATCTCCGCTGGAAAGACAGTTTTAATATTATCGTGTAGCAGGTTGCAGTGCAATCCACCGTTCTTGTACAGTACGTTAAGTATGGTCTTGATTTTCTTTTTCTCCTGGTTTAAAAACCTGTCGGGATGTTAAAACTCCCAGCTGGGGCTGTCCCGATAACCGCAAAATTTAAATACCGCGCTATTAGTCAAACCTACCGCGGAGGATGGTAAGCACCACAACAACCGCAATGTTCATACTGTACACTTCAGGGTGTGTTAAATTAATAAATGAGTGCTTCAAAAGTTCCACAACCGTAACAACCTCTGTAACGGTTCAAAGATGGATCGCCATGGGCTGTACGTGACCCGCCTTCAAACTCTGAAGCTGTAAGTGTTTTGTGTTGTTTCTATTGTGGCTAGCACGCTCTAAGATGTTGGACTAACGTTGGCCAGTCCAGAGAAACTGTGGACAGTAAGCCTCATTTGAATTTCACTAACTAAGGAACGTAGTGTGTCGCGAGCCTGCAGCTGTTTTTCATGTTGCTTTCTGTGGAAATTTAGTTACTACAATGTTACTACAGTGCAGTTTAGTTGTGGACAGCCATTCCGCTGCACACCGGCGCACGTGTGTGTGTGAGTGTGTGTGCGCGCGCTGCTGTGGTATGTAAATTGACATGATAGACATGCCCTGAAGGTAATGATATAGCTACGTCTGAAAAAGACCCGGGCATGGCATAAGCGGGATAGTACCACTTTGAACGTTCCCTGATTGTAAAGAGTGATGCTTTGCGTCAGGTAGTTCTTAGCCTCCTCTATAGTACCCTATAGCACCTTTTGTAATGCACAGTTACTCCGCCAAATCCCAATATTTCTTCCTAGAACAGAACTGAAGAAGTCCTTTGGATGAGGGACGAAACGTCTTCCAGTATCTTCAACCAAGTCCAGTTGCCCTTGATTTTAACCTTCGTTGGATTTCTTCCTAGTTTTCTCTTGCTAATTTGCTGTGCAACACAGGTTATGGCTCAGTTTCAAGGCATTACCACTTAGGAGGAAATTTAGGGATTTTCGGGGTGCCATTGGATGCTGTAGCAAAATCAGGGAGTGTATTAGCTGTTTGATAATTATGTGTTGAATAACGTCAACTTGCTTCCTCATTCTAATACTTTACCTCTGTGCGAAACTTCCTCAAAACTACCAGAGACTCAAAGTAGAGAAAGTCCGACCATTCGATGTGACCCTTCTTCTCAGGATCCAGCGCCGCAAACTGGGCCAGGACTTCCTCCTCCTGCTCATCAGTCAAGTCCTTATCAAATTGTTGCTTGGATGCAAAGTGGCGGTACTGCAGCAGCTCATCTGACACCAAGCATGACTCTACAGCGGCAAGTAAAAATTAATCACATTATGACCCAATTAGTAACCAAGCAGTCTTCCAGATATACTTAACGTATAGTGACTCATACTCTTCAAAGGCTGGACCACCTTATTGCCCTCCATCCACACATTTGGAAGTAGACAAGGGTGCGGGCAAATAATGTAATAACTTTTATTTGAGCAATCCAATTTAAAAAATCTAGGGAACAAAACAGTGTATGTGGGAGTGAATACATTTCTGACCAAGGTGTCAGAAATGTATTCACCTCATGGGTCTTAATTTGTTTCTTCCGCTAAATGTAGGACTTTATTGGCCTGACAGACAAGGCAGGGGTGTGCAGAAGAAGAAGAAAGCAGGTACTCAACTAACATAAAAATTATGCTGTGAAAGTGAGGTAACCCAAAATGTTTCTTTTTCTGAAAGACATATGGTCAGGATTAAAAAGAACCAGGAAGAGCACTTTTTTATTTAGAAAAATGCTAATGTCAGCAAGCGAACATGCTCACAGTAATGATGCTAACATGACTGTCTTGACCAGGTATATGGAAAGGTATATGTTCATCATCTTAGTTTAGTGTGTTAGCATGCTAACATTCACTTACCACATTTACATTTATTCATATGTACTTTTATCCAAAGCAACTTTTGAGGAACAACATACAAGATTCAATAAAGCATCTAGCACTAAACAGTAAGTAAAGCTGAGGCTGATGGGAATGTCTTTATTTTACAGTTAATTGGTCATAAAGGAAAGTGTTGACATTTCAGACATTTCAGTCTTGACCAAAGTGGTTTACCAACCCACCAACCAGCATCACCATCCTTAAAAATATTTTACCAAGTTCCCTAACTTACAAATGTTTCATGTAAAAAGTGTCACCACCTTATGCCAAACTTTGCATTTCCTAACCTTTATTCAGTGACTCACCTGGGATGATCTTGCACTGCTTGAAGGTCTCCATAAGGCTGTACATCTCTTCCTCCGTTAGGAGTAGATTCAGATTATCCTGCAGAAAAGGGCAAGATGAGGGCAGAGGATTACACTTAATAAAAAAGTGATGCTTACCCATTTCTTTTATAGCAAAGTGGTACGTTACTTAATGTTTAATAAGTGAGTGAGAGTGCACTAATTATATGGAGTTGGTCCCAGATGGGTCTCCTGCAATTAGTGACAAGCATATAAAGTACTGGATTATTGAGTCAATTTCAGCAACTATTCTGTTTCTCAAGTGATCCACATGATGTGCTGTTTTATCTCACACTCTCTTCATAATTGTGTCATTAGTAAAAGAAACCCAGGAAGAGGGTATGTTTCCAGTTAATGTCAGGTATGACATTTGAGTGCAGAGAGGCATTCATTTAACAACAAACAACTTGTAATTTCCAAAAATATGTCATGTGCTGTGCCAGTACATGCTAGTACGTAGTACCATGTTTTTTCACGCAATTCACAATTTTTTACAATTCAGTCCAGGTGTCTAGAAATAATGCACTAATCCTATTTTCATAGCAAACTGCAAAGTTTAATTAAGTGTGAACATCTGATTGGTTAAAATACACAAAGCGCAGATTTCAATTATAAAAGTAAGTACTGTATATCAAAAGGTAATGTGGATAAAAAATATATTGGGCATTTGATTAAAGTTATGGAAAATGAAAGTCATGTCTGATGTGAAGATGTGTGTAATATATACATTTCTTCCCGGCCTGGTGTTGACATCAGCAAATCCACAGGCAAGGAAAATCACAGGAGACACTGATTTGAACATTTATATTTGTATATTATTTGTACATTATTTATCAGATAAGTGGCATGATGAAACTTTAATGGTCCCTTCGGGATTATTGAGGTAAATCAATTCCAGTTTGTTTACATAGTTCTTAATCACTAATGCAATCTGTCAGGGCTTTATAACATTATGAAATTGAAATGAAAATGTACAACCATCCACCCTTAGAAAATAAATGAAAAAAACACCCTCATGCCCAGCAAAATCAGAAAGGGATATGTAATATGAAATAGAGAAATGGATAATAAGCATATATGTCAGTGTCAACCAACAATTTAAATGCTGAAGAATTATAGCACTATGAAGATGTTTCTTTTGTTTATTTCCAGTTAGACTCTAAAAGAAAAGTCAAGGCAGCAGTTGGTTGGAGTTGGAGATGATTTCATTTAAATATAATTTTTAAAAGATTCCCCTAAATATCTACAACAGAAGATGTCAGTACAATGCAATCATGACACGTGGTAATAATGAACAAAACAATGACACTATGACAACTGGAATTTATATTTAAGTATGAAATAAAAAGATCCCTTTCTAACGTTTGATTCACCCACAAACAAACGAGATTTGAAGAATCAAGTAAGAATGAGAGGGAAGGCCACATGGCCTCATTATATCAGCCACTGGAAGCTGAACATGTGCGCCAACAAGCTGTCTGATGTTCTGTATTTCTTCAACCTGTCATCAAGATCACAGTAACTGCCAACACTTTGCTACCCAACTGTCTGCAGCATTTACAGATCAAGAGTGCGTACTCTATGTGTAGCTAATTATTCATTTATTTATTTGCACTGCCTTGAATACTACCGTTCTTCCTACTAATATCTGGGTGGTGCAAGTGAGCTGTTGTGCTAAACCTACGTCATATTTCCCTCTAGTGGCCATTCCAAGGTCAAGATAATGAATGAAACACTGAACCAGGATAATAGACTCACGTCCTGTCTGCAACACTCTGAAAAAGTGTAGGGATGCAGTCTGGGACACTGTGTCCTTGTTAAAATTCTGATATATATCATTTTAACAGTGGAACTATTAGTATAAAGTGCCTAAGCAGAGTGAGAGCTATGGCCACACAGGGCTGTTGGTGTCAAACTGAAAAACCTTACATGCTTTCTTCCACATTGCTTTCTACTTACTCTCTAGTGGCTGCTCTCTGCAGTTTTTGTACAATTACAAAGGCCATTTAAAAGCCCAACATGTAGATACATTTCAAGAAAGCAAAGCCAGTTCAGAATAAACAGTAGTATGTGAAACAGAGCTGTAGCGCCATTAGGGACAATGTCTTCAAATCTATAGTGTATTGCTGAGCTATATGTATTTGAATGTCATTATTGTGGGCAATGTATGTTAATAATAATATTAAAGAGGTATTATGCTCATTTTCAGGTTCAAAATCTTAATTAGGGGTGGTACCAGAACAGGTTTACATGGTTTCATTTTCAAAAATCACCATATTTTTCTCATACTGCACATTGCTGCAGCTCCTCTTTTCACCCTATGTGTTGTACGCTCCGCTCTTGAGCTACAGAGTGATGCATCTTACTTGTATAAAATCTTTGTTGGAAGTTGCACATGCGCAGTTCCCAGGTAAGCACTACTAGCCAATCAGAAGCAGAGAAGGGCGAGTCGTAAGAAACAAGGTAGTGTGATCCAAATCAAAGCCGCTTCAGACTGCGACCGTAACAGATGGTATAAGTTACTCACAAGTCCACAACCACACAGCATCATTGTTCCACATCTTACCTTAAACCACTACAAAAGTCACCATATTTCAACTCAATTTTACATAAAAATTGGCCAAACAATTTGAACGTTTGCTCAGTAGCTTTCACATCGGTTGTAACATTAGCTTCTAGCTATAACTTTAGCTGTGTTAGCCAACGTTTACAACAACTCCACACTTGAACAGTCTGTGAAGTTACATTGCCGTGTTTATTTTAAATATAATTCACAACCAATAAAGCATACTTTCAGGTTGTGATTGTGAATTTCCAGGCCCAAACAGAGTCAGAGTTGCATCGTCTTTTAGGTTCTGACGATCTATGCTGCCTTGCCAAAAAATGCTACCATAGCGCAAATCGATAGACTGGACTCTACTCGTCCCTGCTCCGTTTTCCATTGCAGATAGCACCCAGAGATAGTACGTATCTACACAGCTGATTTCTCACCTCAAAACTTTTCAGAAGTGGATTTAGTGATGAAATTCCATACGAAAATGTAAAATATAAAACTTTCTGTTGCTGGCCTCTGTCTGGCACATGCAATGATGATGCAGTGAATAGTGCACTGTCGTGTTTTCATGTTACATTTTAGTATCCCTCAGCTCGCTTGGAACCTCGACGGAGGTGAAACTAAAAAAAGTACCTGGAAGCAGGTACAGATGCAAAATTTCTACAATGGAAACCCAAACAAAGGCGAGTCGAGTCAAAGGGCCTCCGCTCACACTAGCTTGGTTTGAGGGCATGCCTGACCCCGCTAGCCGCTTGGCAAGCTTTGTGACGCGTTTTCATTGTGACGTCACAAGTAAAGGAAGTGAAGGGCTGGACTACAAACGAGCTGTTTTCAAGCGGTTCAGAGCAGAGCTTTCTGTGGGAGATGGGAACTCCCTTTGGGCTGGACTTTGGGCTTTTTCACTTTGCAAACCTGGTGTATGCACAAAAAAGATATATAATTCAATAAAGGAGAGGGGAAAAGCCAAAAAGCATAATACCACCTCTTTAATGAAACAGCTATGTTTCTCATCTCTCATGCACAGTCAGATATCAAGCTCAAAATGCAGCAGATCACTTTCAGCAACCGGTTGATTCCAATGCCTTCTGTTCCAGTCCAGCTATCTCTGCCTTTTATCTTCAAGTGGATAACTTGAGTATATTATTGTATATATTCCACCTCCAAAAATATAAATCAGATTTTCCTAAGCCATGTGGAAAAAAGTCAAAATTATGCATCTGTGTTATCCAACCTACCTTTGTTCTATTTTTAATTGTGTTTTTTTAATTATCATGTGTGTGTGCGCTGCATCCTATTAATTCCCTGATTGATCTAAAATTCCCACAGGAATTCATAAATTGAAATGAGAATCAATGAAGAACAAAAAAAAGGATCGTGCTATCACCAGGAAACTGCTTCCTTTGTTTAATCTATGACATCCTTTCTGTGTATCTCTAATCTGCAGTGTTATTATGTTCTTCAAGCGTTACCCAATAACAATAAGTACTACCAACTGTCTGCAAAACAATGAAATTGGCCATCTGCTGTGGATGCTATACTTATATTGGTATGTCAAAAATGAGCAACCTTAAAAGTGATTTAAGGGTTTATGCAACACCTAATGACAGCATTTGGAAAATAGTTTCTCAAACACAAAAGGCCCCTGGGGAAGAAAGTATAATAATAACAATGCATTCTAATCTTATTTTGTCAGGTTGCATAAATTTGAGACTGTGCTGTCCAGGAAAATGACAGCACTGATTGTGTGTTCAAACAGCTTTAAATAACCCAAAGTTAGACTCAGTACCAGAGCAGGAAGTTTAAAAAAAATCTTCTTATTGATTTCAAAGCTGCTGTTTCTATGTGAACAAAATTCAGATGACTGTATATGTGAAAGGTGACATCTTGACAACTTCTAGATTATGTCATACAATAAGATAATTAGCACCAAACCTTGCTGTTCTACTTATGTATGTGGAGTTTTTCAAACTCTGCTCTCATTAATCTCATTTCCAGCTGCAGCAGAAGCAGATGTTTTCAGTGAAAAAGCTCTGATAAAACCTGCACACTAGCTTCCCAGAAACCATGCAGCTAAAGAGTGACAGATTTTTCTCAGGAGTTGGTGGAGGCGAACCAGAGCCACAAGAGAATATTGGACGTACATTCATTATACAAAAAGGACCCAAAAATGTATGCTTATCTTCTTCTATGTCATTCACACATCCCACATATCTGCTATATAAATGCACCCATAAATGCACAACAGGGAATTCCTCAACTTTGACTGAAGCATGACCCCAGGATCTTATCCCTTCGGACCCAAACGAGCTAGCAGCAAGTATAAAAAATGCTATAAAGAAGGGTCACTCGTGTTCATGAACCCTTCCTGTGTCTGGGATTGGCTGCCATTGAGCCACACATGCAGCAGCCTGTTTTGAAGGCGACAGATGTGAAGATTTTTAACAGCTGATTGATGCGCTAACAAATAAGCTGCTTTCTTTCGCTATGAGGAATGGAATTCACAATTTAAATAAAACATTTCTCTTTCACTCTCTCTCCCTCACTGAATTATCTTCTTCCCCACCCATTCCCAAAACACAGAAGGAGCCAGCCAAAGAAAGAGGACCTTTCAGTGTCCTCTCTCACACTGTGTGAAAACATTCCCCTCTAAGCGCAACATTGGCAGGTGATTTCGGTTCTCAGGGCTGGCGAAAGACAGCAAAGCCCCTACTCTGAAGGGTTCTCCATGAAAAAAGCACTCTTCAGCTGTTTGTTTGAATTAAAATAGATTGCATTATGCCTCTAACAGGGCTGATCACTAGAGAGAGAGAGAGATCAGATTTGGTATTGGCCTTCTATTCCTGATGAGAAGTTGGCCGTTTGTTTTATTATATTATAAAAAGCTGAAAACTCTAGTTGAAGTAGTTTATCAGCATTACAGTTCAATGCTGTTATACATAAAACGTGCTGCAATTCAACAGTTACAATTGCCTGATAGAAAGCAAAGAGCTCACTGCCCTCATTTCCCCTGTGCTGAAAAACATACAGCCTACTGTAGTTAGCCTACATAATGGGCTATATATAGAATTGATGCATTCAGCCTATGATGACTTTCCACAACTTTTGGAACATGCACATGCAGCAACAGCTTTTGCTTTCTACTATGTCAACTGTCGTTGGCAAATGAATTCAGCTGTGGTTAATTCGTGCGGCTAACTCACTGTGACTGACACTTAAAGAAAACAGAGCCAGTAGCCATGATATTAGTTCCACCTGTGCTTTTCCTGCATGTCAAAATTTTTGCAATGAAAAAAGGCTATTGGCGGGGTGGTGATGGTGCAATGGCTAAGACACATGCCTTTGGTGTGAGAGACCTGGGTTCAATTCCCCATTGTGACCCATCCACCATTGTGTCTCTGAGCAAGACACTTCACTCCTAGTTGCTCCAGAGGTGTGTGACCTCTGACATGTGTAGCAATTCTAAGTTGCTTTGGATAAAATGTCAGCTAAATGTCTGGTTAATATGCTCTCTGTGTGTCCATATCTGATGGTTTTGTTGAAGAAGAACCACCTGGCAGGATCATTTTTGATGTTTAAAAATGGATGAGCTCTGTCTGACAGGTAGCTAGCAGGTATAGCTCAGCAGTAGTGTAGAGTAAATGATTGACATATGTCCACACATTGTCAGAATCTCCCAGTGAAACTATTACACACATCATATCATGGTTTTAATGCTTAATGCCCTTAAAGTTCTGAACTTGGACTTCAGGGGGTTGCGGGCTGTGACTCAGCACAGCCACTCTGTGAAGCTAAGGTTAATCCAAGCAGCTACAGTATTGACCTGTCAACATAAGGTGTCGTCAGTCAGCAGCATGTCATTATTACCATAACTAGCTAACTAGCTAACCATCGATAAATATTGTGGCACTTTTGAATGTCATGATCATATGACAAATATCTTGAAGTTGACTTTCCTCTAATTGACTGGTTTAAATAAGAATCCTGGGAGGACTGTATTTGAATTTATCCCATTCTTTTCATGTAGAAACAAGATAAGCTTTTGATTAGGCTTGGTACAGCTTTATCATTTTTTTCATACTTGCCTCATTGTCTTGAGTGATAAAACAGGATGAAATGGTAACAAACAGCAGTCAAATCAAGAAAACAAAGAAAGACGCTGGCTGAGGTTTGCTGAAATAATAATTCTTTGATAACACACTGGCCAGTGGAACTAATGTTAACGCTGAAACCTATATGGTGTAGTTTGTGGTATATGTTGGTCCATTTGCATTTATTTAAACTGCATGTTTGGTGGCAATGATGATGGCAGTGCAGACTTACACAATAGTAGCAGCTCCAGCCAGTAACAGTGTGGGCTGTATCTCTCATCTCCTGCAGGGCCTCGGCGCGCAGGTAGCCCAGCTCCCTTACGCAGCCATCGTGGAACACCCGGGTGCAGATCCTGCAGGGGTATAGGTCGTCGGCCGTCCATACCTCACACACGTCACACATCTCATCACTGGGTGGCTGAGGCAAAAACAGAGCGCGTCAGTCAGATTGGCGTTGCAAACTTGGTCATCTTAGTAGGGCCAACTTGAGGATTACAAACACACGCAAACAATCACTGCTTTATCTCCTGTGTCCATTAAAGCTCTTAATAACAGGAAGAAACATTAGGCATCTGTCACAATCCTGTCCTGAGTGCTGTGTTTTTGGGTTTTTGATTCTGGGGTTGGTTTTGTATCTGCATGTTCCGTTTAGTTCTGAGTTTATTAATTTATCAGTTTGGTATCTGTTATTTAGTCTAATAATAATAATAATAATAAATTTTATTTATAATGCACTTTACATTTCAGGGAAATCTCAAAGTGCTACAACAACAAGGGGTTAAAAACAGTTCCAGAAAATAACAATCGCAATAAAACACCGTAACAAAAAATTCTGTGTTTTGGTTCCATGTCTTAGTTCCCAGTCCGGTGTTAATGTCTTAGTATTTACTCCTGGTCCGTGTACTTCAGTGTTTGTTATTTTGATCTGTTCAGTATCTGTCTTAGAGTTGAGTTTTTGGTTCGGTTCTATCTGTTGTCCTTTGTCCAGTATATGCTATATAGTCTGTTGTGTTTGGGTATTTCCCTTATTTGCTGTTCTGTTCCATGTTTATTGTTGTCCTTTTCCCAGTCGGTTCCGTCTCTGTTCCCTACTCCATTCTGTTAGTCAGTTGTCATGTTTCCTGTTTTGAGGTTCGGTTCCTGGTCTTGTGTTTCTGTTAACCCCCTTCATTGTTGGTTGTAGTTCTTTGGTTATCTGTCTGTATTCATTTGTTATTTATATTCCTCTGATCTGTAACCTGTGTTCTGATTGTTCCTCCAGTATTCCTCTGCCTGGCTGTCTCTCTGTTTTCCCCTGCTCTCTCCCTGCCTGCCTGTGTCACGTTAGTCTCATGGCTGTCACCTGTGTTGCTCCCGCCCTGCTCGTTAGTCCCTGGTGTATATATGTTTGGTGTTTCTCTTCAGTTTTTGTTCGGTTATTGTCGCGTGTATATGCTCTGTCCCTCGTCATGGTTGCAGTTTGTGCTGTCTTGTCCTGTTACCTGCCTGTTCCCTGCCTGTTCCCTGTTAGTTCCTGGTATTTTGGATTACACTCGTTCTGGATTTTCTGTTGGTTTTCTATGTTCATTTTTGGATTAGTCTCAGCCACTCTGCCAGTAAGTGTGCTCCCCTTTTGTTTAATTAAACCTTTGAACTGAACCTGTCAGCCTTGTGTCCTGCATTTGGGTCCTCTAACCTGCTCACCCAACCACGCACCCTGACAGCATCAGTCCATCAGTAGCAGGATTGTGGTTTCATGGTGGCACGGGTATTGTGTCATGTAGTAGTAGTTTGTGTTCGTGGTCTTAAATAGATGAACCACACAAACATTGTCAGTTACTGGTTTTTTTAAATCTCTATTTCAGTGCCACACACCGGCTTCAGGGCTGTAGACACATAACAGATGAGACCTTGTCAAATTTCCTCAGTCACAGCTTATTATATATATATATATATATATATATATATATATATAAACTATAACTGGTGGAGAGCATCAGCTTCTACGACACAGCAATGTATCTAAAAAGCAAGACTAACAATTAAAGTGGCCCCACAGGCTTCAATTTTCAGCATGTCACACAGTACTAATTGTGTGTTGGCAGTATTCTGACAAAAGCCGTGCTTAAATCATACAGAGAATGAGCACTTATCATAATAACAATTGTACGAAATGAAAGGCCACGGGGTCAATAAAATCCAGATGGTTGTTGATTGTGCTCAGCAACTTTCCCTGCAGTCTGCCTGTGAAGTGTGTGCACGGTTGATATTTTGGCCTGAGGGTACTGTTAGGGTAAAGCTTATTGCTTGTCAAAAGTGGGAAAATGCGCTCAGAAATGTTTAAGAAATATCTTAAGATTTGATATTTCTTTGCATACAGTTGGGAAAATTGTTTCAAGTTCAAGGAACAATGTATTATAAACCAAACAACAAAAGAGAGAGCAATGGATCCACTGGTAATAAGGCAAAATAAGAATTGTTAAAAACAACTACAATAAAATACATAGACAACTCAACTCAATGCAGCATAATGTAAGGATTTCAGATATCCGTTTGTTTAGTTTAATGTTGAGGTGGGGAATTTTTCTTTTGACATCCAACATCAACACATTGACATACAACTGAGTGTCATCAGCATAACACAAAAAATTAACACCATGTCTATGGGGGTTGTCGAGAAGTACGTATGAGTAGAAAAATCTGTCCCAAAATTGACCCTTGAGATACTTGGCATAAGAAAATAAAGACATTGTTTCTAATGGAGAAACAGAACTTTGCATGTGACATAAGGACAAACACTTACTGCCATACCAAATAAACCCAACCATCAGAAGCATTTGTGTGGCAGAACCATTCTGTATCATTTCTTTTGTGTCCATTTGTGTTCAGTTTCACCCTTTCAAAATTCCCAAGTACATATCAGTTATTATTGCAAAGTAGATGCTTTTATTTCTGTACCTCTTGATGAAGTGCAGCATCGGCGGTACAGCAAGTTGCCAGGCAATGTTTACTCTTTGCAAAATAGAAAAACCTGATGGTGTCAGTGCTCCTGTGAACTCCATCCCCTGTTAGTCAGCGTCGCCCTGGATATGGTCGCCTCTCTGAGCCAGCCAAAGCAGCCCACCCACAAGCTGTGAAGAGCCCTCGCGCACAACAACGCAACTCACAGCTAGTGTGGAAGTAAAAAGCCTTGCAGAAAACTACTTTGAACTTGTACTTTCTCACCTTCAACAAGGGTGTTTAGATAAAGCTCAAGAGTCCCTTTACAGCCTGGCTGAACTGCTTCATCATAATGCCTAACTTGAGGGAGGAAATGTGTTAATACGCTGCTGTTGCCATGGAGATTGTTTGACATCTCTTAGACATCGCTTTAATCCCAGGACTTGGGGATTTATAGAGTATTTTATATGTAGAGTATTTTTATATGTATTCTTGATTCAAATAAAACCCTGGTCTCAATGATACATACTCAAATCACTAGTCACAGCTCTATCGTTTTTTTATACCTGCTCTTTCTTGTCCAGCTCCACCTCTAAAGGCTGGTCATCATTGGCTTCCCTTTTGGGCCGCACAAACGCTGGCGGCGTGAGCTGATGGCTCTTGTCAAGGTCTTCAGGCTCCACTCCTTTCCCGTCCCGTAACCTGGACCAAGCCTCCTGGTTGATCTTATTGTCTTCCCTGGCTGTTGCTGAGGCCTGCTGGGAGGTTGATGGGCCTGCACAATTTTCCGTTTCCTCTTGCGCTGCCTCCTCTGTTTTCTTCTCGTCAGAATTGGCTGAAGGTTTGCCAGGGCCTTCACCTTCCTCCACTTCTTCTTCTGCCTGTTTGGCTGGGGCAGGACGGTCCTTGATGCCCGCCTGGAAGGCAGAGACGACAGCATTGCATTTCTGCACCTTCTCCACCTGCTGCTTCTTTGACATGAGCACTCCCATGGCTGCAGACAGAAAAAAACATGGTTACAGTTACACAAGTATGCTGCATTTACAAAATATCATAACCCTGACTTACAACCCTGCACTGTTATTATTTAAGATTAAAGCCCCTGAAATCTTTGTTTCAAATTTTGGCACTGACTAAACTAACCGAAGGGCTCTGTGGTGTTAAAATGTATTTCTTGTAAAAGATGGATGAATATAGTAAGGTCCGGCTTCAGTCAAACATAGATATAAGATCATCAATCTTTGAAAATATTTATCTGCCCTCTCTTTGCACATCAGATCTTACTGTTACTGAGTGTCTTCCTCCTTTTTTACTCACTGAACCGCTTGGCCCCTTTCAAACATCCCAAATCTCTGTTGATCAGCAATAACGTCCCAGAACTCCTCTCCTAATAAACCCTGCCCATCTGCTCCCTTTCCCAAGTTTTCTGTAGGCTCACTGCTAGTATTCCATAAGATGTGGATATTGACTGAGACTGAGCTGTTGTTTGCATCATTCAAAAGGCAAATATAAAAGGGTCAAACTAAGAAAGTATGGTCCCACAACTCACAGCACACAGAAAAAAACTACATTGCATATTTTGAAACGGCAGGTATGAGATTTCATATACAAAATAAGACCTGAGGGCCTCTGCATTGGTGGCAGGACATCTGAGACAACCTGAATAGGATTTTCTGGTTCTCCTTCAAACACAATTATTCCTCTTCATATCATTGTGATTAAAGTCTCGTGCAGACTACACAACTTGCGGTCTTGTGACGGGAGTCTTGAAGGTGTTGTGGCGTTCACACTACGTGTCTGATCGGTGACAGGGGGTCACAATACACGAGCTGACAAAGACTCTGTCACCCAACGCTGGTCTCCAAACCATGTTTTGTCAAGAAAACACACGTGAAATGTTAAATGGGAAATGACGCGAACCTACACGCGAAACAGCTGTTGTTATTATAAAGATAGCAATTATAAGGCCAAAGAATCTGGGTGAAATAATGGATTAGCACACGCAGGTAGCAGGGATTGTCTGAGCTACAGACAGAGCTGGAGGTCAGTAAAAAGTGTTTTGCGGTGAAAAGTAGCTGCCTGCTCTCATTGGCTGGATGTGGATGTCGAGTCAGCCGACTCTTCCAGATATTTGGCATGCTATATCTGGCAGACGTTGGCGATGTGTCAGAAATGTGTCGGGGAGCCGTTTTGATGTGTCATTGTGTAGTTCACAGTGTACACATAACGACTGCCAACCGCCGATCGACCACTGATTTACTCCCGATCACAGTCTGACGGTCACCGAGCTGACCGTGCGGCAAATCGGGCTAAAATTCGTGTAGTGTGAACAAGGCTCAAGGGATATTGTACATAATGATGCAGAAATCTGTTTTGCTCTAATGTGTCCATGGCTCTCCACAACTCATCATAGGAAGGATGCCATGCCTCCGGACGCCAATAAATTACTGATTGTCAAATTTCAGAGACATCCAACGCTTAACAGTATAAGACTGCCGAACAGAAGTCATTAAGATTTGTAAGGTTTTGAAAGGTCATGTATCCCCCATCATCTTGACCTATGGATAAAGGGATAAAGGTTTTGAGATATCTGTCTCTGAGATCTCTGCCTTGATCCTAATACAATATAGGTGAATGGAATTTTTTTTGAAAGGCCAACAGTGTGTCTTTCCAGTAACAATGCCCCAAAACCTAGGGAAGAGTTTTCATTGGAGCTATGTTCTACTGAAGAAATACTCCCTATGAATACTGTAGATAAAATTGTCAGTTCTTTGAGCAGCAAAGATGAGATTCCATTCACCTCCATTGTGTTGTGGCAAGAGAATCAACCCTTTACATCAAACTAAGATTGAAAGTGTGAAACATTTCTTTAAGCCCATGTTTTTTATTCTACATAGGTTTCACACTGATCAATGCGTAAGGTGTTTCCTCAACCCTCAATTTCCAACGGTCAGAGGTCCCTAAAGTCACCTATTTCAAACCTGTGGGCCAACAAGAAACATCACCTGTTTGGTGACTAGTAAATTAATATCCATAATTATGTCAGGAGGCCAGATTTTGCTCGGAGTTCAGAGAATTGCAAGAGATTTCACGTTAGGTGTGTGTGTGCATGTGATATGTATGCTTCTTCTTAATGGTCCCACAGTAGAATATTCATCAATCACCCCAACCTGCTGAGCTAGATATTTGACATTACTTCTCTTCAACTCCAACTGTTCAACAAATGAAATTGACTCAGGGTAGGTAAGATAAACTTTATTGATCTCGGAGGACAAAATTTACTTCACTCCCTGCAGGTTTTCAATGAGTTTTTGCTTATTAAAACAAACACCTTTAGACTGCTGAGCATTTGTCTACAAAAAGCAAGACAATTTGATTTTGTGCAGCAAAGTTAGAAAGGAAAAAAATACTCTGAAACTGACTTAGTTTTTGTTTCCACTTAAGTGAGACAACTGTGAATTCCATTATTGAACAACGGCGCCTGTCATGGGTTCAAGTTGATTACATGGTACTTATGGGACATGTGTTTTTGCTCTCAAATGCAATCCCATCCATCCATGCTCCACATAAGTGCTTGTGTGAAATTCAATCGCATTTATCTGAAGTGAAATGGGAGTCATTCACTCTCTCTTCTTCCCAGGGTAAGACTCTAATAACCTGCCAGGCTTTATATGGCTGCTGGTGGACTTCATAGGCTGTAGAAGATACAACACTCATTTGTATTGCACAGACTTTCAACACATGCTGCACTGTCTCTGGTTTCATATGTTTAACCAATCCAAAAAATAAAGAAAGACACGAAGAGATACAAGCAATGAAATGACATCACAGCTGAAAATCTAAATTAAAAGCTCCTTGATTTCTTTGTTCTATTTTGGTTTCCTTTCATGCAGACAAATCAGAGTCAAAGTGATATTTATTTATAACCCTAACCCTACTGCACTGAATATCTATTTTGGCTGGCATCTCTCAGATTAATGTTTTGGGTAGGTTGTAATTCCACACTGAAAAACAAGATTCATTAATACTAACTGCTAAGCTTTGCTCTGTGGAAAAATTGGGAGACACTGATTGTCTTCCTCAAGTACAACCACTTCATTTAAAAAGGTCAGTCTTCCTAGTAACAACGCCCTCCTGCAGTCTAAGAAATCATAGCAGCATGACGAGAATCTACAATGATTAAAATACACATGCAGGTCTGTGGAATTATTGGAATACTTGCTAGACTGTTCTCATAACTGCAGGAATGACGGTCAGCTCAGTAGGTTGTCTTTAGCAGAGATGAGCTCAGCCTGAAAGGTTCTGTTCCTTTATTGTAATGCAGGGGTCGATTGGAAAGGAGGAAATGAAAATGAGTTTCATCATAATGTCCATGTACAATAAGGGAAGAATTTACAATAACGGAAATCAAATGTACATATCTCAGGGAGTATCTCTTTCTGGAAAGTATCTATCTCCAAACACACTGATTAAACAATAATCTGCCAAATGCACCAAAAATGTCTACCTCAGTGGTGCTAGAGGAAAAGTCAGAGGATCAGCAAAGTCATTAGGATTCAACCATGAATGTCTGCATAGCATTATATGGCACGCCATTGAGTACTTCACCTGTCTGGACCAAAGTGAGGACGACCATCAGATTGACCTTCCTAGGGTCATGCAGCTAGCATGGTTAAAAAGTCAAGATAGCACTAGCTTGAACCTTGTATAAACCACATGAATATTTTAAAAAGCTCTTACAGAAGCTCCTAAGTAGCTCATACATGCACTGTAAATACAGGCAATGTGCATGGTGATCACAAAACAGGATGGCACAGTGATTATTGTAGGGACTTAATTATCCGCTGAAGTGACCTTCTCATTCCAGCTCAGAGCAGCGCTGGCACAGACATTAGACAGGACAGTGACAGTCTTTAGATGCCAGAGATGCCTGCGAGGACCAGCTTGTAAAGCGTCGCCTCTTTTACATAAACCTGAGGAAAGCTTTTGCATGCTTGAAGACAATTCTTAAAACAACGATGTGGTTGATATATCGGTTAAATGATGCCACCACAGCTGGATCCTCGAATACTGTGCAGTGCAGATAATGGACCGTGCCATTTCAAATGAGATCATCAACAATAAACAAATTGTTCTTTAATGGCCAGCAAAGTGAATAGGCTTCATAAACAGTAGGGAGAAAATAAGACACAATAACAATAAACTAAGTGCTATTACAAGCCCCAAGGACACTCTTTCAAATCAATGCCAGAAGTAAATAGCACAAATATAACTTCATTATCCTTTGAAAGTCAAGCACTCATAACTCAGGTTAAAATCTATTTTATCACTATTTTCCTAGCCTATTTTCCCCGCATTATTAATAAGTACTATGCCGCAACTGATTTCTTAAAAATAGATTTAAATGGAAATTTACACATGTATTTAAATGGATAGTCTATAATGCCAGAGGGAAGATGAAGACAGGATGCTAAAAAAGCATGTACCTCTCAACATTTGCAAGTGCACAGACGACCTTGTCATTTTCAGGTTAACTTATGAATTTTAAATAAGGGCCTTGTGTGTTTTTTTTCTTTCTCTGTGCACAAGTTGATTCTGACACAAATGGGTCAGTGCCTGGCTTTGATACCTTGGTTTATTAGATAGCACTGAGTAACCTGCCACTTGGTTGCCTCACAAGTCTGAGATCCTAAAGCTTTTGACCGCGAGCCTGTCAGACTGCTCAACCCTTTTCCTGTCTGACTGACAGCAACACTTGTGCAGCTCAACGCCTGCGTGCACTTCATGCTCACATGAGAGATAGGTGATGTATTTGTTTTCCATCCATGACAGCATTTTAGTGAGTGTCTACAGCAAAGACTACTAAATACTCTTAGTCCATCAAACTGTTTATTCCAACCTGAATCTTATTTTTGTAGTTTGGGCTATTATCCCGATCTATAATGATAACATCGTACTCACCAAGTTAATTGCTGAAATCTGACAATGCTAAAAATATGCCTCAGGGACAAGAAACCAGAGCAGAGAATAATACAGGTTTAAAACACATCCCCATGTTAGCCAAAGTTATTTGGAAGACACAATCAAGGCAAACTGTAACATTATTATCCAAACTGTCCGTTGCAAACATCCATCACAATTTACAGAGGGGCAGAATCGCCATATTTAGTGATACGGTACAGTACAGTAATGTTTCAGTGATGAGTAGTGTAAGGGATTATGATTTGATTTAGTAAATACATTATAGTGACTAATCCCAGTAATGCTCTGTTATTTTCGATAATTTGGGGCTCTGCTTGTATACTGTTTTACCCGCGCTGTTTTATGGGTCTGGTTGAGATCAGTTTGGTTTGTAGTGAGTTAAAAGACTAGTCTGTTAGGCTACATAGCCTACATTAGATGTCTGTGACGGTTCTCAGTCATCCAGGTCATAGTTCACAAGTCTCTTGAATGAGGGACGAAATGATCTTTGAGTATGTTCAACCAAGTCCAGTTGCCCTTGATTTTAATCTTCCTTGGATAACTATGTTAGCTTGGTGTAAGGACTGGAAAAGTGGGAAGGGCGCTAATCTCCCACTGAGTTCAAAGTAGTTATGCTCTATATCTTATTGGTTCTTAGCTAGCTTGCTCATGTTGACCACTGGTAAACCTTCAGGAATCACATTAATCATCTGGTTGTGTTCAGTCACTGTGAGGACTAACTTTGGGGCTAATGTCAAGCTTGTTGTTCATAGTAGTATACTCTAAAATTGTAGCTAGCTTGTTTTGTTTTTTCTAATGTGTAAAATCCAGAATATGTGATGTGTGGGTGTAAAGGATTTGGAGCTGAGACATCTTTGACAGAGCTGGGTTGAGTAACCACAGTAATGAGTAATTTAAGTAATTACTGATGCACAGATTTCATGTGAAATATGGGGATATTACAGATATTTTGTGTTCTCCCAGGAATGGTTTTAGCTCTAAATAAAGTTGTTTAGATAATGTAGCTGAACTACCTGCTTCTTTACAACCGGTTTCATCATCTGACTGCTCTTGTTTCCTGCTCCATCACGCTTCGTTATAGTGATTTTGCCACATTCCCAGATATCAGCAATTACTTTGGTGAGCACAATGTTATCATACCTTTCAGAATGGCCAAAACTTCAAAAATGAGACATGTGTTGTGCTAAATGTATTTAAAAAAGTGATCCCACTAAGCCTCAGCAGTCACTCAAATTCACCTTTCATATTACATTGAGGGCAATACAAGCTGAGGAGGATGGGATGAAACTCCCTCAGGCTTGACGTTCACTAGACTCCTGCAGGAGCAGCTGCCTCTGCTGCTCTGCTCTCCTTCCCGGACCCCTCTGAATGATTTAAATGCCCCTGGATAAAAAAAGATCTGGACCAAGGAAAGGAAAACAGGGCCACTCCTTGGGGCAGAACCTGACATATATGGCTGAGAAAATGTTATTCTATCAAGCTGCTCTGCGACCAAATTCTCTCGATAAGGTATAGTGTAACAGCAATTCACTCATTTTTATGTCTTGTGTTATGCAACAACATCTAGGATTTTCCTGTATTCATATATATTCCAAAGAGAAAACACCAGTTTTTGGATGAGTAAACAGAGAAGTGAATCCTTCATTTTGTTTACCTATTTTCTCTGACATTTTATATACTTTTTTGTGTCTTGACTTTTTTGAGTCAAAAAATTCAATACGCATTGAGGCTCTTTATTCATGTCAGCAATTGAGTGTGACGAGCTCTCAGACGATGAGGCTCATGAAAGCATCTTGGTTTAATCAAATATTGATCATTTTTGAGGGTGGTGGCACCAAAGTGGTCCTCCAATCCATGTGATTTTTTCTGCTCCTCTGAGTGAGTAGTCCTTTAGTCTGTCTTCACTTCACTCGTTCATTAAACACTACCAGACCATGGCGGACAAAGCACACTTCTACTATATCAGTTACCAACAACAATGGCATCCAGCCCACTGGACTGGCATTCCATCATCACTGTGTTTATGTAATTCTTGAATCCAGCTGAAGTCATTTTTTGAGTGTTATGCATCCTAAACAGACGAGAACAAATCATATTGGTGGATCTATTTTTGTCACATTGACTGATGACAAGAGCTGAGTATATTGTGCTTAAACAGGAAATTAATCTTTAGTTGGAATTGGATCCATTTTCTCCTGTAAGCAGCAGTACATTAAAGGCCAATGGGGACACCTTAAGGTCTATATTAGTATTCAGTCCTCTGCTGCCCAAGTGTCCCCATGGGGGTGTTATTGAGATCTACAGGAGCTCATATAACAGCCATTTATCAGTCTACCGAAAAAATAGGCTGCAAAGAAAAATATCAATGTCAACACTCAATCATGTCAATTCTTAAGCCGAAATGTATTATTCTTTCAGTTAGAAATGTTTATATAACCAGGTCTGTTGTCATTATACTGTAGGTACACTTAGCCGGCCAGGTGCCACTGAGAAGACCTGAGAGGATATTGCTTTGAGATGTTGCACCAGGTCACTGTGATAACGTGACAGACTGGCACCTTCAAAAATGCACTTAAAATAACTTCACCTTTAAAGTTGAACTTTGCAAATGAAAAATGTTCTCCAGAGAAAACTTAAATTGATTGAAAAAACACATAATCCACTGGCAATTGATGTTTTATTCTTTTATGTGACAAAAAAGCCTAACCAAGAACAAAGACAAAAAGTGAAAAGATTGCTTTATCCCAGGGTATTATTTTCAATAATCCCTATCAGCACAACAATTACATCAGTGGATCTTGGCAAATTTGTTGTTTATGTTGCTAGCACTTCAACCAAGGAGTGTTTTGCCCTTCTCGGGTTGTATTTTCATGGTCTTCGAGAATGAAATGTGTCCAATTCTTCACAAGTAGCTGAAATAGTTTTCTTCTTCCTTGAGTTGTGGTTGGATGGGTTTACATGATTAACAAAACAGCCTTTTAATGCGTAATCTGCAGTTTTCAGGGTTTTTTTTTTTTACCCTACTAGACAACAGGTCATAAAAAGACCACATTTGTCCGACACACTGTTATTTTTCTCATACATTTTAGAATAGTATGACAAGGAAGCTAATCTGTATCTGGCTTTACTCGCATGTTGTGTGTACTGTACGAGTCCCTTCCCAAAGCTGTTGGATATCACTGTTGTGCGCTGATTAGAATCCCAACCAGCCCGCCCTTTCATTCCTCGTTTCAGATGGGGGTGGGGTGGGGGGATTTTTTGAATGGAAGCACCACAAAGCATGCCTTTTCATGGGAATGAATCCCCCTTTAGCTAAAGATCTCACCCACAGACCAGGGAGGCAAAGACCTGGAACTAATTACACTAACGAGTTCACCCAGATCCCTGTAATAGCGAGTGAGTGGAATCATTAACAGTCATTTAAAACATGCAGACATACGTGCATTTGGACACACACACACACACACACACACAGCCAAATAAATCAAATGCAAGGGCTTAAGTATGGTTCTCTTGCTGTCCCCTGGTCTGCACTGATGCAGAAGAAACATACTGCTACGTGCATAAAGCAGCAACTCTCCCTCTGGCATTTCATTGCCTCTTCTCCCATCCCTGCACTTGTACTGGAGCACAACAACATTCTCCACAAAACAGCATCATTTGCTCGAGGTTCAGCAAATGCATGTGGGGGTTTGAAATTCAGCTTGTGAACCGACCAAAAGGAAAAAGTGCCTGTATGGAGGAGGAATTTAAATCTCAATGCATCGTTAGACTGGAGACATCACGTTGGCATTCAGACGCTGCCAGGCAGAGAGCCTGTGCCAGCCAAACGCTCTGAGAGAGTGTGACAATAACCACAGAGCAGGCAGCAGTGAAGCATCTCAGGCTGCAGGGATCTGTCACAGACTGAGGAACAGGACTCACTCAAAGATTAAGCCCACCACTGGCTTGTTTGTGGGCTCATATGGACTACAAGATAAAAACCATGGGGTTGTAAACAAAGACTGATGGAGGGCTTAATGTACAGCAGCACTCTCCTGTGGGACAGTGTTGAGAAAAGTGGACAGAGCAGCTGGAGCAAACCAGTATGTCTGCTGCAGAGAGGTATTATCCAGACATGCCATTAGTTGCAGAATATCTCACTAATACAACTTATTTTACACGGTCAGAGAAAAAGGCAGTAGCTAGGTCTTTAACAGTTATCCTCCCAATGACCTACACACACCAAGAGTCTGAGAACTTCTTGTCTTTTCATTCCAGTTTCTGTTGATTTTTCCCACAGTTATGAAAAGAAGGGGACACAAAAGCAGCCAAAGCCACCGGGAATACCAATGTGAACTCCTGTAGCTTGATAACAACCGCTGCCATCCACACCCATGTGGATGCTGACCTAAATAGGCTTCCCATGCAAGAATCTGTAATGAGGCTTCCCAGCAAATCCACCTACAGGAGTCCCATCACATCCCGTGTTTGCAACATGAACAAAAAAAAAATGAATATAGCCCATCGGTTTTCACTTTGTTATATAACATTTTGAAGGGCGGTAAGCTAAGAAGGCTGTATGTGGACTCACCTTAAAGAGTAAAGGCTGGTGTTCTGACTTTATCCTTTCAGTCTCACGCCCGGCCGTCCAGCATGGCAAGACTTTGCTCGAATGAAGTATGTGCGCCTTTAACCTGCCAGTCCAGATGAATGGCACGGCGGTTTATTTATTCCTTCCCCTCACAGTCCCACGGAGAAAATTTACAGTCGGAAGCAGCTTCACCCTTGGCAGGAATAGAGACTTCTCCAAGTGCCGCGGACAGCTCCGGTGCTGAAATCGTTTTCCTTTTTTTTTTTTTTTTTTTTGTATCTCCTCCCCCCAGCCCTCCTTCCTGAGCTACTCCCTCAGCATCTGAGGAGGCACGCAGCTTGCTGGCAGCTGAGGCAGGAGGAGACCTTGGCGCATGCAGGCTCGCAGACGGCCGCTGAAGTTATAGGCTAAATCACGGATGTAACCGTCGTATTGGCAGCTCCACTCCCCCCCCCTCCCGAGAGTCCCGTGAGTTTGTCACGATCATTAAGGTTAATAACTCGCGTGCGCTATCAGTCTTGAACCCGGAGTGTCTTGATTGGCCGGGACCACCAGCACCCTGCAGTTCCCAAAATAATGACGTTGGGAAAGATGCTTCCACAGCAGCCAATTATTTCACACGAACATTTTAAGGTAATGGGGGATTATCATTTGGAGAATGGGTGTGCAACTCGAAGGCTTGAATCCCAGAGACTTTGGTCCATATTGACATGACAGCATCACAGTTACAGCAGATTTGTCGGCTGCACATCCATGATGCGCATCTCCCGTTCCACCACATCCCAAAGGTGCTCTGTTGGATTGAGATCTGGCGACTGTGGAGGCCATTGGAGTACAGCACTGTCGTTTTCAAGAAACCAGTTTGAGATGATTTGAGATTAGTTACATGGTTCATTATCATGCTGGAAGTAGCCATCAGAAGATGGTACATTGTGGTCATAAAGGGATGGACATGGTCAGCAACAATTCTCAGGTAGGCTGTCGCGTTTAAACGATGCTCAGTTGGTACAACCAAGTGCCCATTCTCCTCTGACCTTCGTCCACACAACTGCCACTCACTGAATATTTTATTTGTTCTGGACCATTCTCTATAAACCCTAGAGATGGTTGTGTGTGAAAATCCCAGTAGATCAGCAGTTTCTGAAATACTCAGACCGTCCCGCTTAGCGACAACAACCATACCCCGTTCAAAGTCACTTAAATCCCCTACATTTTTGCAGCGCCACAAACGTAACCTCAGGTACATTTTGCCACAGTTTTGAGAAACAAATGTCCACTGGGGGCGCTAAAGAGAAGGACTGTACTGGAACGTTACAATCACATTAGAGATGGGCTGTAGTTGACTTTTTGATTTTTATTATTAAAAAGGCCTAAACCTCAACTTTTATACTTTTATATAAATATACTATTTTACAGTAGTGAACATGTGTATGTACTGTCACAGCCCAGCTCTTAGACTGTAACAAAAACGGGAGACACATGGGTAAACTAAATAACAAATTGACTTATTGATAAGAAAAATAAGAAAAATCAATTGTGCAGGGAGTGGATGGGTGAACATGTGCTGCATGGATGTTGTGCTGTAAAAACAAAGACAAGAAACCAAACACAACATATCAAGCCTTGAGATGAAGAGGTCCAAACAAGACTGACTGCTGCTTTGGCTTATATGCATGGGGCACACCGGGCCCAGGTGTGTCCCATGCTGCTGATTACCCTGCCAATCAGGTCTGCAGCCCTGGAGACAGAAAGCATATGAATAGCAGTATGAACCCAGCAGAGGGGGCCGTCACAGTACCTTAACCAAGAAAATATGGACTTTTTTCACCGCAAAAATAACAACTTGACCTTTGTAGTCAGAACATCGTGACAAACCACAGAAACACACAGACTGATTTATTTATCTACCTGGATACGATTGGCAGGGTAATCAGCAGCACGGGAGACGGCTGGGCCGCAGTTACTGATCTAGGGATCATCTGATCTCGCTCTGTGAAACGGAGAAGAGTTTCTCTCATCTCAGGCTTAACATACTCAGAATTTCTACTAATCCCACTTTCTGAATCGGGGCCCAGGTTGCCTAAATGCTGCCATGTGATTGTCTGATTAGCTATCTGTGTTGACAAGCAATCGAACAGGTGTACCTAATAAAGTGGCCGGTGAGTGTATGTGACGTGCACATTATATGCATGTAGAGCTGCATCAGCACAAGACAGATTAAATGTACTGCAATGATACTGAGGTGAGGGAATCTTATAAAAGATGATTTTAAACTTTGCCATATATGAGTTTTGATAACTACTTGTGTTGTTCTCCTTAAGCACCAGGAAATATCTAATATATTGAATATTATCCTCCTATTATGTAATTAAAAAAATGCAAGTGAATTTCACACCCAAATGATATTTTATGTCAGTTCTATTGACATACAGGGAGGGGTTCATTTTGCCCAAAATATTGTTTTTTGGTCCAACAAAGAAAATAGAAATGTTTTTTTCTTTCATTAACAGAAGACCAACAGAATAGCTACAGATATATCTCAGTTTTAGCAGAATGAATGAGTGGGGAAAATATAATATAATAACCTCTGCTTGGTACGCTAAATAACATGTGAGGTTCCTTCCAGAATCAGTCACACATGAAACTGATATACATATATTAACATGTTCGTGCAAAAATAATAAATAATCCTCTACAAGGAGAAAGGTAAAACCTAACATCTATCTGTATGTCAGCATTTTTTAATACAATCATTCCCACAGGACATCCATACATACAGCGCATTACAGCATAAATGTGTTGCTACATGCCCATAAGCTATAAAAATCCAAGCATTGATAAAATACATGTATATGTAGTGTGACAGTTCACAAAGGTAAAAGCTGAGTCAGTATGATTGCAGCAGTCTAAAAGGCAGGCTCTCCAGTGCCTGTCCACAGGAGGACATACATGGTTGATGTATGAACAACCTTATGTATCCAGTGTCCCACTGTGTTTTTCCATAGCCTGCTGGTTAAAATGGAAAGCCATGCATTATTAATGAAGACATTAAGTGCACACTGACCCATTGGTTTTGAGGTGCTTGGCCTCTTTTCTCAGCAGGAGGGAAGAGGAAGAAATGGCCAGCTTTGGTAGGAGAAACCTGACCCCTCACCTACCTGCCTTCGACACTTTTCCGCCCGCAGTCACCTCCATGCTTTACAACAAAAATAGCATATGTATTTTTTTCCTATGTTGGCTAGATTTTTTTAGGCTGCTACAGACTTCTTATTCGATGAGAGTGACATTAAAAGAAACATTGAAATATTATAAATGAAATGTTTCAGTGAAACTCTTTTTACATTTTCTGATGATCTGAATGTGTTTTTCATGCCGTATATTTATCTATTTTTGTCTGCAGTATTAAAGTCAAAAACATCTCGCACTTTGAGGGTAAATGAGTCTTTAAGAGGAGAGAAAAGGGCAAATAAGCTCATGATTAAAACATTTTTTTTTACAGAAATGGACTAAATGAAGACAAGTGGCAGAGGCAAAGCCAGGCTTGGAACGTATTTTAAAGCTGGGAAAGTGAATATGGCCACAGTTTCTCTTTCAGAATAGTAGTATTTGTCTCAGTGGAGCAGTCAGTCACTGTTAACAGTCCATTCACAGTCCAACTGCGTACTTTCAGTAATAGCATTCCCATGGATTTTGAGTTGGATTTTGGATCTCTGCAATCACTGCCTTTTCAGCCCTGAAGGACTGTCCTGAATGAGAACAGTAGACCGGATGGCACCTGATTGGTCAATTCAAGCAATGTGATATCATGGGACTGTCTATAAATAGCACGCTGAACAATATCTACACATCTTCGCAAGTACAAGTTAAGTTTGGAGTAAATTATTAATAATATATTAATAATTATTTTCCGCTGCCTGCCAACCAGGAAGCAAATGATACACTGTTACTTTGAGTTTGTTACTTTTGCGTTGCCAAAATGCTGCATGGTTGTTGTGCTTTCGGATGCACTAATTGACGAGGAGACAAGTCTGAGCTGTATTAGGTTAGGGATTCCCTACAAGGTATGTACACGTTACCACAGTCGAGCGTTTGCAGGGACCAGGCAGTTTTTAATGGCAGAA
The DNA here is from genome assembly GCF_021292245.1 of Micropterus dolomieu. NCBI lineage: Eukaryota > Metazoa > Chordata > Actinopteri > Centrarchiformes > Centrarchidae > Micropterus > Micropterus dolomieu. The sequence goes on along the minus strand of NC_060162.1, from coordinate 21,645,455 downwards.
ATACGGCAGCAGGTGCTGTATATGGATCGCAAGTTCCTAACACTTGCAGTTTGTGTCCATATCTATCTTTTTCTTGAATTGACAGGTGATTCAAATAAAATTTAATGGCTTTTGCGGCGTCTCTACGAGTTAGTTCGGTGTGAGCCGCTATCTTGGTCTGTTGTTTTGCCCTCCAGGTCACCGCGCATGTCACGTGACTGAAAACTGTGAATAGGCCACTGTAAACTACACATGGTCCCTTTAAGGTTAATGATTAGTAAGCTTTAGAGGTGCTTCTAGGTGGATTTGTTACCTTTGGACAGCTTCCGTTCTTTGTGCTAAATTAAGCTAACCACCTATTCGCTGTAACTTCATATTTACAAATATGAGAGTGGTATCAATGATTGCACAGGATTTACTAATTCACATAAAATCCTAAGTACTGTTACAAAAGGAAGATGAGGAGGTAACAAGTCCGCCAGGACAGAGCTGCGCTGTGCTCCAATTTTGGCTTATTTTGGATTAAATCATTTTATGGGATAAAATTAGTAAAATCTTAATTAACATATATATATATTAAGACATTTAAAACAGGTGATGGTCCTGGAAAGTCTCAAAAGAGTATAATACTTATATAATATATTTTAAGCATAACTGCCAAGTCAAGATGCACTTTTTTTCCCCCAGCTTTATAATCATTAATTCATCATTCAGCGTAGGTCATGTTTCATTCACTATTCTCAGGTTTCTTTCTGTATGCACAAGATCTCATCCTATAGATTTGTATGCACTATTCTCAAGTTTCATTCCAAACACTGCTGAAATGCTGTTTCATTCTGTTTTCTCGTTATTTATTCATGAATTACTACTATGTACAAAGAGCATGTATACTCTCCGTGTTTGTATTTCTTCACAGCATTACCGGTGTCTTGCTGCATTCAGGAAGCTGCAATAGTCTTTACACCTGTCCCTGACCCTATGCTCTTGTGATTGTACCAGAACAAGATTTTCTACATAATGTGTTGCTCAGTGCTCACACCTCCTCTTGGACCATGTGCGTTCACATGAAAGAGGCTGAATATGTTATTGAACACTGAAGGGACAAACACCATTTTATTCCTTTTGGTTGGACACTTAAAGAGAATAAAGAAGGCAAGCACTTCAATCTTTTTTCACGTGATTCTGAATCATTGTTCAGATGATTGTTCACTTAATGAATAAAAACACAGGAGCATGCATTGATCACATCCAACCATTGCATGTGTTCGCATTAATATCCACAGATCGTTGTCATCAAGTGTTTTATTAGTCTTGCAAAGTGTTGAAAGAGGGTGTCAAAAAACAGAAACCCAAACGCTAAAGGAATGGATTAAACGTGGTGTCTATCTGACGTGAGCTGAAACTATTAGCATAAGCAGATCACTAGCATTAAGTTACTACAAAGTAACCCTGTGTTAATTCCTGGGCCCAAGAGCATTTCATTATCTAACATTGTATGGGGTTACTGGTTATGTAAAAGAAACTGTTCACTAGCACATCCACTACTTCCTTACTGTTTAGAAGGGCAGTTTAGAAGGGCAACAGAAAATAAGCTAATGGTAGCGGTCCTGTCCTGCTCTTAGTTTTGACTTGGTAAAGTTTACACCCCTGCAATCCTTGCCAAACATGTGACCTCAGAAATTGTAACATTTGCCAAAAGAGGCTTTTAATCCTCATCCTAAATGGTCCAACTGTATAAAACATACAGTTAAAATGCAAACAATGAAGCATAAATTGAACCTAGTGGCTTATCCAAGTAAGGAAGCTAAACAACCAAACAGTATCTAGCCTATATTAGAAAGTCTGATCTCACATTATCACTTATTGTACTTACTGACATACCTATAATACTAGGTGTAACTAGCCTTACGCTGCAATGCTTTTTCTTTATTTGTTCCTATATGTCTTTCATGACACAGCTACCCAGCATGACTTTTTTTCTAAGGCGTGCATGTAGCTATCAAGTGCTTGTTTATCTTTTACAGGGTTCTCCACTTAAAACTGGAAACATCAAAAAATCAGAAATTGACGGTTGAGAGAGCAATTTCAACCAACCCATCAAGCCAGTGTTACCCTTTGGTTTGAGCATTAGTCTGTGGATTGAAACCTGAACACAGCTTAGAGACATTTGACAGACAGCGTTCCATACCAGATGAACTGTGGATCCCGGATGGAGACGATGTCCAGAGGGATGAAATGATGGTGGAAGACATGACGAACCAGGTGATCAGTTTGGGGAGTTTCGGGACAGCCACAGTCTGAAAAGCTTTGGAGAAGTGAGCAACTACAGCAGGGTCTCTCTCATCAGCATGTTTTTAATCTTTGTGTGTTGTTGCTGCCATTACCTGGGGGATTGAGTCTGCAGTGAGGGAGGCCCAGCAGTCACAACCAGATCCTGGCAATGGACCTCAAGACTGTGTGTTTGTGCCAGATGCCAGATTTTTACTCAAGTGAAATCACTCATTGCTGGTGTACTCCGTCCTCTGCCAGTTCCAAGTTGACCGTTGTCTTGTATAGCCCTTGATTTTGTGACTGGGTTACCTCCATCCCAGGCAATACAGTCATTCTCACTATAGCTATGGTAGAAGTTGGCAAAAGTGGAGCCGAAGTGGAAAGCCACACCCAGACAGACATACACACAAGCAAAGTCAGAGAGACACACACAGGGAAAATTCACAGGAAAACACAGGGGAGAGGGAAGCGGCAGGATAACAAAGGGAATGAGAGCGAGATATAGACCATGACATTATCTCTTTAATTTCTCAGCTCACGTAATTGAACAACAAAGAAAGTCAAAGATATAGAGGCCCAAAGGCAGTAACAGCTGTAAATGCAAAACATTATCTACACATTTATTCAACATTTTACAGAAAGATCTTGACTGCAGGGGTTTAGCATCAGCCAGAGTGAAGGCTATGGATGTTCACTTATTTTGCTCTGTTTAGAAAATTGCTCTTTTTCATGTTTTATAACTTTTGGCCTACTTTTATCATTAACTTCATAGCCTACTAAGGAATATTTACTTTTCATTCAGAAATCCATGTCACATAGATATGGTTGTCATGTGTAGTCTCCCTGAGCTTTAAAGGCTGTAGGCAGGAAAAACCTGTTGTTGCTAATGCCAACACTGTTGCCAGGCAACTGATCTGTCTTGCAACCGATTTAGATCCACTTCAATTCAGCCAATTTTCTGTTCCAAAGTTTGAGAGTGTGAGTTTAAGATTTTCAAAATCAGTCAGTCAGACAACAACTCGTCTTACACAGCTTTGTCTCTCAGGAGAATAACTGCAAGTCAAGCCTGCCTTCACACTTTGTCATCAAAATTTGTGTTTATATTGATTTAACTTCCCAGATGTTTCATATATTGGTAAATGTAACAAAGAACTTGGGCTTTAACTTGGGAATTACATTCTGAAATTATTTGAAAATGTTGTGTTTATGAATTGTGTAGCATGTATCATTTGCAAGCAGAAAAAAAAAACACAAGCCATTTCAAGGTAAACAGCTTATAAACATGAGCAATCTGCGTTGGCGCAGGTACTCAAATCTCTGAGGGGGAGGATGTTGTGAAGATCATACACCTCCTGGTTCCAGGTAAAAAAATGTCTGTATTCAACATGTGCAATCTTATATACAGTATATATTATGGCCTCTTTAATTTATTTTTATATTTTTCTAATGCATTATACTACATATCTCTATGCTGAAAATGGAAAAACTAAAAGGGTGATTTTTGATAATCAGTCTGATTGCATTCCCATAAATTGGCAACATTAATATTAGCTACAAGAAGGAGGTGACAGCTGCACAAACAACCATTTCTTTTGGGCAGTCATGTTTTTGCACAGAGGATGTCATTAAAACATTCCAGCAGGGACTTCTTCACTTTTTGAGTCAAATCAGGTCAGGTTAGGACACCACAATAATATATGGCATCAAACTATAAATCTGAAATAGCAGTCTCTATTGCGCCACCAGATGTGTTGAAGAAACAGACAGCAAAGCCAGAAAGTCGTAATAAATAGAGGCAATGGGGATGTTGAACTAGATTTAAAAATTGGCCTTATCTCCGACCCATTTAGTTTTGTTCTGCTTCTCTCTGCACTGTGCCCTATAGCCTTAAAGCAGTCATAATAAATATTTTAAATGGATAGTATGATAACTTGTACATTTAAAGAGTTGCTCGTAGTAAAGAACTGACTGCCCTCAACTCTGCAGAGCTTTATAGCATCTTTCAACTTAGCTGGTTTGGTTCACTGTCACTGCTCTCACCAACTGTGTTTCTAGACTTAGCAGGCAGCTGTTAAGTCTGTACTGACTGTACACTACATGTCCAGCATCAAGTTCAAAAGAGCTAAAAGAGAGTTAACATTGGATTTACATCCGTCAAGTGACCAGAAACAAATGAATGAATGCTGGACATGTTAACTGTTTACAGCTTGATTCTGCTGCCCCAATTGCCGATAAAATCAGTTAATACAGCTTTAAAGGCATATGTATATATTAAATAAATATTTGTCTTCCTGTGCAATTGTTTTAGTAATATTTATGCTAATTCGTCCTGCACTGGGGGTGTAGACATACAACGTATCCAATCAAATGTGAGTCTGTGGCAGTCAACCCTCAAAGCCCAGCAGTGCACAAACTCAAACAGCTTTGGTTATTCCATTTTTTTATTTTATGTCATCTCCAAAACCTTAAAAAAGCTCTAAGTACAATTGGTGGCTAAACGTCCAATAGCTGTCCAACATAGAAAAAGTAACAAAGAATGGGCCGTGTTTACAATGACTCTGTTAAGTAGAGGGTGCCATCCAGCTCCTGCTTGTTATGGTTATCCAGAGATGTCTACATCATGCTGCTCACACACTTGTTTCACTCAGAAATACATCCAATTACAAAAGCTTAAGTTCCAAATTATTTCTTCATTGCTTTTTAAATGCAAAAATGACTGCATATTGTAGCTTTAAATTGTATGCTTGCACCCTTTACCCCTAATGTCTCTACTTGGAGTAGCTTATCCCACACTCAGAAACCCCTGCATGAGATGATAAAATGAAGTGATAATTGGATTTCCAGCCTCATGCTGAAATCCGATAGACTGTTGCCAAATGCTAATCTCTAGTCTGCCTGTCCATCATTGTAGAACAGTATGACAAAGCAGAGATGAAGAACACTGACTCCTCCAGAGCACAGCTGCGCTTTGTCACACTGCGGAGCTCATTCAGCGACATGTGGTTTACCTCCTGACTAAGCACAGTAAGTGTGAGTTTATCCAGATGCTACCTGCAATCTGATGCTGTTAAATCAAGACCCAATAAGACCAAACCCTGTTTCCTTCTCCTTGTCAATCGAAGGATTTGCTCTGATAGACTGAGCATTGTTCGCATTGTTGGCCGTCACGTGTTATACAATTTTATATCGTTCTCTAAAGTGTGTACACGGCCATTTCCTCAATCCTCAAGGTTGATTAATGATTTAGAGATGTTTTCTCTTCTACAGACAATTTGACGTCTCCGCCTGACAATGCAGATTTATTACCAGATCTGACAAAGCCCCATTATTCAGCATCAATCCCCAGTGCTGACACAGTGGATCTGGCACCGAGGCATTATGGACCACAAGCATCCATTAGGATCAAAAAAAGAGAGGGCCAAACATAATGTCTGACAGCTTGAGCTTTTGAATTTAATTAAATGTGTCACAGGTTTCTGCCTATTTATGGCCTGGATGGAGTAATAGGGACAGGCTATAACTCCTGCGAGCACAGCAAAAAGATTTACCTCATTTATCTCCCACAGAGAACAGAGAGCTACATACTTTCAAAATGTGAGCACTTGAAACAGTAGATTTACCAAGGTGCCAGACTTGTGACATAAATTGTTAGAGAGAAGATAAGAGTGCTATAAAAACACAGTTTGCTCCTGTGTGTGCCAGCTCCTAATAACAATATTGTACTCCTTAACAGAAACTTAATTTAGTGATTTAAACTCCTTTATACTCTGGAGCCAATATTTGTCAATAAAAAGCAGCTCCACAGAGCCATGTCTCCAAATTGTACCAGAAAGCTGACAGACAATAATAAATCAGAGGGAGATTTTATGGATCCATATTACATTTGTCTAAGTATTTGCTATGAAATGAACTTCATTTTCTGGCAGCGATTATCAATCTATGCAGAAAAGAGGTATACATTATCCCAGCAGATTCAGGAGCAGAGCAAGCTTTTGTCTCTGTCCTAAGGCATAAAGGCTGAATAACGGTATCTGAGGATTGATAATCGTTCATGTCTTGCTTTAATATCATGCATTGCACTACGCAGTGTGATTTGATATTGAAATGTTGTGCTTTGTCGTTTCATTTTCATTTAATTTAACGTTAATTTGATAGGGGCAGATACAGTATGCGTAGAGAATTTCAATTATTGCAATAATTATCCAATGCAATGTGTCACATCATTTATAGCTACTGATAAATTCCATATCCACCCCTAGAAGGGCCTTTAAAATAACATGTTCACAGAATAAACAGATTCTGTGTTTTTCACAACACATTCCCAACTTTTGTTTTCGTCATAGGGGTTTTTCTTACCCCAGAAGCCCTGGTTGATAAACATTTGTGCTTAGTCATCCTCCTTTCATGGCCTAAATCTAATTTAGCCTGGATTTGTATCGATGACCTACATTTGAAGGCTGTATACTTTTCACTTTGCCCAAAGTTATGCAAAATCAAAAGCTTGTTGATGCAATTTTATCACAAATTGGTTGTAAGAGCAGGGACGGCAGCTGTAAGTGGAAACAGTGGACACGGCATTAAAGGACTGATCTATAGGATTTTTTTATTTGTGAAAACGATGTGCACCCTATCACTGCATTGAAACTGAGATAAGATCTACATTAAACCATTGTGAATACATTTACTTATTAAAAACATCATCTGTACATGAAGAGTTAGCAGAAATATAAAGCTTGGAATGACCATAAATACCTCAGTAAAGAAGAGATGTTTATCTACTCCACCATCACCAGGAGTACTCTCTGCTCACACCAGCATGCGTAGAGATGTAGTGTGAGCAGTCGCTACCAAGGTAACCTGCTTCTGCTGCAGAGGGCTCTGAAAGGACCTGGCAGGGTTAATTAATTAGACATGAGGTGACAGAAACAGAAACAACCACCAGAGACAACGGGCAGAGTTAGGTTCAGCCTCCCAATTTCAACAAAGAATGGGGAGTCTTCAGAGAGGTTTCTTCATCTCTGAATATACGGAGGTTCATTTCTGTGCACTCCGAGGAAGGCAGTAATGAAAGGAAAAGCCATTAGCTGTGCATAAAAGAACCACCTCCCTGCCGCTTTTGTGATCCAGATCTTAGAAATCAAAAGAAGATAATGTTTACAAATGACAGTCCATATTTCCATGGCAGCAGCCCAACAGAGCATTTTAGCACAATTTTAATATTTGATAGGACCCCTTGATGGGGGAAGAACACAACAGACAGGATGTGTTCAGCAGTCTGGATGTCAGCTACAAAAACAAAGAGGATAGACAAAGTAACCACAAGTCATCTACTTGAGTCAACACACATTTTTGGAGCGTGCTGGTGGGGGATGGTGTCTCATGGATTGTTGTTTTAAGGGGTACAACGTGTCATTCCTGGCTACATACTCCAAACAATTCGTGGGCAGTACTGTGAAAGATTTAAGATGGTGTACAATTAGACATGCTTAAAAAACCTTGCATTGTCCTCAAAAATGTATAGCGAACTTTCCAAACTTCCAATCTTGCCTCATCTCATAACAGTAATGTCAAGTGGTTACAATATGGTGAACTCTTGATTTGTGGCGTCGGCCTATAGTTTACGTTATAGCTTGCTTAGCTCAGTTTTAGCAGGACCGTAGTAGCAAGAAAACAGCCGCATCAAAACCATATATTGACGCCATTTGGAATGTTTCTCGGTACGGTTTGCGTTGTCAGCAGTTGCACTAAAGGTGTTACTTAACAGTTCGTTCTTTTCTTTGCCATGTTTGTGTTTCTGTGACACTAACTGTAAATTACTTCCAGCTTTTTATCCTCGCATCGCCAGACCTATCTTCACTCCACCGCACTCAACTTGACAGGCCCTCGGGAGCAGCTCTACTTCTTCGTCCTGTCATGTTGGGCAGACTGGACGCTACAGTCACTCACTCTCGTCTCCCGAGGCACAAGAAGACAGGACAGGTTTGGGCTAGCAGGTTAGCGTGCTAACTTCAGTAGTCTCTGCAACAAAATCCACAGATGTCTTTGGCGTGACGTCAACATGGTTACTTCTTCACATTCTGTTGATCACGTTAGTTCATTTTTTGAATGTTTTAAACTAAAATTCTGGCCAGATCTTACAAATTGCACCTTTAAAGCAAGAAAAACACAGACAGATACGCCATTGCTTGAAATCATAGCTGTTTTCCAAAAGCACCCCATGGGCATTGTGTAGAATCTATTGGGACACCCAGTGCATATTAAACAGATCATCATTCAACGCTCAGTGAATGATCATAAACAAAAAAAATTTAATTGGACTATATGGACTAAGAAGGAGGGATATGACAAACCCATTTAGAAAAACTGATGAAAAACAGACAGCTGCAGGCAAAACACAGCGTCTCAATGATCTAATTACTTTCTTCCGCACATCCTCCACAATTACATACAGCTGCCTCCCCAAATCACTGGGTATGTTAATAAGTAAAATATCTCATGCTACAACTCTATTACATGGAAATAAAGAGAGATGTTGCTGTCTAAGTAGGCTGGCTAATTTGAGCTCCCAAAGAAGTCCTTACGTGTTTATAATGTATTCTTTAAGGTATTTAATTTTGATATATTGTGTGTTACTGTTTCGTTCCAACCAGACAATGTTAAATGTTTAAAATTAATATTTCCTAAATCTGCACTGGGGGAAAAATAAGATAATCAAAGCCTACTTAGTTTCAAATAAATGAAATATCAATGCTTAAGCATAAAATCATATTTTTGGCGTCCACATACTTGTCCAGTGCAAAACAAGACAAAGAGTCTGTAGCCATGCTAGCAGCACTCTGAGACTGTACTTTGTGTTGTGACTATACCTAGATACTAGTAACACATGTATGCTAACATGCTCACAATGACAACGCTAACATCATGATTGTTTACCATATTCACTAGCTTTTGCTAATCATAATTCTTGCAAAAAGCATTTAGTAGAAAACAGAAAGTACAACAGAGGAGAATCACATTAGTTCTGTAGGTATTCGGTGGCTCTAAAGGAAAAGTCGGGGAATGAACATTTGGTGATATGTCCAATAGTTGCGACATTTCACTAAAAGCCACAAATGTCTACCTGCTGGTTGTTATACAGCGTGCAACCAAGTTGAGCTTCTGCCTAAGAATACGGAAGTTATTTGAAATAAAATTTGTTCCAAAGGAAATGGCTAAAAAGTACGTTTTGCAGACCCTGTCCACAGCAGCACATTGTTTGTGGCTTCCATGCCAGTTCAAATCTGCTTCTCCAAACTGGGGACGTGAAGACCGCCATCTACTGCAGGTAATGCATTGACTATGGATAAATAGCTCATACAGCCCCACTTAAAAAAACCCAAACTATCCCTTTAACATTTAAGACTCAAAAACTAATAATCAGCATCATCAGAACTGTGTGGGTGTGGTTTGATCAGATTTGATTGACAGTGGCTTGCAAAATACTGTACTCAAATCAACTTAATTGTCATCAGATTTTGATTCAAATATTGCTAAATCTTAATTGCTGTGTGGATGTTTTCAACATCACCTTTTTCAATATGAGCTGCATCCTCTAAAAAAAAATTTAATCTCTCATGTGGAATGAGTACAATTGTGTAAACATGGGAGAATGTAGGTTTTTAGGGCTTTTAACATTATCATTAATGCCAGGATTTTGTGTAGCTTACCAATCATTTTGAGGTAGTCTTTTCAGCCTCAGTGAGCTTGGCTTTGGCAGGATCACTAAAAATGTATTGTGGGTCACATTTGTAGGTTGATGAAGACTACAGCTACTCATCTCTTTTAATTAACAAATGAGTGAATAAACAAGAGGATTCCTCTTGACACTTAGTCTGACCATAAGTAGGAGAGAAATAAACCATGATGATGACACACCATCATTGTACACAAACGCCTTGGCGCCTTGCTATTTCAGCCGTGATGCTCTCATGTACTTGAGTAAGAAAGGCATGCTTAGCTTGCATGCATAATTGATCAAGTCACTGCGTTAGATGAAAGACGGATATGATGTTTTGCACAATGAGAGGCGGAGAAGAACGTTTCCCTTTGGCCCTAATGTGAAAGGAAATGGACTGCCACTTATCGCAGATGCACTGTTATTGATATCTTGTTTCTTGGGCAAAGCCGCTCTGGCTGTTGCTAAAATGAATACATGATGGTCAAAAGGTTAAGAAGGATTTATAAATAGGACTGCGTATCAAGTCATATGCAGAAGATTCAAGCACTTATTTGATTAAGAAGAGTGCTCTCTGGGTGATGCATCCACCATGTTGCTAGGCCTTGAATTTGATTGCATATCATTCCTCATTCTGTCCCAGTCTGTCCTGGATCACTCGAATTTCCAATGTTTTGTCTGCATTCTGTCTTGAATTGGTGTGGTCTTTTCTATGCTTTGACAGACAAGGGACACTCATCCACAATATAACCTGTGATGCCTTTTTGAATAAATTATAGCAATTTTATGTGAGTTTTTCTTTAGCAACGTAGCTGTTTTGATTTACGGACATCTATCAGATTAAAAGCTGACAGAGTGATGACCCTTGTCACAAATTCACATTACTTTTGATTAATGAATGACTTGGAATAATTTCCCTAATGATGTTTTAAACTTTTTATGGACAAATGTATGTATGGTGCTTCAAATAGTTCACACCTTTAATCTGCCTCTAGACACAGATGGGTCCATCTTCCCACTATGGCATTTTGATTTTTGACATCTGAAAGAAAGAGTTCATACAGCACTGTTCATCTTTCGCTGCTTCATCCTGAAAGTTTCATTTCATGTTTTATTGAAACTGCTTTATTGCTATTCTATGTAATCTGTCATCTTTTGTGCCCACCAGTTCTACAATCTGTCTGTATAATGCTGCAAAATGGATTGTGGAGGCAAGTTAGACAGACAGCTACTTGAATAAAACTCTCAATAGCATCAAAAAGTTAGACAGCCGCAGTTTTCCCCCATCCTTTATTTTCTTCCTGAGGGGTTTGTGTGCGGCACGTGGCTGTTGTGTGTTTTTGTATCATTCATTGGAAATAGTACAAAAGGGAAATTGTGTTTCAAAAGAAATTGTGTTTTTATAGTTGCGTCTGACTGATGACTTTCAGATAGCAAAAAAAATGCTGCAAACAATGGCATTTTGCCTTTTTACAAACCCAGCAGAATACAGCAGCCATCTGGAGTCATCTGCCTGGCCACCTGATAAATCCAAGTCCAATATTCACTGTCTTTTTATTTCAGATTCTGTGTTTTTGTGTCTTGCATGACTACATGCTGTTTTATGCATTTACTATGTATTCATTAAATTAAACATTACATTATGATTAAAGTACTTATCGTGCTTTCCATTATAATGGTAGAATTTTAAAAAAGCGTGATTAGTGATTAAAAAGTGTGATTAAGGGACCAGCCCTACTTAAAATTCCTCTTATAGAGACGTGACACTCTTACAGATATCTGATAGATAATGCTATATTCATATGGTCCGTCAGATGACACTGTTTTGAGAGCTTTTAGCAAGAAAATCAACCTGAAATTATAAAACTCACTTTTTCAAAATCAGGAATTAAAAAACAATTATGCCCTAGCATGGCAGCTTATTTATATTTTACCTCAGAAAACTACCAGAACTCCTTGGCCAGGTTTACTGTGTGCCATTAGTTTAAAGAGGTGGTATTATGCTCATATTCAGGTTCCTATTTAGGGGTTGTACCACAACAGGTTTACATGGTTTAATTTTCAAAAAACACCATATATTTTTGTCATACTGCACATTGCAGCTCTTCTTTTCACCCTGTGTTTTAGCTGTGGAGTGACACATCTTGTCTCTAAATGATCTTTGTTGGGAGTTGCACATGCGCAGTTCCTAGTTAAGGACTACTAGCCAATCAGAAGCAGAGAAAGGCGGGTCAGCGAAAAGATGGTAAACAGCTTCGATTCAGCTGTAGGCTACATGTTGCCAACCAGTTTGGCAATTTGGACTGCAGCAAGAGTTTTAGAGTGGTGAGTTATTTATCTGTAACAAAAGTATCTTTCATCCATAAAGTTGTAACTGAGCTGTTTTCAGGCAGTTCAGAGCAGTGTTTTCTGTGGGAGATGGGAACTCCCTTTGGGGTGGACTTTGGGCTTTTTCACTTTGCAAGCCTAGTACATACACAAAAAAGATAGAATGGAGTTATGTAAACTGAGGTTCAGTTTCACCGGCCGGTCTCTAATCTCCTCCGTCCATAGTTAATTTCACTCCCATGCGGCCAGCCACTCGTCCGCTGCGACAACGCTCCATCATCCAAGTTCTAGACACCGCATCGTCCAACTTTCTCACCCAGCAGCTCCTGTCCGACCCCACCGAACACACACACAGGCCACAGCAGCCGCAGCCGACTTCAGGTGAAGTCGTGTTTTTCCAGACGCCGACTTCCGACAAGCCGCACAACCGAACCGCGGCCGCACACCGGTCAACCCGATTACGGCTCTGTCCAACGCCATACCATCTTCAACAGACAGGCGCCTGCCTCCAGCACGCATTCTAGGAAAATACCTTTCCACCCAAAGTTCCAACTTACCCAGGCACCTCCAACAGCCTCCAGCAGGCCGTTCACTTCCGCATTCCTGATGCAGCGCCACGCCACCTTGATGACGTCAGGTCTGCGATTGCAGACTCCAGGGGGTAATCAGGGCACTTTGGGGCACCCAGGGTCAACTCTGGACCCCGTTTATAGGCATTCTCCACGCGCCCCCCCCCCCCCCCCCCCCCCCCCCCCCCCCCCCCCCCCCCCCCCCCCCCCCCCCCCCCCCCCCCCCCCCCCCCCTCCTCCACAGCTGTCATGCTAGCATCTCCGCTGCCCCCTCTCCATGAGGGCCCTGCATAGTCAATACCAGAGTCTGCCACTCCCATGACCCCACCTAGCACGGTCATGGCCGCACAGATACCCCAGACAATGTCGTATTGACACCTTAAATGCGCTGAAGACAGTTCGTTCACCTCTACCCCCAGTTCCAGCCTGACATCGAGGCTATCCCAGATCAGAATCAGAAGGATCTTTATTGCCTAGTTGTGTTTACACATACGAGGATCGCTTTGGCGATAAGGCGCCACATGCAGGCAACCTTACAGCTGACACAAATATCTGTAGAGATACATACATGCGGAATAAACAACACCTTCCTCCCCTTTCCCAATCCACCGCACCAGCCATCAGTATCACCACCAGGACTACCACGGCATAGACTCATCTCCCTTTTCCCCCTGGCACCACTACACCAAGCACCAATAGCCCCATCCTCAATCCCATATTCCAAGCACCATGCAACCCACCCACATGACACCAATCTCAGCCTTCTTGCCAACCAACGCTCGTTTGGCCAATCCGTCACTACCAGCACTTCCCTGGCGTCGCCCATACAACCAGCTTTCCTTCTTTGAGCATTCTTAGAATGGTCTTACTCAGTCTTCAATCTAAGTGGGCTCTTTCTCTTCACATCGAAGAGACAAATTTATTGAGGCCAGCAGAGGCAGATAAGACACCTCTGCCAAAGCAAGCTCTTCTTCTCTACTTCAATCTGAAGACAGAAACGAAACCTATCAGCTAAGCCGACCTCACTAAGATGGGGGCCCGCCTGATGGTCTCCGTTGATACAAAGGACCTCCGTTTTTGTACGGAAAACAGCTAGAACAGCGAAAATCAATTACCTGGTCCAGTACCAAGAGGTTAATCCACTCCCTTTCAAGCCACCTTCCCAAGCTCACATTTCTCCATACATCCCAAACTATCTCCCCCATCGCACTGTTATTCCAAGCACCTCTTTCTCTCTCTCCATTGGACACCTAAACTCCTGCATCCGCATCATCCCACAAGGCCGATCTGTTCTTTCCCACTTACCGCAACTATCTGCCGCAGTGCAGTCCGTCCACGATCACACAGTACCCAACGTCACTTCCTTCTTCTTGGAAGGCATCCCTTTCTTACGAAAACCACTTAGCCCGACACGAAGACATGACATTACACAGAGGCAGAACCCTCACCATCGCCGCGGTGGCGACGCTCAAATCCGAGCAGCCACCAGAACAGTCATCACCCTCCTCCTTCCACCACCCTTTCGAACCACTGCCATTTTTGGGGGGGCACGAGGTCCTGCCATCCTGGCACACAGACAGCCACACACTACATTACCAGACCGCTCTGGAACGCCCACCTTCACCACTGAATCAGGCAGAGCCGTCTCACGCTCCTGGTCGCCATCTCTGCCTATCCCATAATTCAATATTCTTCGGACCCGTACCCCGGTCACTCATTCCATATCGGGCACTAGACCACACTGCCGTATTCTCATCCGTCTCTCTTCCCACGCCTACCATAGCTACATCCGCAACAACCATATAGACGTTCTTTGAACCAATTTCCGTTCAATCCGTCATTCTTTTGGGGGTTCATAAGACCAAACTGCTTATCGAGACGAGCCCCCACCCTGAATCTCGACCCCTCGGGTTCCTAGCCGCTCCGGCCACCAAACCCTAAGCAACCTGCTTGACCCCTTCATCCCTCTTCTCTCGACCCCTTCATCCTTCTTCTCTCGACCCCTTCATCCCCCTTCCCTCGACCCTTTCATCCCCCTTCCCTCGACCCCTTCATCCCCCTTCCCTCGACCCCTTCATCCTTCTTCTCTCGACCGCTTTTTATCCCTCCCCTCTCAACCCCTCCTTCCATAACTATTCATCATAATAAACAACTATAAAATCTAACATTGGCGTGGTCCTTGTTAGTGAAATGGAGTTATGTAAACTGAGGTTCAGGAACAGGACCACGCTTCCCTCACTTATTCCACTACCCATGCTTCATTCAATTCCTTCAATCAACCACCCGTACTCACTCATTCCATCCACCTGTGCTTCTCAATCTAGTCACATGCACTCACGTATATAGGGCGTCTAACCCGTTGTCTCTCCCATTTCTCAGTTCCCACATCCCTCCCACCCAAACCCTGCTTGTTCACCTCTCAGTGGGCAGCACGGTGGCCCAGTGGCCAGCACTGCGGCCACACAGCAGAAGGTCTGAGTTTAGACCTCGCTCAGCCCAGGCCGCTCTCCACAGAGGTTGCATGTTCTCCGCGCTTTGAGTGGGTGTCCCCCGGGTGCTCCGGCTTCCTCCCACCACGAAAGACATGCACGCTAAAAACTCCATAATTCTGCCTAGTAATCATTTTGTCTTCTTCTACAACAGGAACCACAGGGGGGTTCATAAGCCCAAGCTGCTTATCGAGACGAGCCCCCACCCTGAATGTTGACCCCTCGGGTTCCTCCGGCCACCAAACCCTAAACAACCTGCTCGACCCCTTCATCCCTCTTCTCTCGACCCCTTCATCCCGCTTCTCTCGACCCCTTCATCCCCCTTCTCTCAACCCCTTCATCCCTCTTCCCTCGACCCCTTCATCCCTCTTCTATCGACCCCTTTTCATCCCTCCCCTCTCGACCCCTTCCATAACTATTCATCATAATAAACAACTATAAAATCTAACATTGCCTTGTTAGTGAATAACTCAATAAAGGAGATGGAAAAAGCCAAAAACCACAATACCACCTCTTTAAAGTAATTTGCTTAAACACAAGTTTAGGTAGAACTATATACTATGCAAGTGTAATAAAAACTGAAATAATAAAAACTACATTTTGACACAATTGCTGTTGAGCTTGTTTCCTTGTTCAGCAGGGACAAAGGTCTTCACTGCTTTAGGACAGATGCTATATAGGGAAGAGACACAAACAGTTGCTTTGCGTTTTAGTGGGTGCTTGTATTCATAGCTTAGCCATTGCCATTAATGAATACAGCATCACCATTATCACATGCTGAGCTCTCTGGCTCTCTCACTAGCTTGCAAGTGAGCAAAAGCAGCACCAAAAGGAGCACCAAAACAAGGTAGTCAGTCTTTTTATTTGCCCATTCATAGTGCTAGGATTTTCACAACAAACACCCAAAGCCATCAGTCAGTGGGCATTGGGAATAAATTATTCTGTGTGCAATAATTTGGCACCCACATCTTGTCTTCTAGGGCTTTCATGCATCCAAAGATGACATAGCACTTCTCAGAGCTTCATGCATGGAAAACTCTAATATATATAATCCTATTCTTTTAAATCATGAATATTCTTTGTAGCGCAACAGTTGCAGAACGTTTCCTGCAAAAGCATCAGACAAGTAAGAGAAAGTATAAATTATATTATAAAACAGCCTACAGATGTTATAACCTCTAGGTTATAGACTGTCAAGGTATAATGCTGGTTTTGAGTCTGTGATTACAGGTAGTTAAAATGCCTTGATAAACCTAGTTTTCAGTTCAGAGTCTCCAATCTTTAAATGTCTGCAAAACTCCGTAAAAAGTTTAAAGTTAAAAGCTGTTTTTCATCAGTGTAGCAAGTTACCACATAAAGTACCCTAAGCTGAATGTATCATATAAATATTAATTTCATTGAATGTATTTATTTAGAAGGATAATGCACGTTAATCAACATTTCTGTAAATGTGCAGTGTTAGCTAGCTTGGCTAATTTTCAACTGCAGCCATTTGACAAGTTGTTTTGAAACCAATCTCTGTCTTAAACCACTAGCCAAGGAGTGTTTCTGAGCACTATGTGACTCCACTTACCTGGTGTTAACACATGACTTAGTTAATTAAATTGTAACCAGAAAGCACTTAACCAAAAGGAGTAAATGCACCAAAGGCACATCGAGAATGGAGTGCCCACACTACCTCCGGAGGTGGTCAGGGACATATTATAATGTACAATTTAAAAACGCTGTTTCTCTGAAATCTGATATTGCTGAATGTAATACAAGAGAGACGTGTATTATACAGTACAAGGACAATTTTGCATTAATAATGTCTGACATGTAATCTGCTCCTCTCAAGGTAAACTCTGATAAGTGAGGGAATCAACCTTCTCAATTGTCAGGCTCCTCTTCAGTGCCGAGCTTATTAAGCTAAGCCAAGTGAAAAAGAATAGTCACCAACTGTGTCCACCAAGAGGTGTTCATGAAAAGTCAGAGTTTGGAAATAACAACTGTATATGAAGGAAAATGAGTCTATTACCACTGTGACATGTTCACGTGTGTGAACTATTCCATTCAGGTAAGTAAACACTACATTTCTGCTAACTTTGGGACAAAAAACACTTTTAACATGACAACCATACACACTCAAGATGGCAACGGATGTAGCCTAAAGGTGCGTTCAGACGGAGAAAGATGTGTGAATTTTTCCATTCGCGCAAATTTGACCCCTGGAGGGTTTGTGTTTATTTGCCCTCAACAGCCAATGTACCAGCTCTACAGACATCACACATGGGGGGGTTGAAACTGCAGTTCTTTATGTAATTTACCTCCAGTTGCTCTCCTTTTTCTTCTCTTCTGTACACACACATTTTTCAAAATTTCAACTTTCATGGTCTTTGTGTCTTTGCATCTACTCGCATGTTTTCACAGACTTTGTATACAATCACACCGCCTCTAAAATCAAATGACAAGAACAGGAAAAAAGCCAGTTTTTTAACTTACATTTTTAGCAAAAGACCAACACTAAAACTAAATCACAATCAGCCAGCAAACTATACACTGGTCAGTACCAAAAAAGTACTGTGCTTTGATATCATATTCCTATAGAAAATAAGAATTTTACAATTACTCTTTATATATCTCTTCTACTTTTTTGTGAATATTGTGAACCCTATATTACATTAATTGATTTTATTATGTCTCTGGCCCTCTTTCAATTCTTCCAGACTCTCCTGACTAAACGAATTTTGTCTTGTCAAATCATTATTCATCATTAATCATTACTTCAATTTGCAGTTCTATTATAAAAAAAGTTACTGCTAAAAATATCAATACCAAAAACACTGTGGTGGCAGTAAAAATTCCCATTACATGATGAAATAAAGGAGTTAAAAGCTTCCTCTGGCTCAGGAAAAGCATTAGAGATATTTTCAACAAAGCGGAAACTAGAGAAAGAAAAAAACGTTAAAAACACTGTCCTGCTCTCAGTGTAAATGATACCTCTCCTCGCTGCAGTAAATCTCACTAATTGTATTGATCTTCCTCCCATCTGGAAGATGGGAAGAAGTGACTGAGGTGAGAGAGCCTCCACCATGTTGTTTTGCTCTCACATCCGTCTGTGTTTCCTGTTGGCTGCCTACAGTTGCAATAATAATATGAATGTGACAGACTGCTTCAGGCCATGTTGGCCCCAATTCCCAATGCATGGATTTAGATTATGATTAGGCGTGTAATGATACACCAAATCTATGGTTCGGTTCAGACCTCGATTTTTGAGCCACGGTTTGGTTCATATACGTTTATTAATAACGGTGAGTTTATAAAATGTACTGCTGATGGAGAAAGTCAGCAGAGACACATACAGGGACAGAGAGACAAAAAGAGGCGGGGCCAGCCGGCGTGTTTGCCGTGAGAGACCAGAGGTGCTGGCTCGCTGTGTGTGCATGTGTGAGTGCACTAAACACTAAAACTAAGGTGGAAAATTACCTAGAATAACCTAATGTCAATACAAATAGCGTTTCTCAGTCAGCAAGTCTACATTTGAGAGTGCACAGGCACGGATTTGTCGGACTTGGGTTTGCAATCCCGATCATTCGCAAGTTTTTGCTGGGTCGGGCAGCTTCTGAGCATTTGAGATCGAAAGAGGTTGCTTGCCAACCATTTATGACTAGAATACTGCAGCAGGACACACCCACATCTGAATGTCTTTCTGAAGGTTCAAGTCTTTTTCAAAGTTAAAGTGCTCACAAAAAATCTCATCTATGTGCCTACAATCTCAATTATCATATCCCCGTACTGTGGACTAGTTTTTTTCATACCAGTGTGTTGTATTTCCACCCCACCTATTTTGAAAATGCTGTCATGCTGAATGAAGCCACAGCCCATAATTGTATCATTATTAATAGCAGTATTTGTTTCAACCATTAGTTATTTGAATCCAACATGGAGTCGGATCAGATGACACTAACCCAACCACCCTGTATCGGGCTCATTGGAGTGCAACATTCTGCTCAGAAGTGACAATGCAGCAAGGGCGCTAATACCCTATTGCTGGCTCAAATCTCATTACCCAATTCCTCAATGCATGCTCAAATCATCTGTTACACCCATTATTCTTGCCTTTCTCCAGCACAAATTCTGCTCTTACAAATCCGAGCCTGTGCTCTCTCAAGGTTTGAATTGAAGAATGAGCAGCTAATTTGTTTTGTGCTCTCTCAAATTTTTTGTCATCACTATACCTCCATATGCACCTATGTCCTAACTTCTTAAGAGCCCTTAATTTAATTCACTGACCTGCAGTAAGAAAAATTATTTCCTATGGTCCACTGCCCCCATAACCTTTGACTCCTAAGTATAAGGCATTTAGTGCTTCTTAAAGGTGAGCATCGCTCTAAAAGCCAACAAGTATGACTAACTAACATGCCAGCTGGATGACGAAAGTGCACTTTGAAGGTTGACAAAAGAGATGCCAGCCCATTATCACACTGGGCAACAAAAGCAGCCTATTCCGGTGATTCTATCCAACTGTGGCTTTGCAAATTATTCTCATTAAACCGTGGGACATACATGCACCCTCCTGATCATCAGTGAAAGCTGACGAGCATTATCATCAATTCAGAATCCTGTTTCAGTATGCCAGTGTGGATGTTATCCTTTCTGCCTCCGCTGCCTAAACGGGTTAGCCACTGGGAGTAAAATCAGGGGATGTTACAGGAAGTAAGAAGCTGTCATAAAATGAGTTCAACACAAAACTCATATCAAAGTCTGGCTACAAATGTTGTTTGCCTTCCATGAACCCACAAATTGCTTTCATGGTTAAATATGGGTGGTGCAGTGGATAAGACAGATGCCTTTGGTGTGAGAGACTGGGGTTCAACTCCCCACTGTGACCATCCACCATTGTGTCCCTGAGCAAGACACATATATGGCAATTGTAAGTCGCTTTGGATAAAAGCTAAATGAATATATATATATCAACCAACTAAATATATAAATCAGCTTTCCAGAGAAACTGCTTCAGTAGAGTATCTGTTGTAGCCCACCTTTAATCAAGGTGAATCTACCTTTCTAATGGGAATGTCACCAAAACTACCAACAATATCAATAATTCTCCTCAGTTTACAGAATCCCATAAGGCCTGTATTGTCACACTTCACCTCTAAAATAATGTGATGTCTCATGATGCTTTCTTTGCTGAGAAGGAAGTTTCCTGGTCCTCTTTGTGTGCCTTGAATTGTATAAACCCAAACCTCATTAAAAAAAGTTTTATTTCTGTTGACAAATTCATCAAACATCTACCCTATAAAACATTCACTGGCTTTCAAGGTCTCTCTGAAAAGTTTGCAGATTACTCCTTCACAGAGGACAGCAGCTGACCTAAATGTACATCAAAAGAAAGAATTAAAACATCAACAGGAAATTATCAAGTCACTATTAATCCATTTCTTCCCCATTGATAGTATGTTCCAAACACTCTAACTACAGAACTCTGTGCTCTCCTCATAGCTTTGAAGCTGTTATATTTACCAGTTTATTAGCAACTTAAAAACACCTTTGCATTGTTTACAAGCGGACAGAATATTTTAAAGAAAGACCTTCAGAACGGTGGTACTTTTTCCCCCCAAAGATTCCCACATTTTTACGAAACCGGACGCTTATGTGACTCCAATGTAATGGTAATGCAGGAGAGACACATACTGGGGTAGAATGACAAGATGCTGCAGAAATGGTTCAAGTTTCTATGGAGGCTTTGATGTGCATTGAGACTTTATTGCCATGAATGCAGCTTTGAATCTCACTACAGCTGCTGTCCTTCACGAAGGAGCAAGCAAAACTTTTCAGAACCACCTTTCAAACCTGCAGGTGATGACAAACATATTTTTTGTGGAGTATTCCTTTAAAAAAGCTTTTTTACACTCTTTTGAGTTTCATTATAATATTATTGCATTAGGATATACCAATATTTTTTCAACGAAGGCTTCAGTCCATAACTGATATGAACCTTTCTCAGACCTCAGACTTGATCTCCTTCAGGAGAGTTTTCTCTTTGAAAAAGCACCCATAAAAAGCATCCCAGATAGTCTCTTAGGGAGGATAGCAGCCTGCCTTGACTGGATGATACATTAGTGCGCAAAGGTTGTAGATGGTATTTGGAGGCTGTGGGGGTTGAAGAGCAGTCTATTGGCTTCATCCATTAGCTTAATGTGTTCTTTTCTACTCAGTAGCTGTTCCCCTCAATGCCCCAATGATTACTTTGTCATCTGCTCTTCTCTTTTCACATCTCTGTTGTGTTTGAGGAGATGAGATGCATCCTTGAAAAGCCAATAATGGGTCAAAGCTGGCTGTCTCATTGCACCTATAGACTGGATGTACATATATCTTTTGCTAGTTTAACTTTATCCTTTTATTCTCTTACTTTCACCACAAAAATTGTTTCCACACTGGCTGGTTTGATCTTTCCCCCAGACACGGCTGGCCCATCAAGTAGAAAATGCAAATGTTATAGAAAATACAGTTCTTACGATGACTGGCGATTCTATCATCATTTTAAAGCTGCTAATTATATTTGTTGCACATCTTAGTTTTCAGTTAGAAATGTAGTATCTGTTTGTCCCAAATCCACCGGAACAAAGTAATGGGCCTGAATCTGTCTTCGTTCATATGCTAATGAAAGTGTCTTTACCATCAAACGGCATCCAGTGGATGTGCCGCTGCGTTAGCTGGCATCTGCCACAGAAGCATATGCCTCACAGCTGTCAGTGCTGCTGAGAGGTCCAGAGCCCACTCCAGGTTTTATGCAAACATGCGATCATTAGGCATGCAAGGGAGAGACCTGACACATTTAATGGTATAAGTGAGAATATCCTGCTCACAAGTAGAATGTTACTAAAATCAAATTTATTATGTCTGATAATGTGCTCTGAAAGTAACGTACAGTATGAACACAAAAGGCAATTTGGTCCCAGCTGGAGAAATACTGTAATGAACATAGGTTTTAAACCTGTAATGAAAACATATGAGAAGGTTTTTAAACATTCCCAGGTGAGCAATTTTTAATGTTGACACTAAATCTTATTGTATGCTTTGCAGTAATTGGGTCGATAATTATACTAATGTTTGAATATACTGTATCTGTAATATCACACAGTACCGTACTGTAAGTTAATATCAACCATAAATGTTTGTGTTTCTACCTAAAACCTGCTTTTATGTTTTAGCTATGCTAGCAGTGTGGCTTTAGGGAAGGAAATCAATCAGTCAGTCAATCTGTCGGTTGGTCCAGACTTAAATACATTAACAAGCTATTGAATTCTTTGCACAAAATTTGGTACAGATATACATGGTACCCAGAGGATGAATCCTAGCGATGTCCTGACTTTTCTTGTGGTCACAGTTTTCACAATCTGGAAAATATCTTAACATCTACAAGATGTTATACAGACAAATACAGATTTGTACAGACATTCCTGGTTCTCACACGATGAATGCTACTTTTATGAACCTCTGACTTTTCCTGCAGTGCCACCAAGAGGTTTGCATTTGTGGTTTTGACACTTACAGAATGGGTTGCCAGGAAATTTATTTCATAGTTTGTGATTGCAGGTGATCCTGCAACAGTCCATTTGCCCAATATTTTGATTAATGACTACGTACTTGCAAGTACAGTGACCATCCCATCAGTCTGTACTTTGTATGTAATGCTTATTAGCAAATGTTAGCATACTAACACTGTAAGCTAAGATGATGGACATTACATTATGCCTGCTTAATATCAGCAGATTAACATTGTAATTGTGAGTATGTTAGCATGCTGACATTAACATTTAGCTCAAGTACAGCAGCTGGCATGGCTGTAGACTGTAGATTATTTGAATCAAAACAAGCATACCAAGAGGACACACACCACTTACATCCACAAACAATTAGACAGTGCTGCTACAGTGCTACACGGTATGTCTGAAAATAATGACTGTCATTAGCTAGGTTCAGCCTCCCATTAGGCGACAACCAAGTTGTCCAGGTGGGCAAGAAATGGGCTCCGTATATTTGAGGATCTCTTTAGGGGTTTAATTATTGTAAACCTGAGTATTTCTGTTTTTGTAGGATTTATATCATCAGTACAGCGAGCCACCTCTGGAAGCTTAGCTGAGCATCAAAGATTGTTGTGCAGCTGTAGGCATGCCTACGTCTGTTACCACTCCCTGGGTGCTCTCTATGGGTCCATCTGTTTGTCATATCTAAATCGATGATCTTATGTTTATATGGTCTGAAAAAAGTTTAAGTAGAGTTTAGAGGAGATCTCGCTGCCGTATGTGCCCCAGGCATCTGAAGTGCGCTTGTATGTGTGTGTTTGTGAGTTCATGCTGGAGGAAGCCTGGGATCTCAGGAGCCACGGAGAAGAAAAATATTCCCCCAGAGAAGAAAGACGGACAGCTGAGACTAATTTGTCAGATTACCTAGCAGCTGGGGGAAAAGTAACATGCCAAATAACCCAAGAGTTTTGCTGTGCAATTGCTTTCATTTGCAATTCATATTTATGTGTGGGTGAGGGGTGGAGTGTGGCACCATGTCTTTCACAGGTGTCATTGGTTGCAAAAACAAGACTACTTTCCTTTCAGGGCACGTCTTGTCAGTTTGTCAATCTCAGGAGTTTTCTGCCTGCCAGCATGATAGACAGACAGTCAAATCAAGCATATTCAACAACATGCATCTGAATGAGGCCAAAGGTTTTTTTTGCCAAAAGAAGAACAGCAGCACCAGGGTCATTTGTACTGGTACAGGTGAGATTCTTTACTTTCAACCATGGAGTAAACTCTTAAAAGCAAAAAAAACATCTTGAAACATGTGAAAACTTTACAAAATGTTTTATACAAAAATATGGATGGAAATTGGATTGCCTTTTCTTTTTTCTTTAAAGTATTTAGTGGGATTGTTGGCCATAATCAGAAGCTAATTTTCATTTATTGGAATGGTAACAGTCTGATTAACATCTTCTTGCAGCAGGATATAAAATCTAGTTGATAATTAATATAAACTGATCAGTTTCTTAAAAGAAATCTTTGTGTTTTTCTATGAAAATAAGGTAAAACCTTATTATAGACTCATTCTTCCAGCATGATGGACAGCAACACCACCAACTGAACGTACGGTAATTTTGCTCCCATCATTTGAACAAAGCACAGTATTTCTACCAGAGGACAGTTAAGTAAAAAATGTCAGTATATAAGAACTTTTGGATTTGTGTATGTACATGCAAAATTTAAATATGTATAAAATGATCCATTAAACTGATCTTCGTAATTACACTAAAAAAGGGGTCTGGACCATCATCAGCATGATTAAAAAACAAAGAATCAGTCACAAATCAGAGTACAGTCAGACATCTGTGAAGCAGTTTACAGTTATTTGATGTGTGGATTATGATTGTCTCTTTGAACAGCCCGCAGTGGAGGGATTGTTTTTATATCAATGCAAAAGGCATGTGAAAGCCAAGAATGACAGGTTGGACCAAGGCAGGCTGGCACACAGATAACTGAGCCCTCCATAACACAGCATCTTTCAAACAGCTGGTGCCTGGCTGCTCCTTCCTGGAGTGCTAAGTCACTCCTGTAACTGCAGGAAATGTTGGTTGGTGATTATCTGATCTTTTCTGGCATGATTAGATGATGTATTAAAGGCACAGTGTACGTGTAATGGATTCAAACTATATGGGTTAGAGTGCTCTCTTAAACTACATCTACTGCATACTAAACTGTGCAATGCATTGCATATGTTATCACAGGTTGTCCCTGGATGCACATGCAGAAACCTCTATAATATTATAATTAGTGTTGCACATTAGTTATACACCCACTGTACACTGCCTCTAATGTTATATCAGTTGATAATAATTGAAGCCAGCAACAATCAGCTCCCGTAGGGCTAACGTCAAATAGTCAAAGATTCGGTGCTTCGATGGGCGGAGCCTGATACGATTGTCAATCTCACAGTTGAAGCTTCACAGCGGAACGAGGATCATGCCATTTTGGCGATATGGGAGTGCTCATGTCTGATTTTACATAGAACTACCAGTTTTCTCCCAATAAGTTAATATACAGCCTATTAGAATATACATTTCAAAGTTTAATGCTGTAAATAAACATGTCGACTATGTAAATCCTTAGTCGGTGACAGCCCTTGAGCAAAAACATATTTGATTAATTTGGGAAATCTGTCAGCATCACCCACCATTAAACAGGTCAGCTTGTCTGATCAGGAGGTAATTAAGGCTGTTTGCTGCTATAATACTGAGAAACATCTGCATCTACAGGTGTTTGTGTGTTTATGACTATACATCACATTGCTTTTTCTTTCTCTTTCTTCTCTCTGTCTGCATTATTGGATGAAATGAAAGACACTGATGTATTCTAGCATACACCCCAGAATCACTCACAAGCGTTCTCCATGCTCTCACTCACCTCATGGAAACACTAGATTGTACAATAGCAAACACTATAGGAAGACTGTTAAGACAAAAAGAACCAGAAGATAACATCAGTGACAATCTACCTTCAGAAAACTTCACATTTCCAGAGTTCCTCATCTCACTTCCACATCAAATAGTAAGAATTCATACATTTTGGCCTGGTGTCTGGTGCGTGCCTCCATCTCATGCATGAACATTTAAACAGTGGGAAGTCAGTCAGTCAGTGAGGGACATTAAGCTTGATCAGCCCACTGAGTGGCCTGGAAAAAATGGTACTTACATTATCTCCAGGATAAGGAAGGCTATAATGTAGTCCATTCATATGGTCAGTATTATGGTCATATGGTCATATGGTCCAGTGTCTCTTCTACCTTTTTTATCCAAAACTATTGAACGGGCAGTATCCAAACAGGTCTCAGAATTCCTCTCAGGGAATGACCTCCTAGATCAATATCAGTCTGGTTTTAAGAGTGCCCACTCTACTGAAACGGCTCTTCTGTCTGTAACAGAAGCCCTAAGGTCAGCTAAAGCTGCAGCCCAATCCTCAGTTCTTATCCTGCTTGACCTATCAGCTGCCTTTGACACAGTCAACAACAGGATCCTGCTATCCGCTCTCTCAGCAATGGGCATCTCGAGTAAAGCACTCCTGTGGTTCGAATCCTACCTCTCGGGGCGTTCCTACAATGTTTTGTGGCAAGGACAATTATCCTCCTCCCACTGCCTCTCCACAGGGGTGCCCCAAGGCTCAGTGCTAGGGCCCCTTCTCTTCTCAATTTACACCACCTCACTGGGGCCGATCATTCGCTCGCACGGCTTCTCTTACCACTGCTATGCAGACGATACGCAACTCTACCTATCCTTCCCGCCAGGCAATCCCACTGTCTCGGCGCGGATCATGGACTGTCTATCAGACATATC
>NC_060162.1:21506738-21618643 GCF_021292245.1 Micropterus dolomieu | reverse complement strand
TTTTGTTTTGATTGCACTTTTTGTTAACTCTTACTTCCTTCCCTAGGTATCTACCCCATTGATGTGATATGTACTGTGAGCTCTTAATAGTATTTATTGCTGCTCTTACTAGTATGTATTGTCAGTTGTAGATCTGTAGTTGATGCTCTGTTGATGCTTTTATGTTGTTCCTCAAATGTAAGTCGCTTTGGATAAAAGCGTCTGCCAAATGAGTAAATGTAAATGTAATGTAATGTATTACAATCAATAGGCTAAGCCCTCATTAATCTGACTCAAACTCAGTCATCTAATCTGAGCCCTTTCAGGCAAACATGGCTATCATCTAATGCAAGCAGAGTGGAGTGTCAATCCAAATATAACACTACATCGCTGACAGCAGGCACGTGCACACATAGACATCAAAGGGGGCTT
Organism: Micropterus dolomieu; assembly: GCF_021292245.1. Taxonomy (NCBI): domain Eukaryota; kingdom Metazoa; phylum Chordata; class Actinopteri; order Centrarchiformes; family Centrarchidae; genus Micropterus; species Micropterus dolomieu. The sequence goes on along the minus strand of NC_060162.1, from coordinate 21,618,232 downwards.
CAGCACCTGCCCTTTTTCTTCTTCAAGAGAAAGTGCCCTTTTTTCTGGGATGCTTTTTTTTAATTTTTATAAATGAATATGCAGTATATTTATTCCTGTTTGCAACAGATTCCCTGTCAAACAAATATATTTATTGGGGAAAAAATCTAAATAGGCTATCACGTCGGAAGATGAGACTTTGGAGTTCCGATGCCCTCTCTGTCTCTCTCTCTCTCTCTCTCTCCCTCTCGCTCGCTCCGCATCTCACTGCGCAACCAGAGCGCAACACACAGACAGACAGCAGCCCCTCCAGCTTCTCTCCCAGCACAGTTTTTCTTGGCTTGTGTGGAGGTGAGTGGTGGTGACCAAAATACTAAACTACCAGTGCCTCGAGTTTACCGCTAATTATATAGAAGACAATATAGGCTTAGGCCTGTGTCTTGCTAACGCATGACTCATGAGCTGAGCTAATGTAATAAGTTAGCTGAAGTTTAGCTAAGGCAATATCTCATGGCCATACAACCTAATGTACTGATGGAGACACTACAGGTGAACACAGTAACATTTGTGTCTAATAATGTCATCACAATCGCCACATTGATATGCAAATTAGATGTTAACTAATTAAAATAGGGGAGGGCGGGGTAAGTTGTCAGGTGTGTAAGTTGTCACACTGCTTATAACTCCAACACTAGAGGCTCTATGTCAAAAATCAAATAGCCATTTTGTGTGACTTCTTTTTCTATGTTCAACTTCCTGTCCATTTTTTGCTTCAAAAGTACATTTTATGTATTCCAACCTTATTAGGTATGAATGTTCAAAATGATAACTTTGCACAAAGTAGAGGAGACAATAACGTGTCTTATGATACTTCAGCTGAAGTGCTATGTTAAGCTAACCTTGAGATTTAGCCAACATTAGCACACATGTTAGTTTGGGGCAAGTTGTCTCAATGACTTTGGTACAAATAAACACATAGAACATGCTCAAAAAACTGTGTGAAATTGTGTAATTACCTCTGACACTAGTATTAAAGACAGAGAATGACAGTAAACCACCTGACATAATGTTAAAGGCAGTCAGGCAGGTGAAGTTGAAGAATAAATCAATCAGAAGTACAGCTAAGGATTTTGACGTAAGCCACTGACATCTCTTTTGGCCTCATCTATGTGGAGCGATTTTCCTACAGTATTCCAAAGGAGATGTGGTTTAAGTGTGTGAAATGCAACAAATGGGCCTGCGATGCTCGCACCTCATGTCTGATTAGTCAGACAGTAGTAGGTCGTACAAAAATACCCATTTGTTGCATTAGTGTGTTTAAACACCATATCTGTTAGTTAAGAACTTATACATTTAAGCAAGGTATCTGCAGCATTACATTCAGTTATCATAGATCTATTTGCACTCCAGAGAACATTTGATTTAAAGTTCAAAGAAAGAGGTTGTAACACTTAATGTCTGCTCCGCCAACATTTTTGTTTTGAATTAAATTATTTATTTTCCAAGCTCTCTAGGCTTGATTGTTGATTGATTTTACTTTTAGTTCTGGTTACAATTTGAAATTGAAATCAATATTCACAATTAAGTGTTTTAACTGTTTGATAATCCAGTGTGACAACTTACCCTATGCAGTGTGACAACTTACCTGCCGATGGGGCAAATTGTCACAAGTGCACTCTCTATTCAACAGTCTACAGCTCCATAATGAGATAAGAGCTGAAGATGTAATGAATACAAAACTTCTCCCCAAGACTTCATTCTTTCATTTGGTATGACATTTGTACCATTGTGATGTACAGTGCTCAGTAAATATTAGATGGTGTGAAAAGTGTGACAACATACCCCGCTCTCCCCTACGCCAATTTGCACACATACCACAGAACTTCCCCAGTTAATGACTTACATCAAGAGTTGGCTATTTTCCTCTGAAATGTGCTTTGTAAATATGCAGATTAGCTTGGGTAATATAGAATAAATCTACAGATGCAAACAGACCGAGGGTATTAGGCTTAAAACCAACACCATCTAAAAGTGTATTCTTGAAGTTTTATTTCCATTAGAGTAAAAGAAGACATGGAAGCAAAATAGACCAAAGTCTCAAAATTGACCACTCCATGAAAAAGCACCTTAAAGAGTAACTTCATAATTTTGATGATAGGCTCCTCATCTAATAACTCTCCATTCTATTAGTTTGTTGTATGCTGATAGATCCTTATATAATACAGACAGCCCTCCCTCAAATGTGAAACTAAGTCCATGTCACCATCAGTAATTGTGTATGTGTGTGTGCACGTGTGCATGGTAAATGTAATATAATAGAAACAATAATAAAGTATTTGATCAATATATTAATGTATTCAGGCAATTCAGTATTCTGTTGCTTGGCTGTGTGAAGCTGAAGGTTATCTTTGCTCATTTGGCATCTTGCTTGTGAAACAAAAAGTAAAAGTATTTAAATAACATTTATTTTAATTATGCCTGCAGCCCAATGCCACAGTTTAGTGTGAAGATGTATGTGAAGTGTTATGTATTCCACTAACACCAAAATAATTGAAACGATATATTGCCTTGTGCAAAATAAACAAATTATTAATGAAACTAAGTCATAAATATATACTTGAAACCAGTAGCATAGAAAACATGCACATTGTGGCATAGTTTGCTTTGCTGTCGCCTGCTCCTGTGATAAACCTAGTGAATACTAAAGAAGACCGTGGTCTCTGTGTGAACTGATTATTCTGTAGAAAAGTAAAAATGTTGTTGAGTTAATATATTTGTCTTGTTTTAAAAAAATGCCCTTTTTTTTCATTTGAGCCCCAGCCCACCAAAATGTCTGTGCACATCCCTGGCTGACAGTGATCCCACCGACTCCTTTCAAATTGAGACACTGAGATATTTCACGCAACCACAATGGTTGTGCCGTTCGCCCATATGACAGGAACTTAAATTTTGGCTCCTTCTTCCTCATGTGAAATGGTACGTTGTCAGAAAAACTGGACACTGAAGTCACCATTTCATATGTAACACATACTGCAAAAGAAATGTCCATCAGAAATCTTCCTCAGAAATATCAGACAACATTATGCCTGCATAACATCAGCATGTTAGCATTGTCAACGTGGCCATGTGAGCATGCTAATGTTAACATTTAGCTCAACTTTTCAGCTGTGTCTGAAATCCTCTTTCCCTTCTTCGCTATTCCCTCCATGATTGAAACTGTAGTAAGCAGTAAATGGAGATATCGGACACTAATGGATCACCATCATTTTTGTGTGACATCAGTGACAGCTATAGTGTTGCGGTGCCATGGGAATTTTTTTTAAAGGGCACTATATGGACCACACATTTCACAGTCAGTATTCTGACACTAAATGGAGTGCTCTATAAATGGAGTGCTGCATATATTACATAGTGATTTTAGACACCACTTTCGTCTGGTTTTCTCTTTTCCCAGTCTGCCAATCACTGCTCGTCAGGGAAAAGCACAGGCGTTAACTGATCACATTAAAGGTGCAAATGAGGCAGCTAAATAGAATTCAGCCATCATGCATTTTATTATTTGCACCTGTGTTTGCTGTTGCATCTCAAAATGCATTCAGTGAAAAACAAGGCCTATTTCAGAACATGCCATTCCCTCCCTCTTCCTGCACTAGCCGTCAGTGTACCTCTTAGTAGGTAAGTAAGTAATAAGTAACGTGTATTTGTTATATAGCATGTTTCACAGACAAGGTCACAGAGTGCTTCATATAAGCAGAAAGAGAGAAAAATAAAACAAAAGACACAGCAGCCTGAATATAGTAATAAATAATATCAGTCAAGCAACAGCCATTTAAAACTGTTAAATGATCAAGCAATACACTTAAGCAACAACATTATATTATTATATTACCACCTGTCACCATCATCTCATCTCTACACCTGCTCCCAGTTCCTTATTCAAACCCCCAGTATACATAGCTCTAAGTCATATTGTCTATTTGTGCTGTATTCCAGCCTTCTTGTGCTGTTATCCTGCCTCTCTTGTTTTTTTTACCCTGTCCTCATGGGCTTGGTTGCATGTTCTGACTGTGTGCCTTGTTGCTGACCTCTACCTTGTTTTTTGACCAAGTAAAGCTTTGCTTCACCTTTCTGCCTGTGAGCCGTGCTTTCGAGTCCTCACTCTGTGTTAGTTACTGAGTCGTTTCACATGATAGTTCAGGGAAGATTGGAAACAACTAAGGTGTGCAACTGACTTACTTTTGGAAATGTATATCACGTCAATAGATGCAATCTATTTCTGTTCTTGCATTTACTTATATTTCTGATCATCGCTGATATTAATAAACATACTGCAATGCCAAAAAAGGGCATTAAGGCTATGTCTTTGTGATTTTCATTTATGCCAAGCTTTTCTCTCAATTGTGATAACAGATTGAGAGATCAGCACTGATTAACTTAATGCACATACGTACTGCTAATTTACAACCACAAAACCACAGCCAGCTTTCCAGTTTCTTGTAATCCGAGCTGTAGCTCAAGGCTTGTCCAAAAAAAAATAATTCTGTACGCCCCAAAGGATCTACGGTGTGAGAAGTCAGGGATATCCTTAGAGCGCTCTGAATCATCTGAGTCAAATACTGGATTCTGTTTTAAGGTGGAAGTGCTTTTATCATCCAAGGAATAATGTCTGGTAGCATGGGTTATTTGTTATTTGGAGTTATTTGGAGCTCAAGGATACTGAATCTATTTGATTCATATGAAAGGAACCTGAAAACACATTCCTCATAAGCAAGTCAAGTTTGGAATTAACTAGGGTAATGTGCAATACCACAGTAAGTGGAACACAGGAGAGTTGATAGTGCTGTATACCAAAATTATTCAGTTTTATATAAATAAATAAATATGAAACCCACCACTACTGATGAGTTAAATGTTATTGATTTATAAGAAGTCTTCAGATTTATGGAAAAATGTCTGCATCATTAAAAACTGAACTTGCTGAATTGTTTTCTCTCCTGAAGAAATAGTTTCAATGTTACAAGAGTGTACAGTCAGTTATGTGCATTTACTTTGGGAGTTTTTACTTTACCTGAGCTCAAGCCTTAGCAACCTGACCTTTGACCTTTTTTCCTCTGGAGGAATAGGGAATCACGAGGTCACTGTAACCAGCAACTCATCTATCTGGTCTTTCTTCCACTTCAGAGCACCAGTGGTGAAGTAAAATTGCCTCAGCGGTTCATTTAGCAGCTATTCGGGAGTTCTGTGTAGAATCTTCACCGTTCTGTGACCTTTTATAATAAGTAGGGCACAGACGCAAGACAAGCTGAGGTCTCCCATGAGCATGGAAACCTTTACCAGCTTTCAAAAGCAGCAATGAAATCCTCTTTCATATTTACACAAAAAACGTTGGAGTGGCGCGTTATCTTATCACAGCCAATACTTCTCTTTCACACATCAAACGCCTACAGGCAATTTCTGCTCGAAGGACGGAAACACAGCCACTGACCTAATCTTAAACCTTTTGTCAATTGTGTGTCTGTTTTTGTTAGGTTTTTTTTTTTAGTTCAAAATGATATCACCATTATCCTCCTCCTCCTCCCGGGAAAATCAATTTATAGTAAGGCTCTGTACACTGCGGAGCACAAGGCATGATCAACTGTGAACATAATCCTGACTACAAAGATATAAAAAAAATATTAGAGCTGTGGAAAGAATATGTTGAAAAAGACCACATAACTGACTGATCAGAGAGGTGAGACTTTGTCAACTTCCACAGGATGCTGACTTAAACTCTCACAGTGGGAGCTTTCTTGCAGTGTCCACTTGATGCTTTAATGCTAAAGGTCTTTTGCCACTTTGAAGAGGAATCTCTTAATGTTCATTATCAAGCAGCAGCCAGTGGCCTTGTGTGTGTTTGGTGCCAAGTGGGCAATAGAGCATTTGCCATCTGTTACATCAAATTCACAATGCATTAGCATCCCCAACTCAAGTCTTGGCCTCCACCAACGTCTGAGGACACCATCTGGCTCATTAGCTATTTGTAAATGCTCTGCTATTTACACCTGCTAGTGGCTACCTTTGTCAGTTCACAGGACAGGTAGCATACAGTGGGTTTATAGAGTTAAGAGCTTTATCATCAAAAACAGCCGCCTGCTATGGCTCGATAAGTCGTTTGGTGAAAGTGAACCATAACAGTAAAGTTACTGGCTGGAAAACCAAAAAGATTTGCAAAAATACACTGGTAAAGCACAGGAACTGCAGAATTGGCTATTGTCAATGTTAAAAGATATTATTAGTGCAGCTTTAGTTAACCTTTTAACTCGGTACATTCTTCATCATGGTTACTCATGGACAGATTTAAATAATGGACCTGGTAGGGATGGGGATCGATTCACGGTTCTAATGGGACCCGGTTCCAAAATGTCTTAAAACCCGAAAATCGATAAGGTCCAAGCTTATCGAAACTGCTATCGAGACTAACGGGTCCTATAATGTAACGTTGCGTCTCGAGCGTCAAATCTGGTTTAACTTTAAACGTGATGGATAAGAAAGCCAATGTTTTTTATTGATGGCACCGAAATGCGGTGTTAAACAGACCCAGGACTGTTTATCATCAGGCTGCAGCCTCAGTTGCTCTCTATCTGCTACTACATACACAGACAGCGGCAGCAGAGCGAGACGCCGCTCCGTATGTTTTATACAAGCACAGCTAATGTTCACTTGGCATTAGTCAAATGTTACAAACAAGCTAAATAGAAAGCTGTCTGTCTGTAACATAGACTGGTCTGTAGTAATTTGGCACATTGTTAAATACTCAGCTGCTGACTGAGACAAATCAGACGATCCTCCTTCAACCTTGTAACGTTACCTGCAGGCAGTGAATAACAGCAGAGAGGAGGAGGAGGCTGACTGAGTTTTTATTCTTTCTAAACGTCACTCAGTGTTGTGATGTCAGATATTGACTTTATATCTAGTGACTTTGCTGTTGTAAACATCAATGTTGCTGCTCTAGAAACAACATTTCGCTGTAATTAAAATATTAAAGTCTAATCGTATAAATCATTTAAAAACAACCAGGCAGTTAATATGCACACTTCAATATTTGTTAATTTGTTGCAAGTGATATGTCACCTCAATATATAACAATGTTATCGCAGATTTAATATTTTCCTCATACCGTGCAGGCCTACCTCATGCCTGTTGGGTCTGGTCTTACCAAATAACTGTGACCAAATAATAGTAAAGTATTGATAGTGGTATCGATAAAGAATTGGATCATTACGCAGTCTCAAGGGTGTCAATATCAATAAAAATTAACGATCCCCATCCCTAGTACCTGGACACATTTAATTGACACGTTTTATTGGAATTCTTATGTTGGACTTACTATGTATATCAGTGTAACTATTTTTAGACTACAATTAGTATAATCTTATACAGTATTGTAGTATAATCACATTCTAGTATTTTTTTCTTTTGTTTGTTATGACTTTCTGATAATTGTTTTGTAATAGCCATTTTTTGCACTGTTGCATCCCAAACCATCCTGACGTTTCTTCCATTATGTGCACATGTGCTACTTTTTCCTAGTTTTTCCTTTTCCTTGTTGCTGTAGTGTGTCTAAAAGCATTGCACACTGTGTGATATTAGGCTCTAAAGATAAACATGATTTAACTTGACTTGAGTTAATGTCTTCCCAAAGTGAGGCACACTTTTTTAGTGCATGCACTGAAAAAACCCACACCTACTCCCACAAAGTTGTTTTGGGATTGAAGGCTGAAACCTATCGAATATTCATCAGAAAGTTTCTAAACTACCTTTGGAACTTTGATTGCAAAGTTGTCACATTTTACCACGTGTAATTATCTGAGTCTCAGAAAAAGTAACTCTGCTAACTCAGAGCATTCAAGCAACAAATTGTTTCCCTTACTGGATAAACACATATACCATTTTGAAAAGTAATATATCTCCCTGGCTGTGATTCAGCTCACTGAGGCAGATCTCACCTACAGAAAGATGCCACAGGGCCAAAGCCAATAGAAGTGCACTCGTGCAAAAACATCGCATCTTATAGTTCCTCTGTGTATGTCTTTCAGTTGTTGATGTGTGCGGTTGCTGTGACCCAGCTGATTGGTCAGGTCCCGGCATGCTGCTACAAATCCCTTCAAGCACAGAGCTTTCACTCACTTGAGAGTCAGATTCCAATTTTGTGTAAGTCAATGCCATTAACCCTCAACTGGAATAAATCCAGTTTATTTTATGGTCTGTCTCTCTGGGTGCTGCATACATCTGCATTTCTGAGTAAGTAAAGTATTACATACAGTATATTTGTACATGTGCTTGGCAGTGGATTTGCCTGTCTATTCTGGAGCCTGGATTATGTCCATACACTGGTCTTTTCTGTCCATTAGCTCTTATCTGCGGTTGAGTATTATGTTTCCATTTCTTACTGCACATGTATTCACATAATTACAGTAAATATGTACATTTTATATATTACAACTTGGTTGTACAGTATGTATACACATGGATAATTAGAGATGGGGGAGATCTGTAACTTAAAAAAATAACACAATATGTTTGTTACGACTTGAAATATTCTTCCTTAAGTCAGTCTTTAAAATACTTTTTAAAGACTTTTCTTTGGCGGACCATGTAGTAGCAAGATATCAGAATCGGTCAATAACCTAGAAAACGTTGTACCTTGTAAAGAAATATTGATGTAGAAGAGGGAAGCACATATTATTGCTATCATGACAAGTTAAAATTTCCCTTCTTATTTCAATGTAAATTGCTGTATCAATAAAATTATTACAGTTACATTGGTAGTAAAATTTTGTTGGAACATCAGTGTTGTGTGAAATGTGAGGGTCAAAGTGTTCATTTTATGTGTGTGTTCTAGTTCCTTTAATTTTGCCAAGGCCATTTTTACTCTTTGACCTTGAGTGCGATGGCCATTTTGGCTGTTCTTTACTTCTTCAAAGGACTGTTTGAGGGGTAAGACTTGGTTTTATGGTTAAGTTTAGAATTATATTTAAATAAAAGTTAGGGAACTCATTATGTCAGTGAGGGTCCTCACAATCCTGCCGTAGCGATATGACATTATTGAGTAACGTGTTCACATATTCACATCGTGGCTTGATGTATGTCACAGCCTATTTCCTGCTACCCAACATTTCAAGCTTTATTCTAACTGCCCCTTTTAGAAGCAGTCAGCCTTTTACTTTGAACATGTTGCTTATCTGAGTATGTTGAGCCCTCTGGCAGGTCTGCTGACATGATAAACCTCAGTGGCATCAGTTTCAGGTATAAAAGTATATAAACATTATCCCTGTACACTGAAAACAGACTTAGAGAATTAAACCAATAAAACTGTATGAAATTCTATTCAGTAAACATATCTGTAACCAACAACTTCTGTTTACCCACAAACTTAAGTAAACTTTTTAAAGGGTATTTATCACAGCAGAGTACACTGCATTATTACTCACACAGAAAACAAAGTTATAGTGAAATTGTTTTTTTTTATTTCAAGTCAGTTTTTTTTAAAGGCAAGATCAAACGATCAAACAAATAGTTGAACTGAGACTGTTTTACTAATCTTGTGCAGCTTATAAACATCCCCCAAACTGTTTAAAGTGATGTATTGGGGGCGGGGGGGTCCACACTGAACTGTGCTCTGATCAAAAAAAGATCTGATACATGCAGGTAAACTTGGTTTGGAAGAGAAATTAAGAGACAGATTACTGATTATATACTGTATAAACTGAAATTCTCAGTGACGGAGGTTTGTTTTAAAGATGGGTAATCCAAACAGGGTTAAATTAGTGGCAGCTGGACTTTATAGAAAATACCTAAAGATGTTTCCCCTCTCATTCAAGAGGATTCCTTAGTTCTGACTGGCAGGGAGTACCAGGAATTTAATCCTCTGTGGAGTCATTATCAAAGTTATGTATACCACTGATTCTTTGGTGCTCCTGGCTGTAACAACAGTTGTTGTGTTGTTGTGGTTAGAGTCACCTGAGGCGAAGTCTGAACAACTGTTGCTGGCATTGTCACGTTAGGCCAGATTTGAGTGTTTGTTCAATCTCCAGGGAAGGGATGAAAGGACAGCATTTTAAGCGGGAGGTAAGTGGTGTTGCAGACCCATTGAGCGATGGCTTCCTTCATTCCTTTTTTAAACCATCAGTCTTCACCTGAGGAGTTGGCCCTTCAAAGCTGAGCCATGCATTTGGGTAGTGGTTCTTTACTCTCCCAGATATACGGGTCTGTGCATTCCCTATGTCTGTTCATTTCTTCAGAGACATATTGAGGACAGGGTTTGCTGTAAAAGTACAAATTCAGATACATTACATCCTTGTCATGAGAATTATATGCTTCTTAAAGCCTGCAGATTAAGGAAGCGATTACTCAGTCTCTGTGATTACATAAATCCAGAAATGTGTATAGTGTGACGTTTGAATATTGCAATTTGTAATAGCGTTGTAATCACCCAATCACCCATTGTCCACTATCACCATCATTATAACTCATGATGTTAAAATAGGATAAATTATTATGTCCCTAATCACACAATTCACTGCTTCAAATCTGCTGACTTCAGATATGTTTAATGTGTATAATCCAATAATTTATTTTCAGACACACATAATCTGATTGTACAGCCTTTCTTCTCTTTCATTAAAATAATTCAAAAAGGCTTTTACAAGACACCAGAAGACCACTACCATTGGCCTACTTAAAAAATTGACTCATAGCCTGTATTTTTTCAGCAATAGCCATTAAATATATTTGCATTCTGTAATAGAGTCCAGCATTCCCCTCTTTGACTTAGATGCATGCATGTAATTCAGTGTTACTGTTTGTAATTTGATCTTATTTATGCAGCCTTACTGCTTAATGCTGACTCTCTCACAGCCATATCAGAGCTGTATTAAGTTACTGCTAATGCAAACCCAACATTTCCCACTGTTTCTGCCACCATCAAAATAACGCCAATCATGTACTCTTCTCCTCTCAGAAAAGCAGAAAACGTGTCCTTATCCACAAATAAATTATGTGATTTGTTTGGCAAGCAAATGTTAGCCTGCTATGCTGAAACCATTTAGGATGATTCAGTCCTAAAAATGCAGAACTGATTGGAAAGAACTAATGTAAATTTACTTTTACTTAAGTACAAGCAACAGATAGGCTAATGGTACTTTCATTTTGAAAGACTAGCATTTTCCTATTTCAGAGGGAGATATTTTACTTCTTATCAGCTGTTAATGCTGGCTGCAGCTGTCAGCAACTTTGCAGGCAGAGGTTGTAAAGCAATTTTCTGGAACTTTTGCTTAACACCAGCCACTGCCAATAGTTGGTGCCAAGTGAAAATTATGGGATCATGGTGAATGCTAATGTATCAAAAGTTAGCTAACATAGACTGTATGCTAGTGGTCACACCAGGCCAATTTAGCAGCCAATATGCTTGAATTAAGAAAAGGAATGTTTTATTGCTTATTATTTGCAAGAGCAAGATATGTTTTTTTTTCTTTCAAAAGTTAGTCTCACAATATTAGATACGTTAACAAAATAATCACTTTTAGCCACATAAAATGTCTACCATAATATCAGCTTTACGGACAATTCTAAAATTCAAAAAACTACACAAAAAACTTAAGCATTGCTGATTTCTACACTTGAATACCTACATTTTACTGCACACTCTTGATTTGTTTTACTTTAACATTTACAATGTAAGACTAGAACTACTAGCCAAATGGTATTTTTTCATTTTGGTAGGCTATTGCTTTAAAACAAATACACAAGAAAAAAAAAACTTTTGAGAAGTGTCTACTTTGACTTTTAGTTCACTTCCTATGTATGTCAACTAATGTTTGACTTGCTGTTAAATATTCTGCCAGAAAACTGAATGAAGGGTTACTCTCATTTTGTGTGTGCTGAGAGAGTAGCTGGTTGGAAAAAAAAAATATTACTCTTATTATGAAACAGGTTGTTCAATTAATCTCAGCTGACTGGACTGGCATTTTTCTGAGGCCAGGTTTGTGCACTCAAAGTTTGCCTTTAAAGATCCAGTAACTGAGCCTTAGTTAGCGGTGTACTGGCTGGAAATGAGTCTGCACATATTCATTCTCATTGGAGGAGCCACAGAAAGTTATGATGGATATCATCAAAACAATGTTATGTCGAGTCCCCTGTGGAAAGATCAAACACTCTCCCTGAACTCAGAGCACAAACATCATACGGCAGCTGGATGATTTTCCATCCCCATCACACAAATTAGTCTGACTTTAATAGTTGATGCAAGCTGAAATGTGGGGATTGTTGTCCAAAGGGCTGCTCATCTGAAAATGAAGAGCAATTACAGAAGTACTAATGCTTTGAATGAAAGCTTGGCAATCTGCTCCCCTGCTTCATAGTGATAATGGTGTTTCACAACCTGAAAAATAAGAGAGCCAATGCTTCAAACAGCTAGTGATGTTTCCTAGATGTTACTGTGAAGTATTTTATATGGATAAAACCACTTAGTGTTATATCAATAATTATAGATAGCACATGCTAATATCCAAACACACCACAATGGGATGAAAACAAACTTTTTAAAACTACTTTTTGGTTGTTTTTTGTACTCAATGCAACAGAAACACAACATATCGAGTTGGTTCACTTTTAGCATTTAGTAAAAAAACAATACAACAGTCTAACATAAAGCCTGGGGAGTGATGGTAAAATAAAGAGAACTATTAATAGCATTTTACTGTCTGAATACAATCTACAGAATTAATATGGTGAGCAAGGCCATTATTGCTGGAGCCATTTCCTTCTACATTTCTATCTTTAAAGCTTTAGGAATGTGAATTATTAACATAGATAATTCCATTATCACATTTTGCAAACCCATTCATCCAAAAGGAAGCATGTGTGGTGGTATCCAGCATCAACTTATACTGTTGTTGCTCCACACTCAAATGTGCACCTAAATCATTGTGAAATAATATTAAAATTAGTTGCAAAGTAAAATGAGTGAAAACACAAGTCTAAGAATTTGTATTTTCTATGTTTGGCATGAGTTTCCTCCAGCAGACAATTAGGATTCTCTCCCTTTAATTATAACAAAGTTTGTTCATATTACACAGTTTTATATGGCTGTAACACCAAAGCCATTTACCTGAGAAGGAAACGGTTTTATAGAAGTCATATTATGCTTTTTGGCTTTTCCCCTTTTCTATATTTTGTTATTATGGGTCTCAAGCAGCCCTGCGATGGACTGGCGACCTGTCCAGGGTGTACCCCGCCTTGCGCCCAATGTCAGCTGAGATTGGCTCCAGCCCCCCCGCGACCCTGTATGCAGGATAAGCGGTTGACGATGGATGAATGGATGGATGGGTCTCAAGGAAGGTAGTCAGTTGGACTGCTACTATTTTTTGTAGAGTTTAGTAGAGTTTAGAAATGAGCCTATAGTTCTTAAGGTCGGATGGGTCCAGGTTAGACTTTTTAAGTACTGGTTCAATGATTGCATGCTTAAAAGAGGTAGGGACCATGCCACTGAGGGTGGGGGTGTCACTGAGAGCAGGATTGGAAGGAGTTTGGGAGACATTTGCCCTGATATCTGCAATCCTATTTACAAAGAAATTTAGAAACTCATTGCTGTCAGTTTTACAAAATACAGCAGCTTCAGGGATAGATAGGGAAACAATAGTATCAGTGGTGTCAAACAACATTTTGGGGTTTTTCTTATTTATCGCTATTACGTGGGAGAAGTACTGGGTTCTTGTGTTCGTCAGCAATACATTTAGTGAAGCGATTTGGTCCTTGAGGTGTAGTCTATGAACCTCAAGTTTCGATGTTTTCCATAGACGTTCCACCTTGCGACAGTTTCTCCTCATTAATTGTATGGATTCGTTCATCCAAGGGCAATGCTTTTTGTGAACAATCTTGGTAGGTTTGATAGGTGCCACTTTATCTAAAATGTCTATGCATTGGTTGTTAAAAGAGTCAATAAAAACGTCCACATCGAGGCATCCCAACAACATACCGGGTTCAAACAAGACAGTGAACTTCTCGGTGACATCCTTATTTATGATACGTCTTTGGGCCCTGGGTCTCAGGAGCAACGGGTCCAATGGGAAGTTAAGATGAAAGAATACACAACTGTGGTCACTCACATGTACATCCTCCACACAGACATTACCTATCTGGAGGCCAAGTGAGAAAACTAGGTCCAGGGTGTGGCCCTTAATATGTGTGGGCCCTGATACATGTTGAATAAAGTTAAAAGCATCAGTGATAGATAACAGATCCGCAGCTGTGTTACATATGATATTGTCGACATTTAAAATCTCCAACTATTAGAACCCTCTCTAGTTTAATTATAGTGGATAAGAAGTTGTTGAAGTCTGTGAGGAAGGCACCTGCGGGGTCAGGGGGACAGTAAACTAGCACACAGTAAAACATATCCTTTGAACCTATTTTAATTATCTGTGACTCAAAAGAGGGGAACTTTCAGAACAAATTGTTCTGCATAGGAATCTGTGCCAGGACAGGAACGATTCCCGACCAATAGGCGGGCAGAACAGGTGGTGGGGCAGCAGGGGAGGGTGACCACTCGTGTTGTGGAGTGAGATAGGCCGCAAACATTGGGTCCACTCAACGTGATGTGGCCCAGACGCGTTTTTGTCAACTCTCTGCAGCCCTCGATCGCTTCTTAGGACGACCAGAGCCCCGGCTCGTAAACAGGACCTGGTTCTCAGGTGAGGAGGGCGGGCATGTACAGTAAATGGAGGCGGGAATGAATGTTTGTAGCTATCCCGGCTATCAAGAAGACTTTCCATACACACTCTGATGTTTAACAGCGTGTGTCGATCGTAAGTCCAAGCAGCTGAGGCGTAGGCGTAGGATGTTAAGGCTGGTATGGCAACACAAATGACGAATGCAAACAGGAAAAATCGCCGGAGATGCAGGGGAGCAGCGGCCACGCCAAACACAGGCGCCATCTTACTTCTCTCCACAATCAGTTCCACTTAACAGCACCAATGCTCACCTAGCGGCTAGTGTGGCACGCCCTCAAAAACACTGGTGGAGAAACACACTGAGTTGCAGCACACACAGCGACAAGACGTCCACTCGCTGCCTCCCCTCACCCTCCAGGGTCAATGGACATACATTTATTGCTGTGATGTAGAGACAGTGCACAGTTAAAATGTTACATCTGAAAGATCAATTTGTTACAAATTAATAACATGAACATATACGGCGTCAGAACCAAAGCCGTGGTAACCGGCTGAATAGAAGTGATATGCTTCACTCAGTAGCTAAAACGCAGCGGTCAACACACAGGGTGAAATGAGGTGCTGCAGCAATGTGCAGTATGAAATAAAAATATGGTGGTTTTTGAAAATTAAACCATGTAAACCTGTTCTGGTACAACCCCTAAATAAAATTAAGAACCTGAAAACGAGCATAATATGACCTCGTTAAGAGAGTTTCTTCAAAATGTAAAAGTCCAGTCATTTGATGTTATCATTTGTGCTAATTTTAAAGAAATTATGTAGAAACTAAACCACATAATAATACTAATAATAATGATAATGATAATAATAATGATAATGACAGACCACAGCCATATAATTATGAGCCTGCTACTCGTCTAATAGACCAGGAACAGACAGGAATTAGGAGAACTAAAGGCCACAGGCAGATTGATTAATCATTTGATTTACTATACAATTAGAATAAAAGCCTCGTTGACCAAAGTAATAAAGTACATATTGATGCTGAGTGTTCAGCAGTCATCTAAATCCAGAAGTCACTGCTTTTATTTACGTATCAGCAAAGACTTGATCTCAAGAGGTGTCTCACCCACATATCCATCCATCCCAGTGTTTGTCTCCAATAGCCAAGAGATAACCATATCTCTGTGGTGGTTTTGAGACCTGATCAATACAAACAACTTGATTGTTACCTTGGCAGGTACTTTTTCCTACATTCTGTTTTCACAAAATTTCATTTTTGTTTTGCTGTAAACTGAAGCAGTGCCAGACATCTGGCTGTTAATTGCAAATCAAATTAGTTGCAAATCCTTTGTCACACCTTAAATTTGATCGAGTCATAATTTCACACTTATAAATCATTTTTTTATGTACTTTCAGTTGCACATTGTGAGCACAATGAAATATGGGAACATTCAACCCTGTCCAGTATATATATGCTCTAACCATGTACAAATCACAGTCTGTAATTTGCATTTGAAGGGTGAAAATGTAACAAAACAAATTTACAAATGAATTAGAATAAGGGTCATTCTGCATCTCAAAGTTGGTCAGTAGTCTTTAAAACGAGTGTAATTTATTTGCTTGGAAAAACAGGTTTTTAATTTGCAGCTCACTCTCACTGTAGGGGCCCATTTTCTCAGTCATCAAAACGTGTCATGTTTCAGGTTTACCCATATGAATCAAAAGCAGATGAATGAAAATGGGCAGCTGAAATAACATCCCATTGTTTAGAACAGATTTAGAGGTACATGAAGAAGTGATGCTACTTCTTGCAGTTTCTACATGAAAGATCACGGTGTGCCTAGATCTCTCATGTAAGAAATGCAATTTGAGCCGCTCCCTTTATAGGCAGGCTGAGGCATGCTTAGAAAGTTTTTTGAATTGGATCCTGTCCTTTGCCTGTTTGTACAAGTGAGATGTTTGATGACTAACAAACTTATGGGAACTGGAAATGTGGAAAGCCCCAGTGAATAATGAATGAAGCACCTTGACTGATGGACATTAAAACATATCTCCCTCCATCAAGTCCTTGGATCAATAAGCAAAACATTAATGATTACTTTTATGAACCATAGAAATAGTTTGCACTGCAACAATAAATAATTTTAAAAGTTGAAACATAAACCACAACAGGGAATATGTTGAGACGAACCTAGATACTTAAATATAAGTGACTGTGAGGTCAAGATGTCATGTAAAAAAGTTTTATTACATTTTTCAACAGAATGTAAAATAATTTTGATTAGTCAATTATTTATATATTAAACATTTCTGAACAGGAAAAAAACAAAACAAAAAAAAAAAGTGTCCCATCATCACGCAACCTAGCCAAACCCTCTCATGGGCTGATGTCAGCAGCCGCTCTAAATCACCACTCACTCCCATACATCAGCCTGAGAAATGCAGTACTATTGCATTGTAGCTATTTCAACCTGAGCTCAACACCCCTTCGATATCATGCATTAGCTAACGAGCCAACACTGACTCAGACGTCCTGCAGAAATAAATTAACTGACGGCGTTTCTGGAGGTCCTGGATTGAATGACCCTGCCAACTTAATGACATCGCACACACACGCATACACACACAAAAAAAGTATTACTTAAAGCTAGGCACCTATTCCGAGGTGGAAAAGGTGTATGAGGCCTAATTAAGACAAAAGATTAATTTGAGATTAACGTACCATCCGTGATTTAAAAAGTGAATGAATTATAAATAGGCATTAGAGTTAGGAATCAAAGACCAGGACAGATTAAGAACCCAAAACTGTGTAAAAAAAACCAAAAAACAACAAAAGAACATTATATGAATTGGCAGTAACCAGACACGCTAGTTATTTCAATAACTTCAAAATACAAAAAAAAATTATAACGGGAAAAGTTCCTCCAGCAGATACTTAGATGATAGACAGTAATGCACTTGTCCATGTGGAGTAGACCAGCTTGCAAATTGATCATGAAGTAGCTCCAGACATTGGGTGGCAGATTGGCTTTGAACATGCCATCCTGTAGCTAAAGAGTCACAGATTCAGTTTCTGCAGTAAGACGCCGAACCGTCATCTGCTCATTTATTGTAGTTCACTGTGGAAAAACAGCTTAATGGCTTCAGTGTAAATTTGACTTTTTTTCCTCATAATATTAAACAGCCATTCTGTTGCACATACATATATGTCAGCCTCAGTTATGAAGTGAGAAAAAAAAAGTTAGTAATAAATGCTGAAGTTGCTAGCCAGCTGTGACAGGCATAGCTAGTGTAAACTGTTTATCATTTTGTGTATTTAGTGAAGCTTTTTGACTGCTGCACTATGAAGTACTTCATAACAATAATCAAGATTTCATTCATGCTGTAATTTAGAAAACAAGGGTTTTGGGAGAGACATTCAGAAACTGCTGTCCTCTCTCTGACCGCAATATGACCTCATCAGCTGAGTGAGGTGGTTTAAAAAAAGAACAGATGCTCAGAGTTCAAAATTGGACATCCCTCTGGCTGAAAAGGAGGCGGCCCTCAGTGTCAGTAGTGCCCCCAAAAGAGTTACAGTAAGAGGCAACCTCACATAATCCACATGTTTGTGGGGATCCTTGTATGAGACACCGATGGCAATGTCTTTATATGAAAACTTTGCAGTGAACACCCTGTCCATTTTCTGGGGCACAGTGAGCTCTGGTGGCCTTCTGTGGAAAAGCAGCAGCAGTAGCGGTAGCAGCGGCGGTGCCGTCGCTACCTGGATGTATCAGGGAGAAGTCTCTTAAACCAGCGGCCCACGGCCACGTCTACTCTCAGCACTAATGTGACCCCGAGCAGCAGAGATGCGCTGCCCACCAGGAACCCTGAGGCCTCAAACATTAACCTGGAAGGAGAAAACAGGGGACTGATTAGAATTTAAAATCACCTCCAATGAGCTGTGTACTAATAATGGCTGTGCAATACACCTACATAACAATATGATGATATAGTACATCTTAACTAGATAATAAGCAATTACCAATCATACAATGCAGCTCCAAGACTACATTTCTGTAACATATTTATTCAAAATACTTATCTGTAAATCTTTTGCACAATTAAAATTATTTGGACAAAATCTTTCAGAAAAAAAAGAAAGAAAACAACACTGCACCTTCACAAGCATTCACTAAAATTCACTGGACTGGGAATAACATGCACAATAACATTAATAAAAATAAAAGAAGGAATTGCTCCTTTGAGTTAAGCAGCTGAAATATGTCATTTTGGCAGTTACAGCATGTCCATATCCTCAGAAGCCTTTACTGTTAGTGAGTTTGTGTGAGCTGGAAAATCCATTCAGGCACTTACTTGGGTGCAAAAACCTTCCACACCATTAGGTGTCTCCTGAGGATAGCAGCTGCACAGACTGAAGCAAAGAGCTGTGAAGAGATGCACAGATACTGACTGGTGTGATACACAATGGGGGGGAAATGAACAAAAGAAAGAACAATAAAATAAAACACTAAAAAGGGACTTAATCCCAGGTCATAGGTTCCTGAATTAAAACAAATGTTTCAGATTGGTGACCAAACAAACAGTTCACAGACGATCATTTTGTGACTCTAATGTGTGCATCTGCACAGACCGAAACAAACGACGTACCTGTGCTCCGTTGATAAAGAGGTAGCGTGTGGCGAGCTGTAGAAGAGCTGAGCTGAACTGCTGGGGGTTTTCTCTCAGTCTCATCTCCATCACAGCGTCCTCTCCTTCGTCCCCGCATGCTCTTCCTCCCTTGCTTCCGCGCACCTCACACACCAGGGGCCAGAACAGCAGAAACGGACAACCCACTGAAGACAACAAAGACATGGACACGGATACAAATCAGTGAGCAACATGTTGGTGGATTCACATCAACTCTATACATTTGCTGCTTTGTTTGATTTCCTTTCTTTTTAGATTAATTCCATTTGCTCTCAAGTTTTTATATTTCCACAGCGCACCGTCTACTTTTCTTTGGTGGGTTTTCTGGTTATAACAAAAAATGAAGAAGAAGTGGTACTAAACTTAAGATCTCTGGTGTAACAAACCCATGCTTTACCAGCTGAGCTGAACTCAGTGCTGCAGTCGCCGTGCAGGTTCACTGAGAATTTACACAGCTGTGGTGCATGATAGCACGCTCTGTTTGTTTCCGCTCCTGGGGACCAACCATCAGACTAAACCTTTTACGCAAATAGACCTCTAATGTTCCCAAATACTGCACTTTAATGTCCCCTTTAATAGATTTTAAACATTGATGGGACAGTATTTATCATAACACATAAACCCACGATGCCAAGCTTGCACCCTTACACCCAACAGAAAATCTTCAACGTCTCATCATTTCTGTAAGTGTCAAAGTTAAATTCTTAACTTGATCTTGAACTCTTCTTACAAATATGTTCTCTCATTTGTATTTTACAATGACATTTAATGGTTCAATGTGTTACATTTATATTATGCTAAGAGACTAATAAAATAATACTTTTAGAACATTGTATTTTATTTAGATTTTTAAAAAAAATCTAATTTATTTTAAATATTTAATCTTTTTATATTGCTTATTGTATATTCTAATTACTTATTATATAATATCCTTAACAGCCTAATTTCCCTAAAAAGGACCATGATTTTTTAATCATATTTTTTAATCATATTAAACTTACTAATCCACTTATTGCTTCTACAATATTAATAACTACCTGCGAACAAGATGTGTGAGGCAAAAGTGTTGAGGGTAACCAGCGAGGCGGGCAGTATGGTGCCTGTGTGCCCATCAGGGAATCCCACGAAGGCAGCGCCCCACTGGATGGAGGGGAAGGTAGGAAGGTGACCTGTGGCGTGGAAGAACTGGGTGGCAGCCAGGGACCACAGCACTACTGGTGTCCAGGGCACATTAAAGCCACCTGAGGGAAACAATGAGAGGTGGCTGAGCATTGCAGATTTGTTTGTTTTGTTAGATAGACCACATCATAAGAGACAAACCACAAGTGAAAAGATGTGTGATTCTGAGACTCTCACCAGAATATGAATCATTCAGGCCACTGAGGGTAGTGGAGGAAGCGTGAATGTGCAACAGAGCTCCCATTTCAAGCAGCAGCAGGAGGAAAGACAAAGCCATGCCCTCTGGGTGCAGCAGCAGCAGACCAATTCCCAGCAGGCCACAAAACAGCAGCAAAGGGGCAGAGTACACAGTTCCCAGTCCGTAGGCCTTCACAGCGGGCGTGTTGTCCACCTCACCACTCCCGCTCAGCTCTCCGTCGTCCAGGGAACGGCGCATGCGCTGGTAGATCTGGGGGATGAGGTGGTGCAGCTCAGCTTGGGGGCTGATGCCGGTGCTCGCTCGGTAGCTGGGCGGGGGTAGAGACGAACCTCGGGATGACGCTCCGGACCTGGGCTTCATGAAAACAGTAAGAGGATCTAGCCAGATCAGGAACAGCCCAAGTCCCAGGAGACAGAAGGCGGCCCTGGGGAGGGCCAGCTGGGCCAGGCTGATCAGCTCGGCTAGGTTCCTAAAGCTGTCCTCTGAGGTGGCACTAACAGCCCAGTGCAGCCCCAGGCACACAGACAGCAGTGGGAGGATCCAGCGGGCCGTGAACACCGTCCCACCTGAGGAGTTGAGGTTACCGTAGTGGCGGAGGCAGCGTCTTAGCAGATATGTCCACAAGCCCAGGGAGAAGACAGAGAGGACATAGTGGAGGTTCTTCAGCTGGCTGTCCTGCAACCGGGAAAGAGGAGACAGGAACGGGGAAGGCTGGCAGGAGCCCTGTTCTTCCCGACAGCCGTGGAAGGAGAGGGAGAGGTAGAGGCCGCCAACAAGAAGTCCTAAGCAGGCTAGCAGGGTGCTGCTTTCTTTCCTCACAGTCGATGGGGACAGGGCTGCGGAGGGCAGGAGTCCTGCAGGCTTCAGAGGGTCGTGGCTTGAAGGGAGGAGCAGGCCATCCCAGTTGAGATGGATGGGAATACAGAGAGCCAGAGAGAACAGCAGAAAGGTCACTGCACGGCCTTCAGCGATCACGTAGCTATCTGAGAGCAGGGAGGCACAGCGGAGGAGCAGCACCAAAATGGGGGGGGCGAGGAGGCGGCATGGAGTCAGCCAGCTGGCACACTTGAGAGCTTTAGAACCGTTCTTTGCCACAGTAATGATTCTGGATTGACGAGCCCTCCAGAGAAAGAGAAGTTCAGAGCTGAGGGCAGCAGCTGCCAGGCACCACGCTACCTCCATGTAGCCCTGTGTGAGCAACTGACCAGCAGCCATGCAAACCCCCGCTGTCAGCGCCACGATAACCGGGGCCTTCAGTCCGGGACCTGTCTCCCTGATCAGCACAAGGGACAGCTCAGATAGGACGAAACACATCAGGCAGGCAAACGCCAGGATGGCTAAACCTGCCACCATTTTGAGTGGGTTGAAGCGAGCCCAGGTAGCTCGACAGGTGTCTCTGACGGAGGTGAGGTAGGCCTGCAGGGAGGTGGCCAGCTGCGGGGAGGGTGACCTACCCTCTCGTATCATGGTGAGGTACTCAGAGGAGAGGCGGGAGAATTCATCTTTCAGCTGAGAGAGGCTCTGTGGTGGGATGTCTTTGGCCATTCCAGAGTACGTCTCCAGGAAACGGTTGACCTTTAGAAACACAATGATCACAGGAGGGGACATTATATGCACAGAAAGAAACAAAAATACACACAATTACTGAACGTGCTCCAGGATATATCAAGTTTGAGGTTGTTCTTGTGTGAGGACATAAAAAACACTGAAAAAATACCCACTGTGGTAGACAGCTCCTAACTGAGCAGAGTACCTGTTTTGCGTTGATCCACAGTGCCTCCAGCTGGCTGAGACCTCTAACTGCGCCCTCTGTCTGCCCGTGAGGAGGGAATAAAGGCAAGAGCACCTGCCCCACACTGCTGTACGGGATGGGAACTCCAAGCAGCAGAGCCAGGGTGGGCACCAGGTCTGTCTGGGGCACCACATCTGGATCACTCTTCAAACATGAGAAAACAAAAGTCTGCTGTGTTAAATCACTACTGCATTTATCTATCTATTTAAAGGGCTGCTCTGACATTTTAGAAGATCCTCTGTGTAATGAGAACACTTCAACAGAGTGTAACCTTTGAAAAAAGGAATAAGTCAGTCTTCTTCTTACAATGAAAGGTTCGTTTATAAGCAATAAAAATAACCGTTTTGGCACTAAAGCCCTTCTTGGTCAGATAGGACCTGTCGGTCATGATGGCATGGCTAGCCGGACCGCTATGTAAAAGCATACACAGTTGTAGGATTATGCTAAAATATTTTGTTTAGTATGAATGAGCGAATGAGGCATTTTGACATTCTTTAATATTTATTTGATCTGTGTGTGAAAGCGGCTGACTGTATTTTATTTTGCTGAAGTTCTTGTACAGCTGCTTGTTATCCAGCCCTCATTAAGAGGACTGGCAAAATAAATGTTAGTGAATTTCTTCACTCCATGTGAAAAATAACTCAATGGATAATAAGAGAGTTTCTCAGTGTCTAATAGGACGTCATGTATAATAATGTCGCCTTTCCTTGTAGTAGTGCTATTTCTGAGTGTATTATGTAACGCTCCAATAACACTGCAATTATGGAAATCAGCGCTGAAGTTCACTTTTCTAGTATGAGATCCACTTTCATCCCTGAGAAGGCGGAGACCACCTGTCAGCATCAATTAAGCGGATTCAGGGAACTGCACACCCGACGATGAACACAAAAAAGATAATGCATGGAATGGTTGGATGTTTCATATTGATGAGCCAACTACTCTGTGGATCTGGCGAGGTAAGCATGATATAAGTGGATATTTGCTGATAAAATGTTAATACTAATAATTGTCCTTAATTAGCTCACTGTCAACGGTTTGTTTGCCTGTTCTGTTAACAGTGCTTATGTCTCACTCTGAATTTCATTTACATCTAGTTACTGATTACTGGAATGTGGCATTTAGGGTTAGAGACAGATTAGGAAATCCAGTCAGCAAATCTAGTCTAACTGAGCCAAGCCTGGGCCTATTATCAATTAGATTTGTTATAACTAGGGCTCACACCAACCTACCGTAACCCCCCTTCCCGTCGTTCAATCGTTCAAAACATGGTTGGATGCGCCACCGGAGCACCAAGAGAAATATTATACTTTTTTATCATCACTGTTTATTCTTACTACCTTAATTTATAACTCATCTCAAGTTAAAAAGTGAAAAAGGCGGCTACTCTACTGACCTGTGACGGCGGTTGGGGAAACAGAGGGGTAGGACTGTAGAGGAAGATAGCAGCATCGGTCTCCTTCTGACTCTCTCCCCCATGATCTCCGGTGTCCGTCATCCCGTGGTCTCCCATCACCACCAAGAGGGTGTCATTCTGCAGACGGTCAATGACAGACCTGGAGGGAAAGGATAAACAGGGTCAAAGTTCCTGCAGTTGAAATCAATGATTGTGAAGAAGAACTTTCCAATTTTAATTATTAATTAAACATGAATTTTTAGCAGTGCTAAAATGGTGACTTGTGCATTCTGCAGTCACTGTTAGCAGTTTCACTCCTTAAAAAACAAAAACTTCAAGTACAATATCAGTGTTACTAAGTGACATGACATATCTACAACACTACAGGTGCACTATGACAGCACACGATGGCGAGTGCAGCTGGGGGATGCTGTGAAACAAGCTCGCAGCAGCTGTACTGTCGTCTGACCTGATGACTCCATCCATCTGGGTGAGCTTGTCGGCCATGGCCGGGTGGTCGGGACCAAACCTGTGACCGCAGTGATCCACTCCAAGGAAATGTGCGACTAGGACGTCCCAGTCATCCCCAACCACTGTCAAAACCAACAGCGAGTGAGAGATGGAGACATGTGAAGAGCAAGTACAACACAAGACGGGCACAGACGTACAGAATAGCAGTGGACCTAATTTTACAATTCTACTTTGCATACCATTAACAATGTGTCAATTGCTTATGGTCTTGCATAGCTCACCAGTAAAAGTACTGTTCTGCCAGGAGTTAGAAGTTTCTTTCTCACTGTAGCCAGCACATAATGCACGTTAAAATGTAAAAATGTACACTCTCATGGCACAATAAAACCCATAGTAAGTAAATACACACTAGTTGTGTAGAGGTGCTGGAGGATCCCGTTGTCCACAGTGTGCAGGTCCTTGACATTGAAAGAGGGGAAGGGCAGAGAGCGGTGGAACTTCTTAGGGAAAAGACTCTCCCACGTGTCATCGCCCATGAACACCACTCGCTTGCCTGTGAGGGGAAACACAAAATCAGACAACGGTATTAGTTTGGTCAAACACATTTTCACCTAGTTTTTTAAACTGGATTTGAAGGTTTGTAAGCGTGATTAAGCGTGATGTAAAAGGGGGGGGGGGGGGGGGGGGAATTACAGTGCGACTGTCTAGATGCTCATTTTTCACAAGTAGCATCGAATGTGAGATAACAGTGGGCCAACATCAACAAAAAAAAACTAAAGAACTCCTCTTGTTCACGCTTTTCAAGACTTTCAAATTCCAAAACGTTCAACTGTGAAAATTATGAAGTTCAAAGTCTTAATTTAAGTTCATCTTATTCAAAAAAAAAAAATTATTAAAAATCTTAACTGAGAGGAAGCCTCTTTTGCAGGAAATCCCCAGTCACATTCGCACAGTTACACATTCACACCTGGAAGCTGCCTAGTACAACCACAGGCTGATCTGCTGGCCACTGAGCAGCTCCACTGGAGCAATTGGGGTTAAAGGGGCATGCTCAAGGGCACCTCAGTGGTGGTAAATGAGGGAGGGCAAGCACTGCTTGTTCACTTTTCCACACCCACATTTATCCTGCTGGTCCAGGGATAGAACCGGCGATCTCCCGGTCACAAGCTCGCTTCTTTAATGACAGTGAAGACGAGGTATATTCTTCTTTTCTTACTGATATCTTAAACCCTCGACTGTTCTGGGCAGTTCAGCTAAACAGTAGCCATTCAGCTGACGTTCAGGTGATGTTTTTCCTTCAGCTAATGGAAATACATGCCCTGATGTCCTTCACTGTGGTGTGGGTGAGACCTTCAACATGCTTTAAAGTTTAAACCTATAGAAAGCAGTGTAGCAGCAGTGTTGTACACTTTGACAGTCACTACTTCACCTCAGCTGTCTAATAATCATAATAATGAATGAGTGTCTTTTAGTGTACCCCCTGTGTAACTACTCACCCACTTGTCCAAACTGGTGGATGAGGTTGTCCTCCAAGATGGCGCTGGATGCAAAGTTATTACCTACATCCACGAAGGTAGGCAAGGAGCCAGTGGTGAAGCCTTTGATCCTCTGCATGGTGGTCGTAGGGGGGTCAGCACGAAAAGGGTACAGGCGGCTGTGGGAAGGCCTGAATGAGACAGTCTCCTCCATCACAGGCAGCTTGTTCTCGTAAGGTCGGGGCGCCGTGTTGTCGGGGTCAAACCGGGCGAAGTCAATCTTGAGGGCGTCGATGATGAGGAGGACAACCCTGCGGAAACGCGGCTGGGAGCGGCAGAAGTCCACCGGCTCCACTCCGGGCTGCAGCACGTCTCCGCAGGTGCTGGTCCTGTTCACTTCCAGCCTCACTAGCAGGAATCCACCCACGAACAGGTAGATGCCCACAAAGTACACCGCACACACCCAAAGGAGCAGGGACAGCACTGGGAGCCCCTTCATCCTACACACACAGTCCACAGCAGTACAGTTAACATTCAGGCACACCTGTTTCACACCAAGGTAAAAAATAAAAAGGACCAGCTATGGGCGACACCTGCTACAAGAGATGCCGTTAATGTGTAACTTGACAGAAACCTCAAGTAAGGTACACTTAAACCAATAAACACGACACGCGGCGTTTGGACGTGCCAGGTAATATTAACTAGCAAACATTAAGGGGTTAACGTTGGTAAGTTTACGCTGTTAGCCGAGGCTAGCTCGCCTCGCTCTTGTCACTGACCTTGTAGCAGTCGGGTTTTCGTCCTCTCTCGGCCGGAGGGCGGACGTTAATGTGTGCGTTAACAACACGGACACCGGTGTCTCAGGTGGGTCAGGTAAACAGAGAACGACGCGACACCACGCTCACCTTCATTGGGGCACTGTGCAACCCGGCAGGAAATATGGGGCGGACGTTAATCTATGTAACACCTTATATTTGAAGACTTTGCCCTGAAGTTAGACTCTCAGGCACACCTTGCGCTAACCTTTAGACAGTAAAACTGAGAATAAAATAGTTTTTCTTTCTAAATGGCCTAGTCAATTTCGAAACTCATTAATTTGATCTAAAATGCAATAAAATACAATATCAACAAAAAATAACAGGCTCGCCTCAAGCTGTTCACGTTATTGTGTCCATATCGTCTGTAAGGTACAGACGAGGACTCAAACAACCGCCACAACGGAGAGGCGAAAGAACCAAAACCTTAGTAGTGTGTGGATTGTAATCTTGTGGAAATAAAATCTAAAGCAGATCTCTTTTGTTAAATTAATAAACAATAAATAAGTACATTCTATGTAAAATCTGTACTATCTCCATTATGGCACCCTGATTATTATGCACTTTTATGTCTTCTCATATGCTGCCAAACCCTTGTCTGCAATTTTTTTATAAATGCTGTTAAATACATTTGATACTTTGGAACTCAAATAATGGTTTTAAATCATAATATGCTGAATTCTGGTGCTTTGCTTCTCTCGGTCATGTTCTTGTATCATCATAGCTCTATGGATTTAAAATCATAGTGGATTTTATTTGTTTGTTTTTTTTATAGACACACAGACCTAGTAAACCAACTTTTATTTTATTTTATGGTAATGTAACATGGCTGAACCCAAACAAACAGTGACCCAAAACATGGATGTCAACTTTAATATCCATTTTCAAATCATACTGCCAATGTTTCTTCATCAACAGTCAAGGTCTAACAAACTTTACATTTGAATAAGTCCAGTAGTTTTTCATGAGTTGTTCCACCCCATCTTGTTCCAACATAACTGTATATTTAGAGAAGTACTTTACGGCATCCCATGCCACCACGTAATAAAACTACTCAAGTCTCTACTCTGTGAAAGTTTCAAATGACACATATGTGCCAATTTCATTTTTGCATTATTTTTCATAAACCTTTAAGCATCAGTGAAGTCATTGAAACGACACGGTTGCTGTCTTCACAGAGAACCATGTAATTAAACAAAAATATTCCATAAGCCTTAAGAGGTAAATACACCACCACCAAACCTGACAAGAGTTATTTGGGCCAGCCTTGCAAAAGTAAAAAAAACTCTCTTAAAATCTCAATGTAGAGCAGTCAAATTCAAAAGCTTTGCATCCAATTCTATTAGGATTTATGCAATAATACACAACTTATTTTTGCATCAACTTGCCACAATGGCTGATAAATCAAATTCTCTTGTGTTTGTCTGCCAGAGTCGCTGGTATGCGAATATTTGGCTGAAGGCTGGCGTTAATTTCCCAATCGGACAATAATAATAATAATAATAATGACATAAACAATGGTCAGCGAAGACTAAAAATCCTCTTACAAAAAGGGGTGGTTTTCCCAGGACTCCAAGGCAAAACATCCCAGAAGTTTATAAAGTTGTTCCTTCTGTCCTGCTAGTAGAAGGTTATGAGAACTTTGCTCAGCGATGCATTGGAGCCCCGATAACTGAAACATCATCTGCTTCTTCTGGTTCTGTGTCATTTTACTGCTTTAAGTTCATTCACTGAGTCCTCTTGCTATTGAGATGGTGCTTATTGGTTCACAAGCTCTTCGCTCTTCTTCTCCACCACTCCTGGTGCTACATTTGGGCTCGTCTTTGCCAACGTGCCGTAAATGGCCATAGCCTGTGAGTGCAGGAAAACAAAGTGAGAGCCATTATTGTCATGACTGAAGACATCCAAAGGAACAAAGATACTCCATCTGGTCGCTACTAACATCTAAATTCAAGAGGAACTTATAAAAAGCAAGCATGCTCTAAAAATAAATACAGAAAATGATGCATGTATACATACCTGCGTGACCATTCCGCTAATGTCACCAGTATTAGAGGGCAGGAGGATGGTGTTTGACTCTTTGGCGAGGTTGGAGAAAGCAGACACGTACTGTTCGGCCACGCTTAGCGAGGCCGCTGCACTTCCATTCTGTACAATGCACAATAAAAAAAATTCAGTAATTTTTAAATTAACTCTGATGAATAAGACTGTGGTCAAGGTTATGTCATTAAAAACTACTACTTCACCTGCTCAGTCAGAGCCTCTGACAGCATTTGAATAGCCTTAGCTTTTGCCTCTGCTAAGGCTAAGACCGCCTGGGCCTCACCTGAAGGGAACACAGTAATCGATTAGTGATTGATTGATGATATATAACTTGTGTTACTACAGAGATTAAACAGCTAAACCGCGTCTCTGAGTTCACCCACCAGCCGCTTTATTGATCTGCTCTGCCTTTTCACCCTCCGAGGCCAGAATCTGGGCTCGTTTGCGACCCTCAGCGACATTAATGGCCGCCTCCCTCGACCCTTCAGACTCCAGCACTGTGGCTCTCTTCTTGCGTTCGGCTTCCACCTGCACAGGGGGAACAAAAATGCATGTTAAAACCCTTTTTGTAATTAAGACGTCTCTCTTACATTATTTACTAAAGGCGTATGATGAGTTTACAACCCTTTATTAACTGGCATGAGAGAAAACTTAGCTGTCCATTGTTTATCAAACCAGCAATATATTCATTATGTATGCCCCACCTGCATCTGCATTGACTCTTTGACACGAGGTGGAACATGTATATCCTTGATTTCGTAACGGAGGCAACGGATTCCCCACTCGTCTGATGCTTGGTTGATGGAGTGGACCATGTTGGCATTGAGGGACTCCCTTTCCTTAAAAGTAAAAAAAAAATAAAAATAAGAGAAACACAAATTTAAACATATGTGAAATAACCTTTTAATTACAAGTCTACTGAGTGTGAGACACAGCACTAGTCTGTCTTTACCCTGAACACTTTGTCCAGCGTGAGTTTGCCAAGTTCTGAACGCATGGTGGTCTGCGCCAGCTGTGTGACGGCATATTCTGGATCCTCAACACCGTAGCTGGCCTGGGAACAAGCAGAATTGTTTATTTATATCAATTGATCTGAGTATAACAACACAAAGAAGCACACAATCACTCCAGCATTTTGAAGCATTTCTGATTCTTACCTTAAAAGGGTCAAGGATCCTCAAGTAAAGCACGCCATCAATCTGTAGTGTTACATTGTCTGTTAAAACAAAGCACATTTATTTTAATTATACCGTATGTCTGTTAAATTATGTCACACAAGCTTGACTGTACATTAATCATCAGTTTGTGGATCTCTCACCTAGAGATACAGCAGACTGCTCTGGGACGTCAATGACAATCTCTTTGAGACTCTGCACATACCGAACTCGGTCAAGTATGGGTATGAGGAAGTTCAAACCCTAAAAGAGAGGGGGGTTATTGAGCTTTTGAAATGTCCTACTGTAATATTTGACACTAGCGCTCTTTAATGAGGACACTTTTAAGGGGAAAAAAGGGGTGGTACCGGCTCTAAGATCCGGTGGAAGCGGCCCATTCTCTCCACCACCCAGGCTTCCTGTTGGGGCACAAACAGGACCACGGTGTTCATGGGCAGGCTGGATGCCCATCGCTGCTGGGCTGGTGTAACCCACAACCTCGGCACGGTCCGCTGGCTTTGCTACAGAGACACACGGTTATGCCATCAGTATAACTTGATGAATTAATTTACTATTTTCAAATCTATCCTTTAAAGAGGTGGTATTATGCTTTTTCCCTCCCCTTTATTGAGTTATATATCTTTTTTGTGCATGTAATAGTTTTGCAAAGTGAAAAAGCCCAAAGTCCACCCAAAAGGGAGTTGCCATGTCCCACAGAAAACTCTGCTCTGAACTGCCTGAAAACAGCTCGTTTGTAGTCCAGCCCTTTCTTCCGCTTTCTTGTGACGTCACAAGAAAACACGCCTCATAATGCTCGCATAGCGGCTAGTCAGACACTCCCTCAAAAACACCAGAGGAAAAACACTGAGCTAGTGATCTTCAAATCTCGTTCTTTAAAATGAACTAATCTTATTTGAGTTATTTCGTTCATTTGAACTAGGCTGGTTACTGAGCGCAGTTCTCAAACAAGAAACGCTGAAATATGTTGTCAATAACCTGCCAGGCTGTTCACCAGTCGAGATCTGTGAAACAACAGCACGGCTCTGTTGATAAATAAAAAGTTATGTTACGTTCTCTGGCGGACCCGGATCAGCTGTTAGCTGTTAACACACCACATGACTAACGTTAACGTTGCTATTTGGCTATGTTTTAACGACGTTTGTTTTGGAGAGGAGACGACCTTGGAGGTAATTCGGCTCCAGGTAGAACCCTGTCAGTGCACTGAAGTGGAGCGGACCCAGAACAACTCTCATCAGCTGTTGGCTGTAAACACTAGCAGGACTAAAGTTACGGTACGACTGTGTTAAAACTAAAGCACAATATCACTGCGCTGTAATAACATTATGCGTTATTAACTGTCACATAAATAACAAAATAGATATATAATGTCAGTCCGGCTGTTACCTGACAACCGACTTGCCTCTCATTCGCCGGCGCTGGCAGTAACTCATGCTGCCGAATGAACGAAAGCCTGAGGACCCATGTGAGCGGTGAACGAATAGTTTATGTCTGCTCCACAGTGGCCGAGCTGTCACGTGACAAATGAACGACTCAAACCCAGAGACCCACAGTTGAGAGTTGCCATGTGACGAGTGAACGTAAGAGTCCAAGACTATTCACGCATGCCTGAAAATGAACAAATTACTCACTCAGACTACCCGTTCCTCCTGAGTCATATACAAGATTAGGTCAAATGAACGAAACGTTCTTTGAACGACGCAACACTACTCTGAGATGCAGCACACATTGACAAGACTCTGCCTCTCCTCTCCCTTCCAAACACTAGCTACCCTCCACGCAGTCAATAGACATAAAGTTGTTACTGTGATGTAGAGACAGAGCTCATTTAAAACTTTATGGATGAAAGATACATTTGTTACAGATTAATAACTCACCACTCTGAAACTCTTGCTCCAGTCCATGATGCTAAGCTGGTAAGGGAACGTTTACAGCTGAACCGAAGCCGTGTTTACACACTTTTCAGGACCCGCCCTACTCTGCTTCTGATTGGCTAGTAGTCTATAACTAGGTACTGCGCATGTGCAACTCCCAACAAAGATCTTGTAGAAGTCAGATGTATCACTCCATAGCTAAAGGTGTTCAACACACAGGGTGAAAAGAGGAGCTGCAGCAATGTGCAGTATGACAAAATATATGGTGTTTTTTGAAAATGAAACCATATAAACCTGTTCTGGTCCAACCCCTTAATAAAATGATGGACCTGAAAATGAGCAAAATATGACCACTTTAAACAGGCTATTCAAAGCCAAGTCCTGGCTGAAAAGATTGTCACTTTTATATCATTAAAGAAGGCTATTCTTTTCATTGTTCTTTTTTGATTCCTTGATTAATCGTTTAGTCTTTAGAAAATGATAAAAACAGTTTAAAATGCCCTTGTCAAGAGCCAATTCTGGAAATCTTCAAATGGCAATGGACTTAAGCGTAATCACTCCAATTCTAAAAGAAATAAAACCCAACCTAAATAGAGAAATAAAAAAATCTCAACCTGAGTCTTAACAACTGCTCTGGGAGGTATAAACTACACACAAAAAAACATTGAAATAAATAAATATCAATTCAGAACCACTTATTATTTTCCTTCTGTGCACTTTTCTTATTCTTGGTTAGGCTCCATGCATTTCCTTCCTTTAAAATACAATACGTTATGTAAGTACGTTATGCATGTTTCCATGCATATTTATATAATAGGTAAACAGTGTAACGTTAAAGGTTTAACATGGGCTAATTGTACATTTTCGACCCAGAATGAATTAACATGTCAGTCAGTGGTCAGCTATAAAAAAAAAGGTGCTTCCCTTGTTAACTTAGTACGCACTCAGTAATATTTCTATCAGGATAGAGTGAAATTTCGTGAATTATTAACACACTGAATGACACCAAACGGCTTTGGAAGAATTGTAAGCACGAGCTAACAAGCCGGAAATGATTATAACGCTCCCATTTACCTGCAGGAGGGCCCCGCCGGTCCTACACAGTGTCCGTAACATCATTTCAACAAAGCAAAGTGATTGTATAAAGAAGATTCAGCTTCGTAAAGTGGTTTGTAACTAAACTCAGCACTCATGTGTATGACCCTTGCCGATCTGGAAATGAAAGTTACATCATTGGTGCAACGGTGTAAAAACTCCGCCAGTGCGGGCAACGAGGACCAAATGGCTATGGTTCCGCTATTACGATAATGATATCTACACGACTACTACTACTACTACCAATAATAGTAATGATAATATTAATACTACCATTACTATTACTACTACTAATAATAATACACTTTTTTTTTCATAATTTCCACCCTTGCTGGACACTAACCCTTTTTGTAGCAAGTAGATATTCTAAAGCCAAAACATTAAATGCAAAGCCTCATTTCTTTGTTAGGTCAAACCTTTAAAAGCCCCATATTTGATGGGAAGGGAAAGGAGTTAAATAAAACTGATAATCTGTGTAACAGTGGCAAAGTGTTACTAAAAATAGATTACTACATACCTCAAAAACTCGGATTTAGGCAAAGACGGCTAACAGCAGCATATGTGAATCTTTAGCACATATAACTTTGAATTCGCTCTGTTATTCAGGTTGTTTTCTTTTTTATCCATTTCTTCCATAAATGATTCAATCATCATCAGTTTTAGGATCCAATGTAATGACTCTCTAAACACACAGGGTGGTGATGTTGGTTTTGTTTCAGCTCTTAAGACCCTGCTCAGATTTACTCTTTTCTAACTTCTGTTGTTTGGGGTCTTTTGGTTTATGTCATGGCTTTTCAAAACTCACACTTTTGAATGGGGCATATATATGAGTCAATATACAGTATGTTGTCAAATGGGAAGGAGGTGTTTTTCTGTTGATTAGCGGATGGGTTGCTTTTCTTTAAGGCTCTTTGAGATGAAGGGGTTGATAAACCTGACCTGACTTGCCACTGCTGCTAAAGCATCCAATCAAAAACACTGACAATAGTGTGCTTAAACTTAAAATAATCAAACCAAAGAAAAGGCTACAGTAATGCTGCAGATAAAATACATGGAGACAGTGCATTGATAAAACTGAGAGTAAGCAGAACCATGATCTGAGAAATTGAGAAAAGAATTGAGAAACTAAGAAATCACAGGTGTGACACATGTTGCAGATACATTAGGAGAAGTCAAAAACCCGTAATTGTAGTCACAATTCACATTCTAAGTAAAAAATAATTTTATAATAAATAACAGCTATCTTGTTTTAAAGACACGAAATAGCTAAAATTTCACTCACACAAAAGTTACACGTATTTGGTCCGTTTAGAATCCGTGTGCGTCACCTGTTTCTTCCTCCAACCTGTCCCTCTCAGCGATTGGTCGGATTTCATTAAGCGGTTACCCCCTTCAGCGCCGTACTGTATTCTCATTGGACATATCGGACGCCAGTAACAGGTGCTACTCTACCCCGCCTTCCCCTGTCTGTGCCCTCAGGTTGTTCGTCGGTCAGAAAACCTGTGATGAGAGTTTTAACAATGGCGTGGCCGTGGCGGGGGGCTGCCGCTCTCTCCCCAAGTCCGGCATCACAAAACCACCTATAAACATCGACTTGCAGCTTGTCAGCGATTTGAAAAGTAATTTTATGGAGGTACAATGATACCGGACAGAGTAAATCTCCGCTGAGAGGCTACCCGACAAACTGTGTGAAACTACTGGAGTGTGGCTGGAAGCGCTTTGCCATGTCGTTACTGTGTGTTAGGGGTAAGTTTTAGCTTTGTTTTTATTTCTTTAAGCGGTCAGAAACGTTTTTACAACGTGTTAGTTACACGTAAAACCCGAGTTTGTTGAATTCCAGTGTCAGAAAAGGTTTTGATATATAGATTGAGAAAATGAAAGGTTTTTGATTTGAACTTGAAGGATAACTAAATCACATGTACAGCAATGTTAATGGAACTAATGGGTTAATGTATCTCTAATATTTGCTAATTTAGTTTGGCGGATATTTCTAATGAATATATAATAAGGATAAAAGTTTTCATGTATTATGTATTGTATTTCAATAAAACCAGTAATAGTAGTAGTACCCTAAAATGACTGAGCTTTTACTATCCCCTCAATGTTATCCTCCCAACACTAGCAGTGTACATTTGTATCATTCAGGGGTCCCTATTGGGGAAAATTTATTTATTTTATTATATGGATAATTGTTATCTTCACATTTTCAAACAGAAATACAAATAAAACAGATAAAGTGATACATTCAAAAAACCTTTAGGTGTCCAAATGATAATAGCAATATATTAATAATATAAAACAATGTTAAAGTCTTTACATGGACACATTTCTGGGCTAAGACCAGGCTAAAGCGAGCCAGTCTGGGGTGGAGGACAATCCTCGCTTGCTCTAGCATAGTATACAGCAGCAAAGCACATTATGCAATGTTGTATTTTGTGACAACAACACTAATTTGCTCCAGAGCTGCCAGAACGGGGGAAAATGAGACAGAAAATGATGTTGCAGAGCTGCATGGGTGACTCCATCATTACAGATGTAGCCTACATGTGTGCATACATGTGTGGTTAAAAGAAAAGAAACCCACCAAACTAATTGTAATAAATATTTTTTATATAAAATTTGGCATGTTATTAAATAGTATCAATTTTATTTGGCTTATGTTATCAAAGGGTGGTTTGGTGGTGCAGTTCTCCCCATGTCCACGTGGCTTCTATCCAATCCAGGGTGTACCCCACCTTTCGCCCGAATTGGTTGACGATGGATGGATATGATTATATGAGTATAAATCACAGAATGAATTCCTTGCGTAGTTACCTGAAGTGGGCAACAAATATCCATCCAGTTGTGTTCTCTGTGATAAATGGAGACATCACATTGAAATGTTGATGCCCTTTGTAAGGGTTTCAAAGACTGATACCCTGACAGCAGAACTTTCAGGCCTCATTTCAAATGAATACGTTGTGTGCCCATTTATCAAAGAACGGCCATTATTATAAACATCATAACAGTGTATTTATACCTGTCGGTCCTATCTCTCATTTATAGTACCCTTTACTGCGGTAGTTTTATTACCTTGGCTGTCAAATTGATGATATCCTTTTTGGAAATGATGCATGAAATATCATTGAGCATTCTTCATAAAGTGAAGTTTTGTTCGTTAGAGGACTTGAGGTCGTAGTGGACTTCAAGTTTAAACTGCTGCTAAACCTTTAGTAGGATTTGCTACTTTCTTTTGTCTCAAAGCAGGAAGTATATTCCTGTAGTTGTTTCTCTTCCCGTCACAAAACTTCTGTCTTCCCTGAAACAACAAAGCCAGCATCCGTACAGTTGACAAAGGAGAAGGAGGTGAACATATGGAAGAAAAAACAATATGTTTTAGCATGTCATTTTTATTGTATTTTTATTGCTTATATGATTTTACCTGCAGGTGCTAGCCACAGACCAGGCACAAGTCTGTTTTATGTTGAGAATAAATTATACACTTGCTGAAATATCCTGAACATTTCTGAAAGTTATTATTGTTGGGGTGTTAAAAGCTCCAAATTGTGGCTATTTCATGTATGAGTGAATTACTTACCGTATTCTATCCCACCATCATTTGAATTAGAATAGTTTCCCGAGGTGTCAGACTTCATATCTCATCACAGACAGGTAATCCTGTTCAAACATCCTCCAGATACCTCCACTCGTATGTGTTTACACAGTCAAGCAAACACCTTCTGTTGTGATCGGAAGTTTCTTTAATGCCTTTGCAAATCTTATAGAAGTCACTGTCACATATATGGTAAGATAGACATGCAGGGCAGGAATCCGTTGAAGTAGCATAATCCTAAAATGATCTTGCTTGTGCGTCTGTCTGCACATGCCTGTCTGTGTTTCTGATAGTTACTGGTTAAGTCAGAGAGACAGTTATCTAGAAGTAAGGTGGCTAATAGATTCACTCTTTAGGCACATAGGTACATCTGTTCAATTGCTTAACACAATTAGCCAATCACATGGCAGCAACTCAATGCATTTAGGCATGTAGACGTGGTCAAAACAACTTTCTGAAGTTCAAACTGAGCATCAGAATGGGGAAGAAAGGGGATTTAAGTGACTTTGAATGTGGCATGGTTGTTGGTGCCAGACAGGCTGGTCTGGGTATTTCAGAAACTGCTGATCTACTGGGATTTTCAAGCACAACCATCTCTAGGGTTTACAGAGAATGGTCCGAAAAATAAAAAAGATCCAGTGAGAAGCAGTGGTGTGGACAAAAATGCCTTGTTGATGTCAGAGGAGAATGGACAGACTTCGAGATGACAGAAAGGCAACAGTAACTCAAATAACCACTCGTTACAACCAAGGTGTGCAGAATACCATCTCTGAACGCACAACATGTCGACCTTGAAGCAGAAGAAGTGGCACCGGGTGCCACTCGTGTTGGCTAAGAACAGGAAACTGAGGCTACAATCCACACAGGCTCACCAAAATTGGATAATAGAAGATTGAAAAAATGTTGCTGGTCTGATGAGTCTTGATTTCAGCTGCGACTTTCAGATGGTAGGGTCAGAATTTGGCTTAAACAACATGACAGCATGGATCCATCTTGCCTTATATCAACGGTTCAGGCTGGAGGTGGTGTAATGGTGTTGGGGATTTGTTCATGGCACACTTTGGGCCCTGTGGTACCAACTGAGCATCGTTTAAATGCGACAGCCTACTTGAGTATTGTTGCTGACCATGTCCATCCCTTTATGACCAGTAGTATACCATCTTCTGATGGCTACTTCCCGCAGGATAATGCACCATGTAACTCAAATCATCTCAAACTGGTTTCGTGAACATGACAATGAGTTCACTTTACTCCAGTGGCCTCCACAGTCATCGGTATTCAATCTAATAGAGCACCTTTGGGATGTGGTGGAACGAGAGATTCGCATCATGAATGTGCAGCTGACAGATCTGCAGCAACTGCCTGATGCTATCATGTCAACATGGACCAAAGTCTGAGGAATGTTTTCAACACCTTGTAAGTTACGATGAAGTTTGCAAGTCATGTTCACAATTAAGTGGCATACTGCTACTCAGTATCCTTTTATCCAATATTAGTATTTTGACACCATTAACTATATAAAAGAAGTGAACTTATTCTCTTATCACCCATTGTTATTTGGACTAACGATTGGAAGGTGCATCTTTAATTCATGACTGTGATAGTAATTGGGATGCTAACTTTGGCTGGCAAAAACAGACTTAAAACTAAATGTAACACTTAAAGTGTCTTTTTGTACAACCAAATGCTAAACACTATGACATTTTAGGTGACCAAACTGCTACAATTAACTGCCATGAATTTAAAACAGACTGTGCAAGGGTCAGACAAGCTACGACCCAAAAACCCAAAAACAAGTTCAAGGCTAGTTTAATGTACACAGTGCGATTTGCCTCTATCCTAATTGACTATGTCTATGTGGTAGAGACTTGTCAGTCACAAGGTAGCCACGCCCTAAAGCATACCCTGCTTTATTGTTTATTTTACTCTACAACTATAATTTACGAAGTGAACATCATGCTGTTTTGGAGAAGACTTGAAACTAGTGATTGAGGCCATCAACTGATTAGGAAATGGTCACTGAGGTAGAAATAAATCAAGTTAGAAGTAGGGTCCAATGCAATTGGACTACTTTTTGCAACAAGCGGAGTTGCCCACTGCTGGGCTGCATTAGAAATAATGCAGGTTTAGGGCAATTAAGCATTGGCTTTACTTTTCAGACTTGGAGGTTCATGCTTGTTTGAAGCTCCAGGTTTTCTTTTTTCCCAACATTGCATCATGCTGCTCTGATTTAGTTACTACAAAACAAACTTGATTAGGCTAATCAGTCAACTGCTGAGCTGAATCAGACAGATCCTGACGTTTTTCCATGAAGCTTATTACACCTAATGTTAAATTTCATAAAAATTTTATAATTTCTTTTGACGTTAGAGAAAGCGCTCTTTATTTGAAGCTGAAACTGTCCCGGTGGTGCTCGCCAGCTGACGAAGTTGAATTGTCTTTAACTTTTTGTACGTGACGCGCAGCACAAATCATTGGAAGAGAGACCGATCCTCGCTATTTGTGAGTTTCTAAATAATAATTCTAAATAATCTTAATAATCTAAATAATTATCAGGACATCCACAGGAGGGAATTCGAATGGCAGAGCATCCCTGCAAAACTGGATGTAGGCTTATCTGGTAAAGTTATGTATCCTGTAATTTTAATTTAAGTTAAATAGGCTACACTGTGTAGCGCACAGAAGCCGTTGCCATGGTTACTGCCGTTAACTCGCGGAGGGCTGTCTTATGTGTGTGTGTTCTCCCTCACGCTGACGAAGCCTCCCTCCACTGCTTGTTTGGGTGGGTGATTTGCAGGCTGATCAACATCCCACCCCTCCTGTGACCCATAGTTTAGACTGTTTCAAAATAATAATTAAAAAAACTACGTTACCAAGCAAAAAAATTATTGGCGGCATTAATTAATTAATGCGTTAATGGGTTAAAGCATTAACATGCCCAGCCCTAATTCACATATATCAGCCCCTCCATACATGGCACAAAGATAACTACAGATATTCCGTTAAGGATGGGCAATTTTAGATCATCCTGTCATCACTATTTCATAAAAAGAAACTACTGACACTGTGATCATTGTTGCCTTGCAGCAGAAAACCCAAAAGCTTTTGGATGTGTGTGGAACATAAAATCCAAAAGACAATCAACATCTGTCTATTTCTTCCAAAAAAATAAATAAAAGAAACAAATCTATGTATTTCTTTTTACAAACTGAAGACAACGAGTCTCAGAAGTGATTTGGGCATCAATACACCAAGTTGGGAAAAAGAGAGGCTCATGGCAGGAAAAAGGTCACAAAGAGGCAAGTCAGTTTGGTCCCACTTCCTTCAGAAAGTTCATCCCAATGGCCCTGGCAATTAAGAGTTATTGTACAAAATGGGGCCTTTCTTTCTTTATAAAGCTTACACATTGTCCATTTATTGATTATGGCAAATGTAAGCTGGTAGGAGTTCTGCAGCCCATAGATAACTGGGAAAAGGGTGCCTGAGCAGGGCCAGTATGATTAGCTGATGTGACTCATCCCATGGTAGCTCACCTCGACAATGTTGCTTATTTATTGCTAGTCGAGAAGCTTCATCTCCATGGCGATGTCTTTACACAACAGATAAGTGGTTGCCCTTATAAGTGGACATGTGGGCGAGACTCCTGCTGGGGATCAGGGCAGGGGCGAGTGGACACGTGGCTCACATGGACCCCATTATTAGGTACTGGAGGTGTGCAGATGCTGTTTCAGACATGTGATCACTTTAGTGACAGAATACCTCGTGTTTTTTTTCTTAGGCAGGAGAGTGGCAGGTTACAAATGGATGTTTCTGGTTTTGAAAGAGGAGGAGTCAGGCTAAGTTGGAGATCTCACATAGCTACCGGAAAGGGAGCTTTTTGTTTGTAATGGTTGGTCTTAAGAGAGTCATGTGGTCTCCTGCGAGTTTGTGGACAGCGTTAATGGCAATATTTTCTTTACTGTCTATCAACCAGTGTGTCCTGCTGTGCATTGATGGAGGACAGCTAACAGTCAATGATGTGCTCACAACGCCCTGGAGGTTTTTGTTGGAATATGAGGCGGTGGCAGGCAGACGTGAGCAATTAAAGCAATTAGCAGGTTAATGTGCGTTGTGTTACATGAATGTTTGCCAAGTGAAAATGAATCATGACTTTAATGTGTTGGACTGATACTTGGTATCAGATGATAAAAACTTTTTATCACAGATAAACTTCATGTTGATTGACCCGATTAATCAACTAATCGTTGTAGCAGTATTTATCAGTGAAGAGCTTCTCAGCTGCATCAGATGCAATTGTTTGGTGGTGGGGGATTGGCTCCATGCTTGCTGCATCGGCCCCAGGGTTTTATTGCTGGCTGAACAGTGTCCACACAGGATGTTGAGCTTGTTTTATGCATCATCGCGCCTTTTGTATGCCGAGTCTTCTGTTGACGTACGGTCAAATTAGTTTTACTCCTCAACTGAACACGATGATGTGGCACTGCGCACACTCCTGTCACGAGTTAAGAACGCCGTCACAGAAACTGCATCGCACTAGTTATTACAAGTGCATAAACACTGTTTGCCCAGAGCCTGCTTATTTGCTCTGCAGCAGACTGAATAAGGGAGGAGATATTACAGGAAAATAATTTAATAAAGGATGAGAAACAGAGGCCCTGCAGGACTAAAAACAACCAAACTGCTGGCAGAGTGGTGGAATTATGAGGGAAAGAGGCAGAGTGAGACAGAGAGAGCGCTTAGAGATTGTGGGAGTAATCCCCTGGCCATCTGTTGCTCTCTCCCTCTTACATTGGCCCCACCTGATCAGATCCAACAGCCAGCACAGAGCAGAAGCACACCACTGCCTGTAGCAGGTTCTGGTGTCACTTCCTGTTTCTACTTTTCCTGCTTTATGCCTGACCTTCTAATGATCATTTCCTTTTATTTGGAACACGTTTCTGATCAGAGTCCTACATGAATACACAACTTTTTGCAGCAAGACACGTATTTGTTTTTCCTCTGTGCTTTTCTTCCTGGTTTGATGACAGTTGTACTTTGTTAATGTTGTCAATAAACATAGGTATGCAGTACCTATGTTTATACACAGTAGGAACACAGTAGTTTAATTATCTTGTCTAAAACTTTTGCTTAAGAGACTGAGAGCTACCTAAAGGATAGAAAGTAATATTGGGGGCTACTTGTTTGATATAATCTTCCCAAAAAGTAAAAATCCAATAGACTGTGTCCGTCTATGTTCACTAGGATTATTTATGTCTTACCAAGTGATCAGAAGAAAACACAGATATACAGTATAGCTGTCTAACCGTAATGAGCTACAAGTGTTATGGGGGGGGGGGATACAATTTAAGCTGTGTTGGCTACCCCTGGCTTATATCATTTTAAGGCCTGTAGCGTTATTTATGATATGATGTTATCCACTTCATGTCTAAAGCTAAACAACCAAGGAGTGCCTCAGAATCAACTATGGTCAAAACACGTGCCTGCTTAAATATATTTAAAACAAGTTGCAGGCATGCTTAGAAGAAAGTAAACATACTGGGAAAAGAAAAAAGAAAGTGAGCCCAATGGCCTCTAAAGCCATGGAGGTCCCAGGACAGAAAATGATAAGCATCAGTTTCCGCCATTGTGGCCCCCTGCTTTATTGCCCTGTGCTCTGTGTACCAAAGCCCTAAATAACATCATGCAAATTGGTACGTAAGGCCACAGTGCCAGCTCATTTGCCCCAGTGACAAAGAGAGGGAGCCATGGCTGAAAAGCCTTAGTGGAAAAAAAACAAATTTCAGACAAGCTGCTTTCTCTCCACATTTCCACTGCTCCATTTCCTTCTCACAGTGAAGTGTGTACAAGACAGGAAACGCTTCGGAAGAAGTGACAGTTTTTTTCCCTCGGCTCTTCCTTTGTGATAACAAAATTACGTTTTCCCCCCTATTGTTATCCTACAAGGCAACACTGGCAAACAAAACAAACTCTTTGGGTTTTCTTAGCTTACCTTTATTTTTGTGGATGTTTGTGGCTAAATTGTGACATCAGGGAATCACTACTGCATGTTACTGTTTAATTCAAATAATCGAAAGTGTTAGTCAGACAAAACGGAAAAAGAAATAAATACTTTCTGCCGTGTAGTCGTTTTGTTGTGCACACAGAGAGAAGACAGACGTTGCATGAAAATATGAAAGCGTCATTTGTGCCTCCATCATCCTGTCCTGCCCATCTGCCATCTCAGGCTCCAGAGGTTTAGTGGGCTAAATGCCTGAACACACAACCCTGTCACTGCAATCACAATTAATCCCCTCCAAAGCTCTTCGAAATCCCATAAACTTTATTGTATAGATGCATCAAGGGGTTAAAAATTGCAGATCTAAAAATAAACCAAAACACACCAGAAAGCATCTATCACTTGAAATAATTTTTTTAGGTTGTTGAAATGGCTGTTGACAAACCTTTTTTTGTTTTTTGTTTTTTGTTTTGTTATCTTAATACCCGTCTGCCCCGGTCCACTTTTGCCATTGTTTGTTTACCAGCTGTTGTGTTTTGTGATACAGCTGTCTAGGCTTATGCTTCTTGATAATATTAAAGAATATGTTATTATGAAAGAGAAAAGGTGAAGAGGAAAAAAAAAAAAGATCATGAGTGGTGATGTTTGTGTTTTTGTTATTCATAAAGCCTACCAACCAGGCGAGGTGACGCATGAATTTCAACAAAAACATTGAAGTTGTTTTTTTTAAATGACATTTTGACCACAAAGCTGCCCACCACAACAAATAGCTCATCTATTTTAATCAACCTGGACATGAAGTGTTCCTGCTCTTGCAGACAACAACGCTGATGTGTTTGTGTGATTCAGCTCACGGCTCTCTTGTGTGCATATAAATGAATTTGCCAGGCTTCAGTAACATATGTTTACATTTCTGACCTGTTTTTCCCTACTGGTTCATCAGTATATATTTATGATTACACCAACATCCGATGACCTGGCCTCTATGTATATGGTGCTCCTCTCAGATACATTGAATCATCTTGCCCCACTCAAATCACGTAGAACGTCCTTCTGCTACTGCGTTCCATGGTTTACACCAGAGCTATGCAAAATGAAGGCTGCCGGTCACCAACTAGAGCATGTCAGCAGGAAAACCGGCTTAAGTGCCTGTGTATTAACCTA
Source organism: Micropterus dolomieu (assembly GCF_021292245.1). Taxonomy (NCBI): domain Eukaryota; kingdom Metazoa; phylum Chordata; class Actinopteri; order Centrarchiformes; family Centrarchidae; genus Micropterus; species Micropterus dolomieu. The sequence goes on along the minus strand of NC_060162.1, from coordinate 21,574,597 downwards.
TGAAGATCAGGTTAAGGACCCTTACGTCAGCCCGGCTAAACAATTTCCTGTTGCTGCTTCTACTAAACTATGCTGTGATTTCATGGACTTTCACAAAGCAAAATCACTCAAGGACTATCATGCGTCTTCTTGACCTCATATCTACTCATTTTTGCTCTGACCCCTGCTGACACAAATCATGAATGCATCTCTTTTATCTGTCTCCATTCCCTCAGTCTAAAAATCGTTGCTGTTACCCTAGTCCTAAAAAAATCTCCAATTCAAATGGGAGATTCGTTCCCTGTGTTAGTGAGCACTTCTTTGCCGAGATAATCCATCCACCTCACAGGTGTGGCATATCAAGATGCTGATTAGACAGCATGGGTATTGCACAGGTGTGCCTTAGAGGGGCCACAATAAAAGGCCACTCGAAAATATGCAGTTCCATCACACAGCACAATGCCACAGATGTCACAAGTATCGAGGGAGGGTGCAATTGGCATGCCTACTACTGGAATGTCCACCAGAGCTGTTGCCCGTGAATTGAATGTTTATTTCTCTACCATAAGCCGTCTCTATAGGCGTTTTAGAGAATTTGGCAGTACATCCAACCAGCCTCACAAACGCAGACCATGTGTAACCACACCAGCCCAGGACTTCCACATTCAGCATCATCACCTCCAAGATCGTCTGAGACCAGCCACCCCGACAGCTGCTGCAACAATCGGTTTGCATAACCAAATTATTTCTGCACAAACTGTCAGGAACCGTCTCAGGGAAGCTCATCTGCATGCTCGTCATCCTCATCGGGGTCTCGACCTGACTCCAACTTCGCACAGCCATTGAAGAAGAGACCAACATTCCACAGGCCACAGTCAACAACCTGATCAACTCTATGCGAAGAAGATGTGTTGCACTGCGTGAGGCAATGGTGGTCACACGAGATACTGACTTTCTGGACCCCTCAATACAGTGTAACTGCACATTTTGGAGTGGCCTTTCATTGTGGCCAGCCTAAGGCACAATACCCATGCTTTCTGATCAGTATCTTGATATGCCACACGTGTCTGGTGGATGGATTATCTCGGCAAAGGAGAAGTGCTCACTAACAGATTTTGACAGATTTGTGAACAATATTTGAGAGAAATAAGCCTTTTGTGTACATATACAAAGTTAGAAACTTAGATCTTTGAGTTCAGCCCATGATGAATGGGGGCAAAAACAGAAGTGTTGCGTTTATAATTTTGTTCAGTATACTTCGTCGAGATGCCTTTAACTTTCACTGTTATGCAGACGACACTCAACTCTACATACATACCAAGCCTTTGGACACCAGCCGCCTCTTATCGTTTTTATGTAGCGCTTTAGCAACCGCATTGGCTCCCAGTTAAATACTGCCTTTGTTTTAAAGTACTTCTTGTTGTTTATAAATCTCTCCATGGCTTTGCACCTCCCTACTTATCCAATCTTCTCGATCCCTATGGGGCGGGGATGGAGAAGGGCCGGCTGTGGCTCAGGAGGTAGAGCAGGTTGCCCACTAATCGGAAGGTCGTGGTTCAATCTCCAGCTCCTCCATTCTGCATGTTGGCAACATTTGGAACCATTTGTGCCATCACTATTGGAATGTGGGTGAAAAGCGCTGTGAGTGGTCGGACTAAAAAACAAAAGACTACAAAAGTGCTAGACCCCCCCCCCCCCCCCGGCACTGCACTATGGGTGACAGGGCCTTCAGAGTGGCCAGTTTAGTGCTTCGGAATATGATATATTCTGATATATGCCATGTATGTGTATTTGGTTTCTTGCCACTTCTATCTTTAATTGTATTAACCTAGTTTTTGTACTACTGTGTAAAGTGTCCTTGGGTGACTTGACAGGCAACAAGTAAATATATAAATAAAATGTATTATTATAAATTACATCTACAATTATATCACATTTCATTAATTTCCAAATATGTTTTTCAACTAGCCTAATGATTGTTTTTTGTGTGTTACAGTGAAAAAAGCTAAGCTCCAAGGACCTTCAGGTGAGTACTTTTGTATTCTCAAATCTGTTACTTTTTATGAACATTTACTGTATTTATTTATTTTTTATGTCCAGTGACAACTACAACTCCCTCACTCAAAGTCGAGCTGCTGGGAAATTTACCCTAAATCCCAAATAATGCGGCCATTTGCAATGTATAGAGCCAGACATCTTCACAGTTCAACTAAATGCAGATTTGCTTTTTTGTTTTTGGAAATATGCTGTATGCACCCATTTTCTGATGTAGGTTAATCAGTCAAATTCTGGCAAGTCACTGAAAGCTGGGGTTGATTTTGCTTTATGTAATCCTGTGTCCTTCTATGCCAGGCCGTGCACAGGTGAGCTTAGATCATTGGCGGCTAAGTCCAAATCCCCACACACTCCACCTAAGCAAATCCCTCTAGCGTTCGGCCTCATGCCTTCCTTTAAGCTCTGTGACGTTTCTCGCAAGAGCAGGCAGCGTGGACACAAAGTCACCGCTACTTTGGATCTGCTGGTGACATTTCACTCCCTTTCTCAGTCTCCACTGACCCTGTGTTCGTTGAAGATAATTGTTAAAGTTAATTCTACAGCAGCTCTCTACATCTACTCAATGTGTATTTTTCTTAGTCCCTACCCTTCATCTTTGGGGAAATGTTCATCTTTTTTGAGAGGTGTCTGCGTTGTGTGACAAGCAGCTCTGTTGCACTATGATATTGGTTTTAGATTGTCAGCCTTTGCAGGCCGTCTGTGATCTCCCTCCCTTGCTCTTGTCCCAGAGCAAACATCAGGGATAATTCAGTTAAGCCTGTCGTCTCTCCCTTAGTCGAAATGTAAACATCAGTCGTTTTTTTTTTTTTTTTTTTGCTTCAGGGCAAAGAAGGATTTGATCAAACACATCTCGCATGACATTTTGAACACCAGAGGTTTTGTTGATATTTTAAATAATTTTAAATATCAATTTGTTTTGCAAATGCTACTGTAGAGTGGAGTTCAACGAGCCCTGTGTGTATGAGAAGCCAGTCTGCCTTGTTGCAGTGCTGTCATTGGAGGTAATTTTTTCAGGAATGGCAAATAACTTAAGACCCTTCATACAGCTTATGGTTGTCCAGTGCTTCTGGAACTCACTGCAGAAATCAGCAGAATCTATCTGGCAGTGTATACCTAAATCATTGTCACTGGAGATGTTTTGGTGTATATTTTGCAGATTTTAGATGTTTGTAAAGAGTCTGTCATTCAGGTCATAGTAATCCAAGGTGGGTTAATATCAAGGGAATATAGCATTCTCACGACAGAACACAATTATTTAGCTAGTATATACGTATTAATGTAATTTTTAATAGGTGGGCAATATTTCAATATTATAGTATATTTACTTATATATGTATGTTTATATGAAAAATCGTACCATTTAACAAACTTCTGAACTAATGATTGCAAGCAGGTTCGTTGTATTAAGTTGTACATATGTGAAGAGACTTTTGTCTGATGTAGTGATCAGCAGTAGAATACAGTTCATCGCAATGAACATCAGTTAAATTATTTTTGTGTTTTACACACTCGTGTGCAAATGTTTGGCGTATTGAAAACGTTTGAAATGAGCCTGAATAGGATTTTTATGAAAGGGGAAAAAAAAATCAACAAATGTTTTTCTCATTATTGTAAAGCATGATTTTGGCACATTTTACACTATAGTCAGGTATTTTTAAGAATTTTCTGCCATGCAGAGCCAAATCATTTTTATCCAATTTCTCCTGATCCTTAGGCCACATAAAGTCTGGAGGTAACAGATTGCTGTGTAGATCTGCACTTTAATCTTCTCTTTGGTTATAGGAAAGGCATGTTGCTATTAGATTACTGGAATTCATGCCATTTTTTGGGACATTAGGTCATCGTAATTTTCATTCTTGCTGGAATTCAGCCTTTGTAAAAACCTAGCCCTTTCCCTGTTTTATTCAGGTTTAAGAATAAATTAGGCAAGGCAAGGCAACTTTATTTGTATAGCACATTTCAACAACAAGGTAATTCAAAGTGCTTTACATAAAACATAAAAGCAACAGGGAAATATGAAAAAGTTTAAACGCAACATAGGGAAATTGAAAAAAATACACATTATAAAATAATAAAAATGTTCAATCAGGGTTAAAAGGTTAAATCGAAAATAAAAACAGGCTGAGGGGTTGAGCAAATAATTGAGTTACAATTATTCTGAAAAGAGAATAAACAAAGAAGTACACTTAATCTACTCACTCTAGCTAGTCTGTACTTGGGTCCATAGCAATCTTTGGGTCCGCTGAAACTCCAAAAACCCTCAGACACTACAGAGAAACCAGAACGTGTCTGTCTGCAGGCCACTTTGATCCAGTTATACTCTAGACCAACCTGCGCTTTTACAGGTGGACAGAGGGTCCTGCAAATCACTCGGGCGAGAGATTTAAGACCACTTCCTTCACTCTGTTCAATCTCACTCCCATAATCCCCCAACTCAATTACCTACTCATTTCTCACCGTGTAAATATTTAATTAAAAGCAATGGTAAAAAGCTAAAAACAAAGAAAAAGAAAACAGGACAGTAAAAGTTACAGTGCAGTGTAACTTATCAATCTACTAATTTTTAAATTACTTATTTTAATGACGGGGATTTATTATGAGTTTACATAAGACTAGTATGGGATGTGCGTTTGCACTGTGTTTTCACCACACCTTCAGATGGGTAGCTTTTAGGCCTTACTTTTCTGGAGAATACTGTAGAACTGAAGGTGACCTTGGGTGGGCAGTGGCTAGCTGTCTGACTTTCCACTGATTGCCACAGGAAACTAGGGCTTGATAAGGGTTGTGTTGCTGGATTTGTGTGTGTGTGTCTGCCTGCCCACACATTTACTAGGTAATACTAATTAGTACTAATTTAGATTTTGTCCCCCCCAAAAAACACAAGTTTTTTTTTCAACAATTCTAACAGCAGAATACCAACCCAAGTTATACTGTTATGTTCAGTCCAGAACTCTATGTACTGTAGATGGAGAAATGTCTCACGGGGTGGTCCCAGCAATGGTAGGAAAGGTTTATGTCTTATGTTGCATGCAATATTGATGAGTGGTCTGAATTTGAAATGTCAGCCTTCCAACTGTCTGCATTTCCCTGACTAATTTATTGAAAAAAAACAAACTCATCATCAATCAATAATAGATGAAGACACTTGACTGGGGACTCAGGGTTGAGTGGGTGGTTCACAGGCAGGAGCAGTGAGTACTGTCTCAAACATGGACAGGACAAGTAGCCACGATTCACCTCAGCTGATCCTTCCTCTTTACAACACACTGTCACACTTTCACTCTTTAACCTTGTGTGTATTTTGCGTGTTTGTGTGCCAGGATATTGGGAGGGCCAGTATTATCAGTCACTGTTGCATTATGGATATCAGTATGTATATGTTGTCAAAACATAGTATAACTGAAACAAACATTTTGTAGAAGGATTCTTTAAGCAAATGTAAAAATATGTACAACTAAGTAGAATATTTTGTAATAACAAAGTTTCCAGTGAATTTTCCTGTTAAAAGTTAATTTACTTACTTAATATGAACTTTTAGCCAACTGTCATTCTTGATAAGACCTCTGCACAACTCTTTATTGTTGTGTAGAGGTCTGCATCCAAAGTGTTTTGTGTTTATCTTGTTAATGTTACAGGTGAAAGAAAGTCAACATTTGTATCAGCCTGACAAATCCAGATTCAGTCAGGCTTTTGTGTGCAGGCATATACTTGGTGTTTTTACAGGCAGTTATTGCTGCTTCCTCTTCAACAGTGCAGATTGTATCAGCCATATAGTGGACAGCACCTGCTGTAAAGGGGCCACAGCCACTAAGTGGCTCTTATCTAATCCATACATCCTCTTCCCTTATCTCATCTCTTCTATTCGTGGGAGCTGGCCCCAATGTGGGACAAGGCATGGACTATCTAATTAGGGAAAGGTTTGAGCATCCCCCCGGCTCCTCTGTAATAATGCCTGTGTTTTGTTGCTACGGTCCTCTCGAGACACTAATTAGGTCTGTGTCCTGTCACTCATAGTACTTGTAGGATGGATGATGCTTTCAGGCGGTGTCACAGCAGTGGGGTCTTTGACGGCTTTCAGTATAGCTTTTTGTTTTGGGGCCTAATTAAGTCTTTATGTTGTTTTGTCAGTGGAATGTTGTAAGAAACCACCTGTGTCAGCTGTTTATTGTCTCATTGTATTTACTTATCTGGCCGCCGTGGTAAAGGCTATGTGCAGAGTAAATGTTTCAATATGTTGCTGGGGCAACCAGGAAAATCTTTGTTTAGTGTGGTCAGGTGATCAGTCTACATAGGAGCAGCTGATGCCTTGCTTTTATTTCCCATGGACCAAAAGAGAGAGTGTGTGCACATGTGTGTCTGTGCATGAGTTTGTACTGTACTGTACTGTGTTTGCCCTTGGGTATGACCGTGCTACCAGTTTTTAATAATGGTACATATTTTGTACTTTTGTACTGAAATTTCAACATACAAGCATGTGTCATATCTTGGTTTAAATTTTTTCATTATCAGTTTTATTAGATATATCTTAAACTGTTCTTACTATCTTTTATTGTATCATGTGTATTTTAAATCACTATTCTTACTGTGGTTTGTAAGATTTAGAGCTGAAAGGATTATTCGATTAATTTATTAGTCGATCGACAGAAAATGAATCAGCAACAATTTTGATAATCAATTAATCGTTGGTCATTTTTCAAGCAAATCTAGTTCCAGCTTTTCAGCTGAGAGGATTAGCTGCTTTTATTGGTTGAATAAAAACCCAATGGGAAGACCTCACTTTGTTATAATAAGGTGTGTGGAGACTTTACTGATACCAAGGTAGTTGTCCCTTTTAATGTCTCTGAATGTGCTGCGTCATTGCAATTAACAAATCCGTTAGCAGTAGTACGTCAGTGTGATGGATCTTGATTTATCAGGTATTGAATTCAGTGGATCAGCCTAAAACAGACATCCCCGCCAGGTTATTTCATCTATATGCAGTTTCACAATTGAATTACCCGAAAATTTCCCAAATCATTAGGGTCGGGTATTGTTTAAAATTTTACCATACCAGCACTAAAACCAGTATCCTTAAAGTGACACCTGAAGCAGCCGCAGCTGCAGCCTGAGGCTCCGTGAGTAAAATCAGCTGATCGATCTATGACAAGTGATGTGAATAGCAAATAAAAATGTACAGAGAAGTGTTAAATGATACCAGAAGATGAAATCAATGGAAAGCCAAGATTGTGGTGGTAAACTTGCAACAGTGACGAACACGCCTGAGACCGTAGCCGAAGGTGAAGCGGCTGTTAAAGCCATGCATTGTACTGGGTGTGTGCAGGCCTTTTTTTATACAGTTAATGCTGCAGGCACATAAGGGGAAAAAAGGCATGCCCTTCTTTTCAGTGTATTGCTTGCGCGTTTGGCTGCAAGCAAAACCATACAAATATAAAATTTTTTGCCATGATCTAGTTATAAAAAGTATCTAATGAAGTACTGGTTTGACTGGAGACGTTTAGATTCTACTTGATACTGGGCTGTTTCGGTCGATAGCATAAAGGTATCGACTAAGGATACCCATCCCTATAAATCATACTATATTTATATGAAGTTACATATAATGTGATCCATCCCAGTAAATGAAACAACCCATACTCAAGATCACCATTTCAATCTAAGCTGCTGCTCCAGCTCCTCCAGATGCTCTTACACCCAGGTAGGGGGTAGGATTTATGCCGCTAGAAAGGGCTAGTATCAGGGAGGACCACTGGCGGTGCAGGGTTGGTAACTAACAGAGCGAAACTGAGCACATCAGCAGGCACGTGTTGACGCTCCCTCGCCTTACTGTGGGAAATGAAAAGTGGTGGCTGTGTCACGGGCCGCCTAATCCCCTTTCACCCCCCTCACCCACCCAGCATTGACAGCTGGTGCAGATGGTCGTTGTCGCTCCGCTGTTAAACACTACTGGCTGAGAGGAGGCTGACGGAGATCACTGGGTGTGAAAGTTGTCTATGCAGACTGACAGACTGACAGATGGACAGACTTGAATCCATGTCTCCACTCCCAGTTTCAGAAGCCAACAGAGTTCCAGCAGTGATCATTTACACCAAAAATAGCCAGCTTTCATATTTAAGCTTTGTTTGTACATCACACTGTTTGCAAAGGCTGCTTTCACCTTTGACCTAACTAAATTTCAGTTTTAGTCCTTGAAGGTATCAGGGGCGGACAGAGACCTTTCCGCAGTAGTAACAGGTCAGGAGTGACTTCCACTTCATTACATCATCAGTAGACCTCCGTCCTCTGTTACATTCTCTATGTTTAGAGGGCAGTTATTAAGAGTAGATTTAAGAGAAGCTGTAATTCAGACATAGCATGCAGTTGGATCCTTCTCCATGGGTTTGGCTCTCTCTGGAGATTAACAGGGTCAGGTTCCTGCCCTGGGCTGGCCTGGCTTGGCTTGGCTCTCACTAGAGCTCCTGATGTATTTTACCCCTACACAAAGCCAGGTTAGTATGGCAAGCCGTTTTAATACTTCTTTAAAACTTACTCGTCGCTATTTAAAAGCTACTAGTACTTATTTATTAGTTACTAGTAAGCGAGTGAGTTAGTTAGTTACTCGTAACTGTGATAGTTACTCGTAACTAATAAGTACTAGTAGCTTTTAAGTAGCAATAAGTATAGTATATATATATAGTAGTAATAAGTTTTAAAGAATAAATGTTAAAAGGCTTGCCATAGGTTAGTGGCCTGGTTAGTATTACTTCTATCAGTTTGAGTGGTCTGCCTGTTTTCAAGTGTGTATTTTGACTCGGTTGTGACTGATAAATGACCATGCAGATATATTAACACTGTACTAATCATCTGCATCTTCTCTACCGCTCATTTACTCATTTTCTTTGCAATTGCCATACATAATTATCTGCCTAAGAGGCCCCTCTATGCTCTCAGTGTATTCCTAATTTAAACTATAATCTCCCCTTTCCTTTTATTTCAGACAAGTTCAACACCTACGTGACGCTGAAGGTGCAGAATGTCAAGAGCACAACTATCACTGTGCGTGGGGCCCAGCCCTGCTGGGAACAGGATTTCATGTTGTAAGTTATTAAACACAGACACAGCGGGGTCAGGCTTCAGGATTGATTTAAGAAATTCAGTTTTAATTGTTTGAGTACACTGAACACTTCAATACAAACTCCTGCTCACTGTACTGGACTGTAATGTCGTGAAAATCAGGGGCATCTTTCCTTCACCGGGAACACAAGTTTTTGGTGAAATTTCACTCCTTGGATGTAGTGCCCTTCACAAGACCAGTACTTGGTGTGTCCTTCTGGGTCAGATGCATACAGTGTATTCACACCATCCCTTGAGCTCTTCAATAAAAGCAATTCGTCAAACAGATCCAAAATGGAAACGGTCCAGGAGCTCTGAACCCCAGTATGAGCTATGTTTTTTGGGAAGGTGTCTGTTTTCACAAGCTGTGCAACTTTTTCTAGGAAAGTATCTTGATAAACAGCTACTGTTAATTTCCTCCATATAATTCATTGGTTTAATTTCCTCATTTTCCTTTCCCTGTGAAAGGTATCTATGGTAACGAGGGAGCCAGCGCGTTGTTGCATGTGTGTCATTGTTTGTCTTTTGTGAACTCCCTCATTGCAACAATGTTTGTTTTTCCAGACCTTCATCCTTCTACTGTCCATTAATGATGTGTTGGCTAGGTCTAATTCAACATAAAACACAATCATTCATCTGCGTTTCCAGCAAATGTTCAGCACCACCTGTTGCAACAAAACGTGGCTGTTAAACATCAAGAGATGATGACTCAGCTCAAGTAACCTCAACAGCTAACTTGCAGCTACTTCTGTTGGATTTCAAAATATGCTTGAAAGAATTTACCCCTATCTTTTCTGAGAATAATCTAATTATTGCAGCAGCAGTTGCAACATTTTTAATGTGAACGATGTTAAAAACAGCTTGATCCTTTTGACATTTTTCATGATTTTCATTATTTTTCTTTTGGATGACATTTTTTGGAAAACATAGCTAATGCACATAGTTCTTTTTGGTATCAGACAGAACAACAGAGAGCTTTTTAAAGTTAAATGAAGAGTTTAGTATTTTGGGAAATGCACGCATTCGCTTTCTTGCCAAGAGATAGATGATAAGATTGATGACCACTCATGTGCATACAGTAAATATGAAGCAACCGCCAGCAGCCGGTTATCTTAGTTTAGCACAAAGACTGGAGTCAGATGGATATTGCTAGTATGGGTCTGTCCAAAGTGATCCACCTATCAGAAACAATAAATCACACAAATGAACATGTTACATTTTGTATGTTTAATCTGTGTGAACAGTACAGTGTCAATAGCACAAGTAGTGGGTTTGGATCATGTGGTGGACTGTCTCTTGACCAGGAGTATTGACACATGCTAGTCCAGCACATACCCTCAGCTTACAAACTTATGAACTTGTTGCTTTTATACATGTTCCCACAGAGATATGATGTGTTAATTACTGAGCTTTAGTGTTGCTGGTAGGCAAATTTTCTTATCTTCTGACAAAGCCAGGCAGGCTGTTTCCCCTTGTTTAATATTCAACTAGTTGTAAAATAGTCTACTATTGTGAAATTATGACTATAGTTATAAATATATTAACACTAACAGTGTGCTATTGACTGAACATTATACTTTTTTTAATGTTATAATATTATACTACTAATTTTGCAGTGTTTACAATGTTGCAAAATCAGTATTTTTGGACTGGTGACAAAGAAAAAACTTTATTTCTTATGTTTGTTTAACTTTGATTTGACAAATACACATTTCAAAATGTCAGTATATTTGTGCATTTTTCTTGATAAAGAAAGGAGACGCATTATTTTTATAATAATATACATTTATATCGCAATCGCAATATTGTCCACAAGAATCGCAATATGACTTTTTCTCTAAATTGGGAAGCCCTACTTTGTGCTAAGTTAACTGGCTGCTGTCTGCAGCTTCGTGTGAAGCATACAGACATAATAGTGGTATTAGTCCTCTCATCTAACACCCGGAAAGAAAACGAAAAGTGTACTTCCCAAAACTATTCTTTTAAATGTTAAAGTAACTTGGGCCAAAAATAAATACATTTAATAAAAACAGTACTGTATTGCTTTGATTATATTTAAACGCCATGGTGCAATTGAACATAGGAAAGCAGCCTGTATGCTTTCATATGCTATGCAAATTAGTCCCTTTGTTGTCATGTGACTCATTAACAGCTTGCTGATTGTCTGCTTACCTAACTCTAATTTTAGATGTCGTGTGTTTTATTGTTGTTCCAATGGCTCATTTAACATCTGGCCAAGGGACAACAGTTTGAAACTAGCCCTTGTGTTGTCCCTGGAAAAAAAAATAATAAAACCAAATACATCAATGCGTTTTTGAAATGAATAATGTGGTTTTTAAAGTGATATGGAAATGACAAGTGAGAGACTGCTTACTGTCAGGTGGACATTTGCCAGTTGATTTTAGTCTAGACAAAAGTGGATTTGCATTCTTATTTTATTTGTGTTTCAATAAAATAAAAGGCATGGATGAAAAAATGATGAAATAAAAATATACCCGATTGGATTACAGAATCTAAATGACACCTAAACAACAGAAGTCTCTATCTTGCTAGATTCATTAATTCTGGGCCATTTTGAATGAGCACATGATTTAGATATATCTATGCACCTGGACACCCTGGATACTCAGCACCCCTCCCCTGCACTTCTCTCAATTAGCTGTTCTCTTTGATTATCTTTTCTCTCATCTTCCTTTTGTTTGGCCCGTCGGTAGTTCGAAACTGCCACAGTTGAGAATATGCAAATGCATTTGTCGCGCGGCCCCTTTTAGATTTTATATGGCATTTTATTGATGTCATCAAGCTGTTTTTGAGCCCTTTGAATAGCATGTTGAATGACAAAACAAGGCTTGAATGGATTATGACAGCTAATACACAACAAAAAGAGGAAGTAGCCTTTGTTATCAGCCAGTGGTAGGGCCTGGCTGTAATTATGTAGAAATTTCTGCTTGATTGAGCGTGAATTGAATGACATACTGGAAAGTTTTCTCCCCTTTTTTTAATTCTGATAACAAAGCCTCAAACTATAAAGTTTCTCTCTTTTTATCCACTGACATTTCCCACACTGTTTATCACGAAAGGTCTTTAACAAAGCCCGACAATGCTTGATACCTGAATTCTTTTTCGTTAGTGAAATCAACCGGCTGGACCTCGGCCTCATTGTGGAGGTGTGGAACAAAGGCCTCATCTGGGACACTATGGTGGGGACAGCCTGGATTCCTCTAAAGAGTATTCAACAATCAGAGGAGGTTGGAATACGCACCCACACACAAATCACACAGTCTGGGGGGAAAAAACACACAGTAGAATTGAAAACGGGTGCTTTTTTGCATTTCCCTACTGACATTACTAGGTTTCTCATTTGTAAAAAAGGTACAGCGTTTCACTTCAGCATTCTTTTTACCTCCACAAACATTCAGATACAGTGGGGCTTCAGTGTTAACTAGCTTCAAAATAATAATACAGAGCATTTGTTTTATTGATTGCTGTTGGGATGTAAAGAGAATTTCAATAAATATAACAAAAGTGCTTCTGAAATAAATTGCCCAGCTTTCATAAGACTAGCTGATATACTTGCATATTCCTCTTGGAAATTATAATTATGATGTAGGTAGAAGAGTTGACACAAGGAAGGTCCAATTGTCTAGCAAGGTAAACATCAATATACATATCTAATTGCAGGAGGGCTCAGGCGACTGGATCTTTCTGGATTCAGAGGTCCTGATGAAGGCGGATGAGATATATGGCACCAAGAACCCAACACCTCATCGAGTCCTACTGGATACTCGCTTTGAGCTGCCTTTTGGTGAGATTTTATGGTTGCCAGTCCCTTTTGTTATCCCGTCGCTTTGTATTTTAGCTGCACATTGAACTTCCAGAGCAAGGAACACCACATACCAAAGTTTCAGGTGATTATGTGATAGGGTTGGGCTGCTGCGATCCATCAACAATGGTGAAAGCCCTTACTTTCTCCATCAAAGTATGTTTTATAAAGTCGGCCAAATGACAGAACTCTCTTTTTTCCTGAGTTGTCAACATCTGTTATCACGGGAGCAGGTGAGCTGTGTGTCAAACGATCAAAACCAACATCTGCATGACTTAACCCCCCGAATTTTGTGCAATTTTGTAGACATCGCCCAACCCTATTATGTAAGACGTTTCGTAATGCTGTCATCTACTCTGTCAACAGTGAGGTAGAGAGAACATTAGTGATTCTGGTTACCGCAGGGCAAATCAAACCTGGATCCACTGAGCTACACAAAGGCCACATGTATTTCTTGGTGAAATGTCAGCAGTCGGTTTCTGAGGCTACACAGGAAAACGTATCCAGCCTGAGGCACTGTGTAAAAAATCGGTGATGCCTTGTAACCTGGTGTCCAGTAGTCTTATGCAAGCGTACCTTGCATTGATCCGTTAACTTGATTAGAAAACATAAGGACCACATGGACAACATACAGTACAAGCAGTACATGCACTCTACATGAGTAGAATATGAAGTCATATTTACATAACATACATAACATTATCTCATAGCATGATGTGAAGAACACTTATGTTGAAAAACTAATGGCCAGAAACAGGGCACTCTCAGACATTTGTCTTACTGTCTAATGTCCTCTATGTGGTTCCATTTGGGATGAGGAGTTTCTGTTCTGCTTAAATTGAGGGCACTGACTCATCAATGGCAGATTCCCCTTTATTAACTTAGGTTCAGTAAATATAATTTTGTCTTTTCCAGGTTGATCCATTGTGGCCAACAGGATTAAGGAACCATTAAGAATGCTTTTTATATATATTGCTAACATTAGGAAGAGGAGAGTATGTCTGTGAGAGAGACACTCAGTCCATTAACCACTTACTCGTTGGTTTCTGGAATCACCCACAGCAGCATTTGCTGCATTTATTGTTTTTGGGGAGGTTTTCTGACTTGAGAAAAGAAGATCCGCTCTTGCTGAGCATTATCGATCATACTAACGTTTGAGTCCCTTTGGACATTCATCAAAAGGGTTTTCTGACCAACTGGGGCCAGAGGAAGTCCACAACAAACTGACAGGCACATAACTATGGCATATTTCCTTCTTGTAACAAGTTGTTACATGTTAGCAATCAATTGCCTATTTATACATCCAGCAACAATAGCATTCATTTGGAGATGTGTCCACCGGAATAAAGTAACATTATGTGTGATTTTGCACCCTTGCCATTTCAGAGTATAATTCACGTCTGTGGTAAATAAGGACAGGTGTACACATGCATTGATCATTTATTTGTTATGATGATACTTACTTACACAACTTTGCTAACACAGCCAAACATCAAGAAAGTTTGACAACACAAGACATAGCAATATCACTTACTAGTGCAACAGAAAGAATGCCATCTTGGCATCTGTCTTGCCGCCTTTTATTTCATGAAGCTCTTGGCAACGTCCAGAGGGCCCTCGCTTGGTCAGTCTCATTTTCTCTTCTTAGATTCCTCCTTCAACGTTCTCTATGGTCTCCTCACCTCTGCTATTAGCTGTCCATACAGGCTGCTGGGCCCGGTTATGTTGCCTGTTCGCCTTCCTCCGGCACGACACCAGTGCCACTCTCCACCAGCAGCAGCATAATATTACTTCCAACTTGGGTGGCAAGCTAGCCAACAAAGCTAGTCAGCAACCGATGCAAAGCCACATAGAGTATTGTTACTGATGTCAGATTGTGTTATCTAGGAACTTTGCTAAGATCAACTTGAGGTTTGTAGTCTGTGAAAACTATGCTAACACATGCAAACATCAAGCAAGCTCAACAACACAAGACACAGCAAGCCAGCTGATTAAGCAAGTTATTACTTACGAGTTCAACAGCAAGAAGGCCAGCTCTGCATCTATCCTGCATCCTGTCGGCCCTTTTAGCTAACACCGAGTGTATAAACTCTTTATCGGTCTCTTGCTTTCTCTTTTTCTCTTCTTGATTCTTCGTACGTCTTCTTTGGTCTTTTTGCAGCCTCTGACATATATTATATCTTCCAAAGAAATTGCATTGCACTTTATATACTCTTTGCTCATAATGTTGCCTTAATGTAAGATCAAAAGTTAACTCTCCCTTTGTTAACTCTTTTTTAGTCTCCACTAACTCCTGAGAAAACTGTCTGGGTCTTTAGCTGTTAGATGTTCTTCTTTCTTCACCAGCTAGCGGTTAACATTGTCTGTATGCTGTTTGGTGCTGGGGATGTAGTGTATGGTGAGTTTTATCAGAGCTTTTTTGCTGAAAACTGCTGCCTGCTGTTTGAAACATGGCCATAAAATAAGCCATAAAACCAAAACAATCAGTTAAGAGGCTACAAATTCACTGATTGTCAATACAACCATCCCCTTTTACAATACATGTAGTAATATGATTTGTTGTTAATATATAAAAATATTGATCAGGAGAGCTTTCCTGTCTTCCGTAGTGGTGGCCACAACCCACTCACTATACCTTGTTGGACTGCATTTATCAGCCAGTATGTTAGACCCTATAAATTGATTAACGTGATAAAAAGGATTTCAGGTTAAAAGTCCTGTTGATAATTAACAGCATGAGGTAATTTATGCACTTAATTTCATTTAATAAAAAATTTCCCAGGGGACTATTCAATGCTCTTCAAGGGTGAAATGTCCCCTGTGCTCTTCCTGCTCTCTGTGTCTTTCGACCACAGGTCTACCTATAATATCTACTATCGGCAGCGCTGCATATGGAGCTCAAGCCTTGTGATCAATAGGCATCAAAGTTAAAGCAGGGTGTCTGTCCACTGAGTGGGAGAGGGCCTCTTCCTCTGTTTTAAGAAGAGACCTTTCAAGGTTGCAGGAGGCCACCATGACTGTCTGTGCCACCAGAGCCATTCATTAAAGCTGTGGGTCGGTTGTCTTTGAAGCCCTGGCCTTTGTGTGAGTGGCCTTTAATGTGTATCTGTCTACAGAGCAGCACAAATCCCCCTATAAAATGGGAATGGTGAGAGAGTTTTATTTTTTTTAGGTAGTAGTTATTATTATGTGATACTTTACTGTACTTGTACTGCCTTGTAAAATGTGTTTGGTATGGACATTGGATCTCTGTCGCTATGATGAAATGTTCCTGACATTTCTGATCCTCCTCCCCTTAACAGTTTGTGGCCACTGCTAACTAACTGTTTTCATTTCCTCACTCCTGAGAGGCTCATGAGAAATTAAACGGGCATCCATTTTTCATGATGGCATCCTGGAGTAGGATGCTTGAAATCAGAGGGAAGAGGATGTTGACTTTAAACACAGTTTCACATTTATGTGCGTTTGTTGTCTGCATATTTCTGTACCAGACATCCCAGATGATGAGGCACACTACTGGACAGGCAAGCTGGAACGCATCAATACCATGAGAATCGATGATGAGGTGAGGTGCAAATTACAGAGATTTTACTGCTTTTATTTATATGAAGGAATAACAGAGCATCAGTGTGTAAAGCAAAGTAGAAGAAACAAGCAAAGTACATTAACTCAATACAGTTTTGGTATCTTTTGAAAAACAAACAAAAAACTACTTGTATGTTCCTGTTTACTACTACTACTCTTGTGCTAATGACACACAACTGCTATAGTTATTTTTGTTGTTAATGCTGATGGAGTCGTGCTAGGAAATTATTGTGGTAATAATAACAACATGAAAAACATACTCGATGCCTGCTGTTTTACTCTCTCTCGTCTGCAGTACCCTCTTCAGGATGACGTTCAGAGTCGCCCACTGCCATTTGCGGCTTCCCAGTGCTGTGAGTGTGCCTGCCCATGCTGCTCTCGGCCTCTAGATGGAGCCAATTCTCCACCCTTGTTCTACTGTCTAATGCAGTAACAGTTGAATCCTCTTAATCGGAGTTGATAATTAAGACTGTACATTTCAAATTCAGTCTGTCCATATTTTTACAAACCCAAATTCATGTTAAAAATTCTCACTTTTTTTGTTTTCCATTCTGAGAACCACTGATGGGGTTCCCTCATCCTCCCACTATTACAGCACAGGGACACTTTTTTTATGTTTTCACATCCCTTACCTCCTCTGACTGTACCTCTCACTTGTAACGTCTGCACTTTCACCAGGCAACTATTTCGGATGGGCTGATCCACTGAGTATGTAAAACAGATTTTGATGAAATTCTCTCCCTGGCCAATCCTCAGTGTCCTCTGCATGTCCCAATGTCCCATAAACCCCAATAACTTGTACTCTATAAAGGTTTCCATGCATTTTATGATCATTAGTCACTTTAACACTTGCTTTTATTCAGTGTTTTCCTTTAACTTCCTTTCCTGCTGTTGCTGTTTTCCTATTTTCTATGCCCTGTGCTGATGTCATATGACCCATGTATACTTTATCCAGAAATTATTGGTTTAGCACTCATCCTAGAAAAAGAAAAAATAGTCAGGACAACTCATCAACTCATCGTGTTTTTTCTCTCGGTCTGAAATGGTGCTCCACACAGCTTTTCAGAAACACTTTTCAAAACATCTTTGAACATGATTAGTTACACCTATATAAATATTTCTGAGAGTCTGCTAAGCAACAGGAGCCTATATCAAATCTTTTAAGTGTAGAATTGCAGTTGCATCACTAAACTGATAGGTGTCAGTATTTGCTAAACTATATTTAGACATATCACCTTGACATTTTGTTGTTCTTACACTTTACTCTATATCAGCACAATCAGTTTATCCTTCTCCCTCTCACTTTATCGCTTTGAAAAGATAAACTCCAGCTGGCCCCTCCAGCAGACACCAAAGTCATGGGTAGCTCTTGAGAGAAGTTTTCTAAGGGCCATCACTGGGGCTGGCAAGGTCACAAGTGTTATATGTAGGTGCTCTTCTTATGACCAGCACGGGTCTGTTGTTATAACTGTGGCAACAACTGCATTTTATGATTAGAAGAGTACTAAATTATATACAGTTGCAGCTATATCAACAAAGTCTTCCATTAATAGGAGAGCTTGCATGTATAAGGGTCTCTTTTAAAAGTGCATGACCTTTGCCCTCGCAGCCTCCCTATTAACCTAGCATTCCAAAATTTGGACTGAAATCCGTCAGCTTTGACATGGATAAATGATAAGCAAGTATTTTTGAAATATGCTTGCTGTCACACAAAACTAAAAACACTAACTAATGTTTCTGGGAAGATTAATTTATTCAGCTGATCTTGTTGCCTGTTGCAGCTCTGGATGACCAGGACAGCGCTGTAGATGACCGGGATAGTGACTACCGCAGTGAGACGAGTAACAGCCTGCCTCCGCGTTACCACACAACGGCTCAGCCCAACTCCTCCATGCACCAGTATCCCATGGGGGCACGGCAGCAGCACCACCCAGACTCCTGCACAGACTCTATCCACAGTTTTGACCTGGAATACAGGGACCAGAGAGGAAACAGGTACACTGAGTATACACAGACTGACCCATACACACCTTGAAACTCACTTTGTCACACGGTCGAATACATGTATTACGATGTAGGCATGCTTTGCCCACCCCCATATACATACATGAGGGACACAAAGGGTTAGAAATGCTTCTCCATATACACTCACTGCCTACTTTATTAGGTACACATTTCTGGTACCAGGTTGGACCCCCTTTTGCCTTCAGAAGTGCCTTAATTCTTTGAGGCTTACTTTCAACAAGATGTTAGAAACATTCCTCAGAGACTTTAGTGTGAATCTCCCGTTCCACCACATCCCAAAGGTTGCTCTATTAGATTGAGATCTGGTAACTGTGGAGGCAATTGGAGTGGTGTTGTCAACCCGGTGTTGTCTTCTGCTGCTGTAGCTCATCTGCTTCAAGGTTCGACCAATTGTGCTTTCAGAGATGGTATTCTGCATAGCTTGGTTGTAACGAGTGGATATTTGAGTTACTGTTGCCTTTCTGTCATCTCGAACCAGTCTGCCCATTCTCCTCTGACCTCCTAGAGAGACAGAGAGAGCAGAGGAGAGAAGCAGGGTGCTCGTAAACGACACGTAAATCAAAACATTGCAGTATAGTTTTTCTGTTCGTTTGGCTCAAATGTTGTGAAAAAGACGATTATAATGATGGGGAATCACATTTTAGCAGATTCTGCGACATTCCATGTAACATTATTTTATTATTTTAAATTATAGGGCCCTACCTGAAAGCATCAAGTTGCTGCCAGGTGATTGGCTGATTAGCTATTTGTGTTTACAAGCAATTGAATAGGTGTACCTAATAAAGCGGCCGGTGAGTGTATGTAACACCTCTGACACAGCGTCAGCAAAAACTGAACCTTAGTGGTCATTTTAATTATTGCAGTATCCTTTTGAATAGTTTGCCTGGCCAAAAATCCAACATGGCTGGAGCTTTGTGCTTTCATTTTTTTGTCTGTGAGCAGGCTTTCCTTTTTGCCATAGTAGATGGTTCACTCAGCAGCTTCTCTAGAGGCTGAATAGATTTTGTCACACCGTGGATTCTCAGCTTAAGTGCTGGAGTATATTCAGCTCTTTCCAGCTTTTTAGTTAAAAATGTAAAATAAAATTTATTATTGTTGTTCTCTACTGACTTGACATCAGGAGACACATCAGACTGTTGTTTAGTAATATGAATTAAGTCAGAATGAGTTGCCAATGTGTCTTTACGAAGGAAATACTACTGCTATTACATAACAGTACATTGTTATTATTTTTATTATTACCACTACACAGATGTTTTGAGGCCAATTTTGGTCCATAAGACAAATGGTCTCGGCACAAGGAGTCTACTTTTGTTCAGTCACGGATTGTCATGGAGTACATGTGTACCAGTGAGACTGCTGCAAATCTGCCTGTGTGGACTGATAGGGAGTTGATCCGGATAATCTACATTAGAAAAAAAAATGGGACTACAGCCAGGGAAAGCTCATTGTTTGTTTTTCTTTTTGTCTTGAGGGTCTGTTGTGTTGGTTTAAGTTCTTGGTTGAGTTTTAAAGGCTCTGAACTTGGTTAACCATTACAGAGGAAATCCCTATATCACCCATGGAGGGAGTGGGTCAGCAGCATTCACACATTTCTTTGGTGATTAAAAACTTATTCAATGTACGCCATGTGGTGTTGATTAAGCAGGCATTTCTCATGAACACTGGCAGTCAGAGTGTTGAAGTGCTGATAAGCATGACTATTGCTGCAGGGATTTACAAAGGTCTATATTCACAGAAGCGCACACTACAGTTTTATTACTCATGCACACTAAAATGTGCAACAAGGTATTTTAGGCAATTTCTCTTATTAAATTTCTTCCTTAGTTTAGCTTAGCTTTCTGATGACAATGTGTAATAAAGCTGTCCCCAACTCTTATATATTTCTTTTATGCTTATTTGTCCTGTAATCTGTTAAAAATGTTGTAATATTATTACAACATTGGTTACTAAGCAGAAGAGCATAATTGTTTCATTTGCATGAAACTGTGATTGTCTTAATTTCTCCATTTATCATACTGCTTAACTTGTGTTTGCATTTTTTCTTCTTGTTTGTTTGCTTTGTCTTTTCTGTCCCTGTATCCTTTCCCCATTTCCTTCCATCCTCCTTCAATCCATTTTTCAACCTAAATTAGATCATTAAACCAGAAAGGAAGGGTCAGAATTATACCAGTAGATTCTGGCATGGGGGTCGAAGATTGGGAAAACAAATACAAAGGGCAGGGCAAGCCTCAGCTGTGTGACTTTTTAGATGAGGAGGAAGACAATGTTATACTGCGAATGGGAAAACCCTACCCTGAGCCATCACTCGCGCCCATCCGTCAAAATACTCAACGTAGAGGTTTTCTGCCTGCCACCTACCCTGAGGGATATGACACTATTGATCGTCGGCGAAAGAAAAAGTTAAGGGACCCAGGAGGGTTGCTCAGTACAGAGGAAGACAAAATGAGAGAAGAGGCTTTTCCCTCTGATCTTGCACTTCTCCGTGAGAAGAGAGGGGAGCTGTTTATGCGGCAGGTAGCAGAGATGCAGGAAGAGGAGGAGCGTATCACATCATGCCTCAGGCCATACAATGGGCTTCTGTACAAGACAAGGATGTGGGCTAAAAATGAGTTGGACAACACTTTGGAGAATTATGTAGCATACAAAAAAGAGCAAGATGCTAGAATGAGGGCACGGTTTGATTTTGATTTAGAGTGTTCTGAGGATTTGCACTACTCCATAGGAGCAGATGAGGATATTGATGACATTGCCTTTATAGCAGATGACTTTAAGCAAGAGAACGCATTACATTACAAAGACAGGTATTCCTTCTCCTATGAGGGCCACATAAAGAATTCTCAGGGTCTTCGAGAGAAGAAGTGTGGGAAAGCTAAAATTGGAGGATGGGCTCCAGAGGCAATGCTGTCTCCTGTAGAGGAACCAAGTGATGAATATGTAGACCCAATGGATGAGCTCCAGTGTCTAGTTGAAACAGTTTCTGAATACCTTGCTGAGAAAGAGGAAGAAATCAGCAGGTACGGTTCCCTTCCTAAATCAAGCAAATCTAGGCTATCATCCCAGGGTAGCATTAGAACCGATTCTTTTGGAGAGGACCAAAATAGTTCATCAAAGGATCCTAAAGGAGAAACCCAATCACACACTCCTTCTGACCAGAACATCTCAGGAGTTAAAAATGCCATGAGCTCATTATTTAGTTCTCTCACTGACAGAGTTGGAGGATGCCCCAAACAGCCTGTCCCATCTCAACAAGCACCAACAGTACAACCCTCACAATCTGGACTAACAAAACTGTTTTCCTTTATTCCTAAATCAACTAGCTCTGCTCCTGTAGCTGTTGTATCTCCAGTAGAATGTTCTCCTGAAAAATCATTCAGTGTTTTGCTTTCTAAGCCACCATGTGATGCCAGTACACAAGGTCATAATCAAGAAACACAAACGAGTCAGACTCAAACAAGTACAAAAGAACATGAACCTGAGTTTGTAAGCAAACCTCAGAGTGGTCCAGGAAACTCAATCATGGGCAAATTGAATCCTTTAAACCTTTTTTCAGCAGGAGATAATAGTCACTTAGCTGAATACAAACAGGGACCAAAGTCCAGATATCCTCAAGGCAATGTACAGTGGGATGAGAAACATGTTCATCAAGGTAAACAGTCGATGATCACAGGAGGAGGTGGGAAATCAGAAACAATAAGTTCATCACAAGAGAAACATTTAGGACAAAAACATGATGAAAATATAAATGGCAGACAAAATCCAGTGAGTTACAAACAAGAAAATGTGCCTGTTCCGGGACCAGCAAGGCCAGCTGGCCAAACACAATCAGCAAACACTCGATTCTTTAGCCCTTTGACAAAGTCATTAAGTTCATTGATCACACCTGCTGTGCCCGTTCCACCTCAGGGAGCTCCACCTGTGGCAGTTTATCCAGTGTTTAGATCCACAGAGGATCCCCGACTAGATAAACTAGCTGAAGACCCATCATTAACTAGTAAGCTTAAACTGCCTTTCCTCTCCTCTGAAAGTGTCTCCACTCAGCAACATCCTAAAACAGAGGGAGGCATACTCTCTGGTTTTTTAAAGTTTGCATCCAGTGAAGATGTTAGTGCCTCCGTGAACACAGATAATACTGTGCAGCCATGCCATGATTCAACTTCAACAACCTCCACCACATTTACACAGAAGTCTGCTGTGCCCCAGGAAAACACTGAGAAAGGATGGTTTTCCAGCATATTTAACCTTACCTCTGCTCCTTCTGGTTCAAACCAGAATTTTACTAGTAATCAGCAATCTCAGAACAGCAAAACTACATGTGGCTCACATGCACAGCAAACATCAAATCAGAAACCGACAGCAGCCTATCATGGAATGCATCATCAAGCTTCCAATCAGCCTGAATCACAAAGTTATTTGACAGGTCTTTTTAAAGGGAGCTCAACTGAGGACATGTCTAATATGGGCTCTGATCAACCCAAACAAGGAGGACTTGTCTCTGGACTTCTTAAATTTGGCTCTACCAGTGACCCATCTGGCAGTTTACCACAGCAGGCTTCCCATAACAATCAGCCACCCAGGAACAGTAATTCCCCACAGTTTTCTCCTCCCCTTCGCCCACAACAACATTCTTCAGCTCCACAGCTAGGGGGCCTTGTCTCAGGGCTATTGAAGTTTTCATCAAAAGAAGATATACCACAAAATGTACAACCTTCGGAAGCTGAAAAGCAGAGGAACATCCCTGGCATTTACTCTGGTCAGCAACAGACGTTAGATGAATCTCAGCAAACACAACCTCAGCAAAAGGGGCTGTTACCTGGATTGCTTAAATTTGCATCCTCTGAGAATATGTCAAGCAGCCAAACAGTTCAGCACCAACAAACCACTGTTCAACATAATCATCAGGATTTCAGCCAACAGAAAACTCTAGGTCTGAACCAAGGACCTCATCTCAGGAATAGAACATGCAATCAGCAAGTTGTCCAACAGGAGACAAGTAAACCGGGCTTTACTCGTCAACAAACTGTTCCACTTCAGCAACCACCATCCCAACAAGGTGGTCTTTTATCTGGTCTTTTTAAATTTGCTTCAGCAGACAACATAAATGCACAAAAGCAACCATTAGATCAAAATCATGGAATTACCTCAAGTAAATCTAGCCATGAGCAAACGCGACCAAGGGATATCCCAGTTTCCAACCAAAATCAACTACCCAATAGCTCAACACAAAAAGCAACTCAAGCAAGTGGTCTACTTTCTGGACTATTCAAATCCCCCTCAGAAAATATGTCTCAACAACAGCAGGCCAAAATAATCCATGAGATGAAACAACAAATCAAGGTGCCATGTAGCCAAACTGCTGAAACAGAGCTAGAGACAGCATGCCAATCTGGAGTGTTCTCAGGGTTGTTTAACAAGTTAACAAAATCACCTGAAAACATTGACACAGCCTGCCAGACATCAACAGGACAATCACTGAATGAGAAAGCCAATAATTATACAGTCACAATGAAGACCCCACTGCAAACACAGTCACGCACTAATTTAACACAACAATCCTCTCAAGAACATGCAGTGACAGAGAAGAGGATTCCACAAACTGCCCAGCAAGGGTTTTTATCTGGACTGTTTAGCAAAAATGTAACTGAGGATCCTTCTACTTCTAAAAAAGTAGACACATCAAGTCAGAATACAGAACAACAGACGCACACAACTAAATTCACTGAGTTACATTCAGACATATTAAAAAGTGCTTCCTCAGACTTTAGAAGGGACAGCTATCAAAGAGATTATCTCAGTCCAGGACAGAGCAGACATGCATTAGTCCGTCCAACTACCTCAATTGATACTGATAGTTTAGACTTAAGAACCTCAGCTACTTTTGCAAGATCTCTTCAGAGTCAGGCAACATACTCCTCAATTAGCACAGGTAATTTATCTCAGTTATATTATTCTGGCTCACTACAGTCAGTTCACCCAATGGCTTATAGTACAGGAAATGTTCATTCCCTTTTACAAAACCATGCAAGTTCTTCAGTAATGACTATGCAGCCATATATTGGCAGAAGTAATTCCTCTTTGTATGGATCTACAAGTCAAAATCTTTACCAATGTCAGCTGTCCCCTTTTGGAACAAGTCCTTCTTATGATGAAAACCAGTGGATCCGTGAAAGTGCTCTATGGCAGCAGTTTCAGAATGAATCACTGAATTATCAATACCAAGGAGAGGATCAGGTCTATACACAGAGCTGTGAAGATGCGTCATCTGCTCTTTGCGGCAACTCCTCAAATGTATATCAACCATTTAACTCACCATTGCAAGGTGTAGTTTGTCACCAAGATCAAATTGGACCATATCAGTTGGAGGGACACAGGAACGATGATCCATATTCCAAAAGGAAATTATGGAACAGTTATGAAGACTTGGGAAACATGGAATATTTACCAAATGAGGAGGGTGCTTTGAACTTAACTACTAAACAGAGTAATGCAAAGTTTGGAAAATGGCACTCGTTTAATGATGGTAGCACTTACAGCTTGAATGGAGTTTCATATCATGAAGGTTATTACGAGGAGACTGCGCCAAGCTTATCTTATTCGGCTAACTGGCAATATGGAATGGATAATGCATGCCGACCAAATGTTCATAATGGTGGCATGATCCATCAGAGTCAGTTTAATTTGAATAGACCTGTAGATTCAAATTGTCCTCCAAGTACCACAACTGATAGAGAAGACTCCCTGTACCTCGAAGACACTGAATGGTATCAGCAGTGGCTTGCACTTTTGGAGCAAGGAATGTGGTGGCCAGCAGAAGATGGTGATTGTGGCTACTTTGTTTACACAGATCATGAGTACATTTATGCCTTGCTTACAGATGCAGCAGGTGAATATGTGTATGCGTGTGCCCCTGAAGGCGAGTCTTTAGATGGTTTTCCCAGTGCTTGGCTGTATAATGAAATGGTTTTAGTCTGTGGCTTTAAAATTCCACTTTACAATGAGGATGAGCTTATTTGGCTACCTGGTCAAGATCAAAGTAATTCACAACTTCTTAATGCCCCCCTGGATTTGTCTGCTGCTTATAGAAAAGGAAATCAGATCATGAATTTAAATCTTGAGCAGTTCTCACAAATGTTTGAAAATTCTTTTCTGTCACAAGCGCAACAAGGTGTAGATTTGACATCTTACAGAATAAACAAGGTCAGGATGGATCCAAGACAGCCCAGTTATATATATGAAGACCAGTGCAAAGATGTTATTGACCTTTCCTGTCGTAATAAAGACCACATTGGCCCGTATTGGAATAACCAGGAAATGAAGACATTTCTTGCTCAAAAGGTTTCTGTTTCCCTGAACTCTACTCCTACTGTGAATTCAAATCAGCAGCTACTTTATAACTGTTATGAACCTAGCCAACGGCGGCGTTCATCCACTGGGGTTACAGTGAAGCATGTAGATGATGTATTGGAGGAAGAATGGAGGAAGAGAGTGTCTCCAGGAGAAGTACAACCTAATCGTCAAGTCAAAAAGATTTCTTCCCTCATTTCCTCTTTTGTGGGCAAAACATCACAGGTGGAATACAATAATACTAGCAAATCCTCCGGTGATCAAGCTTCTGATAAAAATTCAAAGAACGTTCTCTCAGCAGGTTTCCAAAATCTGAAGTCAAAGATCATCAAAGAAGAAACTACTGCTGTTGTGACTCAGCCAGAAAGTGTTAAACAACAAATGCAGAGGCCAGCTACCATGCAGCAAAGAATTTTGCCCACAGTACCAACAACTGCTCATGTGACTCACCCCCCAATACAATCACATACAACTTCACAGAAACCGAGACTGTCACGTCAGACTACCATGACACAACAAGAAACCCCACCACCACAACCCAATGTCACAGTGCCTTTAGGATTAAAAGAATCTCTTAATAAATCTGGTCCACAAAGACAATTTACAGCTGATAAGTCAATGGATATACCAGTGGAGAAACCATCTGAACAACCACAGGCAGGCTTCATGAACTTTCTGAAATCTGCAGTAGGAATAGAAGAACCAAAGCCAGATCCCCAGAAATTTTCTCAGACATCTTCCAATCAACAGAGCAAAACTGGTAGCACTTCTTCCTTACCAGACAGTGCTCCTGCAAATAAAGAGGCTACAGGAGTTTCAAATCTCTTTGGATCAGTAAGCAGCCTATTTAATACTGAACCCTCCCCACCACAGCAAATGAAACCTAGTGTTACAGAGGGTTCACTGACATCAGCATCTAGACCTAAGAGTATACAGAGACAACAAACAATGGATCAAAGTGGTACCCCTCGGCCCGCACAGAACCAACCCCCAAACAAAAGTATATCCCAAGAATTTCCTCCCAAGTCTTCCACAGGCCCTGCTACAAGTAGATCAGAAACTATGCCACCTACACAACAGACAAAACATGAAACGGGAACTAAACCATCTGGTGGACTGTTTGGATTTTCAATTGGAGAAATGCTGGCGGGATCAACAGCATCTTCCCAATCTGGACCCACACCTGCACCAGCTACAGCTCCACAAGAAGAATCACTGGGTAAAAGTATATTCTCACTGTTTAGTGGGCCAAATCCTCCGCAGGCTGCACCTAAAACCGGGCCCTTGCCTCACACACATCCAACTAGTGCAGCACCACAACCTCCCCAACAGGAATCACTTGGTACAAGTATATTATCACTGTTTAGTGGACCAAATCCTCCGCAGGCTGCACCTAAAACCGGGCCCTTGCCTCACACACATCCAACTAGCGCAGCCCCACAACCTCCCCAACAGGAATCACTTGGTACAAGTTTATTATCAATGTTTGGCGGATCAAGTCCTCCTCAACCACCTCCTCAAACCAAGCCTGCTGCTGAGGTACCACAACAGAGAACTGTTCCTCCAAAAGATCCCCCAAATACAGGATTCCTTTCCATGTTTGGTGGTCCCAACACGCAACAGTCTCAATCCCAAACAGGATCTCCTCTAGGGGGATTTCTGCCTGGGTCATCAAGTACAACTGAAAGCCCAATGAAGGGACTGTTGTCAATGTTTAGTGATCCCAGTCCTCCACAGACTCAACCACCAACGTCACCATCTCAACAAAGAGTAGCTCAATCGCAAACTCAACGACAAGGGGAACCTCAAACACAATCTAAACCACAAACACAGCCTCAAGCACAAGGGCAGCCAGTCACCTCTGTTCTTGGGGGGATATTTGGTGGCTTGTCTTCCTCTAGTGAAAGTCCAAGAAAAGCTTTGTTCTCCATGTTTAGTGGTCCCAGTGCTCCTCAGACACCAGGAGCTGGTGGAAGTGCAAATATGTCTACTTCCACAGAGACTGCAGGACCCAAAGAACCTGCAAAGAGTATACTCTCTGTTTTTAATGATGTGTCACCTCCACAGCAGACTCCCAGTTCATCATCTGCTATTGTTAGCAATATTAAAGAGCCACCAACTACTAATTTCCAACAAGGTTCTTCTCAAATGACATCTGTTTCCATTAGCCATGTCCCAGAGACAGCAGGTACCAGAGAAATATCAA
Source organism: Micropterus dolomieu (assembly GCF_021292245.1). Classification (NCBI taxonomy): domain Eukaryota; kingdom Metazoa; phylum Chordata; class Actinopteri; order Centrarchiformes; family Centrarchidae; genus Micropterus; species Micropterus dolomieu. The sequence goes on along the minus strand of NC_060162.1, from coordinate 21,546,491 downwards.
GTGAAGTGTCTGTTGGGCCATCCACTGATACTACTATAGATACCACACTGGGTCCCACAATTAAAAGCACTGCTATTGCTTTGAAGGAACCGAATTCAGAATGTGTCACAGTGCAAAAGGAAACAAGCATAGAAGGTGTACCCCAGGATCCTGCTCCCTCTAAAGATCCACCAACTTCCGGACTTCTGTCAACGATCAGTGGATTAGGCTCACAGGCTCCATCCTCACAAGCTGGATTCATTTCAGACAGTCCAGGAAAAGGTTTGCTTTCATTATTTTCTGGGCCCAGCACTGTAAGTCCTTCACCCACAGGGTCTGCACCTGGACCATCAGGTCCCAATGACCCACCAGCCAAAGGCTTGTTCTCTGTGTTGGGAGGTTCTGCCCCTCAGCCCTCTTCTCAGCCTGGAAGTTCTATATTAGGGGCAATGTTTGGAGGCTCTTCACCCCAAACAGCTTCTCAAACGGGGGGATCATTCCTAGGTGGTTTATTTGGAGGTTCTGCTCCCCACGCTGCTCCTCAAAGTGGTCCCGCCAAGATTGGAGGCCCTGCTCCTCAGACAGCAGAACCTCAGGCAGGGGCATCCTTACTTGGAGGGTTATTTGGCGGATCTGGTCCCCAGGCTGCTGGATCACAGACTGGAGGGTCTATTTTGGGTGGGATTTTCGGAGGATCAGCAGCTTCAACTACAGCACCTCAGACTATTGGGTCCTTTGGTGGAATGTTTGGTGGGGCAACCTACCAAACTTCAACATCCTCAAATAGTAGTTCTAAATTTGAAGGTATTTTGGGGGGATCATCATCTCAAACAGTTACTGCACAGACTGGTGCATCTAATCTGGGTAACATTTTACCTGGAGCTTCTGCTCCTAATAAGACACCTGATAAAAGTTTGCTTTCAATGCTTGGAGGATCTGCTGCACCTGCAACTCCCACTGCAGTAGCTACTCCAAATCAACCAAATGATTACGGCAAACCTGCTCTAGCTGGTCCTGAAACGTCTCTAATCGACACTGCTACTACAAGCAAAGAGCAGACAGAAACACTGCAGCGACCTGACAGTTCAGTTCAGTGTCTCGAGGTAAGCTTAGCCAAAACTCATGGCAATGCCATCAAAGAAGTTCATCACCAAGATGCCACAAAGCCAGCTGGTTTAGTTGATGATATTCAGTCTAAACAATCTGAAAATTGTGAACAAGAAAAAACACCTGCTAGACCAGAGCTTGTGAGTGGTCAGTCGAGTCAAGATACAATACCACCTAAAGTAGAAGAGGAAACACTAGCTGCTCAGTCAGCAAGTGCTGTGGTCGAGGGACCTCAAAAGCTTCCAGAGCAAGAGAAATCTGTTGGTGACTCGTCTGCAGATACAGTTACAGGCTTTATGTCCTCCCTTTTCAAACCAACAGTTGCTCCCACTGAAGGACCTCAGCAACAGCAGAAGAGCTCACTTTTTGGTCTTGGAGGAACAGCACCCCAAAGTGCTACCGTTCCGCCTGGAGCATCACAATTAGGAGGAATTTTTGGAGGGCCTAACACAGAGACCGCAGCTCCCCAGACAGGGCTGTCATTACTAGGAGGTTTATTCAAGGGGTCTGCTCCTCAGTCTGGTTCTCAAACCACTGCCCCTGCCACTGGAGGGTCAATATTAGGTGGGATGTTTGGAGGAGGATCCACTGCCAAGTCTGTAGGTCCCCAGACTGGTGGATCATTACTAGGTGGGATGTTTGGAGGATCTACGGCAACAGCACAGCCTGGTGGTTCTTTACTTGGAGGAATGTTTGGAGGAGTCCCTGCTCAGACTGCAGGATCACAGACTGGAACATCAATACTTGGGGGTATAGGCGGGTCTTTATTTGGTGGTATGGGACAACCACCTAAGCCATCTGAACCAATGCCAGCTGAGCCCAAGCCAACGCCTGGTACTGCTCCACCATCACAGATTAAGAATGATAGTTCGCCACCAAAAGTATCTCCATCTGACACTGAGACTAGCCCAAATAAAATAGTGGACTCAAATCTACCAGATAACGATCAAGTAAAACCTGGCTGCCTAACAAGTAATAGTGCCATGGAGTCTGAGGCTGCTTGTCCAGAAACCTCTGCTGTAACAAGTGATTCAATAAGCACTGCATGTGACCTCACTCATCAGATAGATAACACTGAAAAAGAAAGGTTAGCTGTTGAGGGAGAGGTGATACAGGAGAAGCCTGTGGTCATTAAAGAAGACCCTGAGAGTAAAGAAAGTGACAAATCAGCCCCACCTGATACCCAAGAAACAAATAGTAATATAGCTCCTCCAGCTAATCAGTTGCCCAACAATGCAGAGCCACCTCAAGCTAAGTCTCTGTTTGGTTTTATATCGACACAGAGTGATACGGGAAAGTCTTTTGGATCCCTGTTTTCACCAACAATGCCGTCAGCTGCTCTGTCAATGCCTCAAACAGAAGGAGGCAGTGGTCTGTTTTCAGGATTAAAAACACTTTCTGGAGGCCTGTTTCAAGAGGAAAAACATGTTGCTGGAAAACAACAGCCACCCACCACATCATTATTTGGAACAAAAATAAGTTTTCCTTGGCAGGCAGAGCCACCCAAGCCACAAGCTGTCCCAGTTATAACATCTCAACCCAAAACTAACAGCACGCCAACAAGTGATCAAACACATACTGTACAACAAAAAGTTGCAACATCTGATGCCCAAAAAACTGAATCGGTAGGTTCCACAGATGATATAACAAACACCCAGATTTGCATCTCCACTCCTGAAGTAGACCCTTCAGCATCCCTAACCCCCAAGGAGAAGGAAAGGCTTGTAGAAACATACCCTCCTGCAGGTCCTATCTCTGGAGTGCAGCTGGACAACCAGTCCCAGAAGGATCTATTGAATGCAAAAAGGCTAGTAGAAGCATAATAAATGGCATTCTCCTTCACCATTTATGATGCATTGACAGCTTGAAAAAATGTATTCCCTGTCCAGCTCTGCAATCCATCTCACTAGTTTAATTTAATATTTAGCGTGAGAGTATGTTCTATGTGTGCGTGTGTATTCTTTGATATGGGTATTTTGTGTGCAGCATTTACATAATTTTGCATGTCATTGCAAAACAGAATTCCAAAACAAAATTTACATATTTATATAATAATGGGCAATTCACAAGTGAATGTACTTAATCATTCATTAATTCAATAAAGAGGGATACTTTCTTGTGCTACTCCTCTCATAGTTTGAGACTGATTTATGGATTGCCTGAACTTAAATGATGTTAATTTTGATTATTGTCATCATAGTTCTGCACTTACAAATGAGGTAAAGTAATATCTTCTGCAAATGCATATGTCTCAGCAACTGTTTTTGAACTATTCTTCTCTTTTTAGTTTGTCAAGAGGCATATTTATCAAATCAAATATAAGCATGACTACATGCAACATTATAAATAATGTAAATTTTGTTTAAGCATGGAATTCTGATTTTTGTTGTGTATTATTTGATATGGTGAAAATTATTTAGAATTGTTGATCTATTTTTGGAAATAAAATATTGTAAATCCTTACCATTTAACCAAGAAATTCAAATGATACAAATGTAGCTAATCTGCCCCTAAAAATGAAATGAAATCGGTTATTTTATTTTATTAAAAGGTACAATTTAAAAAACATAGATCAACTCTGCATATTTTACTGTCCACGTTCATCTGTACTTCATCCCCCTTGCCCTTCATAAGCTTACTAACCATCGTACACTGTATCTGTTCTGTCTTGTGGACAAGTGAAAGGGAAAACATTGGCAATAAAATATGCAGATGTAATAGTAGTTGAGAAATATACACTTTTTTAGTAAGGACTAGTAGTTACTGGGGATTATATACCTCACATCACAAAATAGAGCATACTCTTGTGTGCCATTTCTAATTGGAAATGCAACTCTATTGTAGAAAAAGAATGCGGTGTATAATGCACATGCTAACACATTGATACAATTTTCATTATTTTTCAACATGCAACAGCCTCCATGCAAGGTTGGGTATCTTTTGAGGGCATGATGTGGTGTGTGTATGCTATACCAATGAAAATTGGTAGAGGTTATCAATAAAAGTAGACATTTACTAAATAGTTACATAGTGTTTTCAAATAATTCTTAGTAGATGGGTGGGGTTTATTACAACCCAAAAATGATTGTTTCATGTGCATTGACACTATTTCTAAAATAAAGAAGTACTTAAAATGTTCCATGTAACAATCCCCACGTATCTAACCTTGGCTAGAGGAAAAATGTAAACCACAAAAATGTTTAGAAATAGTTTTTCACCCAATTAAAAAAAATATTCTGATTGAATATTTTCCTGACTCCTCTCTCACCATTTTAGTCCAGTGGAAAGTAGTCGCTTTGGGTCATCAGGAAACCTGAGCCAGACCAGCTCCCAGCTTAGTGAGACTGGCCAGGAGAGCACTGGAGGGTCAGAACTGGAGGAGTCCTACCATTCCTACCACAGTACCGGCTTTCAGCCCTCCATCAATGGTCAGCGACGCACCAATGGACATCTTCCCACCAACAGACACTCTACTTTCAGTGAGAAGGATATACATAGGATGTCCCCTGAAGTAGGACGAGGCCTGAAAAATGACACACAATCAGAGAGAGGTTCTTCTAAACTTCAAAGGTATGGTTTTGCTCAGAATTCTACTCAGTTTTGTATGTGCTATGATGTAGGTGCATGGGAACTGAGAGATCTTTCTGCCATTCTACTCTTAAATCCATGTAACTCAGGTTCCACGATGAAGGGGTGCCATTACCCTTTTCCCCATCCAGAGTTCGTTGGTTGAAGGCCATCAATAAAGTCAGGGTTCAGCTCCGGGAGGTAGGCAGTGTTTCACTTCACCAAGATCTGTTATCTCTCACTTCTGAAGACTGACTTTCTTACCATCTTCTTTCCTACCCTACCACACATACACAAAGATTACACATAATACATGCACATATAAACACTCACAATTCTTTGAAAACGGTTGAGTTTGACCTCTTTGGTTGTTTAATATAATGCACTAAAATGTATTAGATTAATATTAAAGCTGCAGCTGTATGCCCATATGGTTACACTCATTCATTCTTGGGAGCTGTGGAGTACACAGACAGACTTTTGAACATTGGCTATTTAAGGATTCAGTGCCTTATCAAAGGCACCCCAGAGAGAATTTTCAAGTTAAAGAGGTGGTATTATGCTCATTTTCAGGTTCAAAATCTTAATTAGGGGTTGTACCAGAACAGGTTTCCATGGTTTAATTTTCAAAAAACACCATATTTTTCTCATACTGCACATTGCTGCAGCTCAACTTTTCACCCTATGTGTTGTACGCTCCGCTCTTGAGCTACAGAGTGATGCATCTTACTTGTACAAAATCTTTGTTGGGAGTTGCACATGCGCAGTTCCCAGGTAAAGACTACTTGCCAATCAGAAGCAGAGAAGGGCGGGTCGCAAGAAACAAGGAAGTGTGATCCAAATCAAAGCTGCTTCAGACTGTGAGCGTAACCTAGCAGATGGTATAAGTTGCTCACAAGTCCACAACCACACATCATTGTTCCACATCTTACCTTAAACCACTACAAAAGTCACCATATTTCAACTCAATTTTACATAAAAATTGGCCAAACAATTTGAACGTTTGCTCAGTAGCTTTCACATCGGGTGTAACATTAGCTTTATAGCTATAACTTTAGCTGTGTTAGCCAATGTTTACAACAACTCCGCACTTGTCACCAACAGTCTGTGAAGTTACATTGCCGTGTTTATTTTAAATATAATTCACAACCAATAAAGCATACTTTCAGGTACTGATTGTGAATTTCCAGGCCCAAACAGAGTCGGAGTTGCATCGTCTTTTAGGACTAAACGTTGAACTGTAGCCGGTGTTCCGACGATCTATGCTGCCTTGCCGAAAAATGCTACCATAGCACAAATCGATAGACTCAACTCTACTTGTCCCTGCTCCGTTTTCCATTGCAGATAGCACCCAGAGATGGTACGTAGCTTGTTGTCATAGTGATGCCACACACAACTGCCGTGACGTAATGTTCAATGTGACACACACACCAGCGATCCACACAGCTTTCTCTTCAACGTTTCCTCAAAATGTAAAGACAGATAAGCGGCATGAAAACCTTCCAGCTGTGTTTCCTCTGCCGTTGTTGCTGCAGCGGTCTATGTGACGGTGGGAGCAGAGGGCTCTGTGAGCGGGCGGCTAGCCGGCCTTACACGCTCCTCCCGCGGTTGGTACAGGCTTCCCCCGCAGCAGAGCTCCTCAACACCAGAAATATTCAAACTCATTTTTGTTCCGCCATCACTTCTCGTAAAACTGTCAATATTCGAAATCTACACAGCTGATTTCTCACCTCAAAACTTTTCAGAAGTGGATTTAGTGATGAAATTCCATACGAAAATGTAAAATATAAAACTTTCTGTTGCTGGCCTCTGTCTGGCACATGCAATGATGATGCAGTGAATAGTGCAGTCTGTCGTGTTTTAACGTTACATTTTAGTATCCCTCAGCTCGCTTGGAACCTCGATGGAGGTGAAACTAAAAAAAGTACCTGGAAGCAGGTACAGGTACTATATTTCTACAATGGAAACCCAAACAAAGGCGAGTTGAGCCAAAGGGCCTCTGCTCAGACTAGCTTGGTTTGAGGGCATGCCTGACCCCGCTAGCCGCTTGGCAAGCTTTGTGACGCGTTTTCATTGTGACGTCACAAGTAAAGGAAGTGAAGGGCTGGACTACAAACGAGCTGTTTTCAAGCGGTCAGAGCAGAGCTTTCTGTGGGAGATGGGAACTCCCTTTGGGCTTTTTCACTTTGCAAACCTGTTACATGCACAAAAAAGAGATATAACTCGATAAAGGATAGGGGAAAAGCCAAAAAGCATAATACCACCTCTTTAAGGGGGAGATTATTTGAGTCAACACTTTTTTTTTTTTAAGGAAATGCTTGATGAACAAAGATCTTAAAGGTGCTGTAGAATGGTAAACCGTATTTCCCTTGGCATAGTTGAGTAAAAAGAGTTCGGTGCATGTAACTGACATACCGTGAGCCTCAATCTCCAATGTTTCTCCTTCATATGTAAATCTCGCGCACCCAAAATACTCCCTAAAGAAGTTCAAATTCCTAACCGCTAGCTGTTGCTAACAGTAGCTCCTGTTATCAGCTGGCTCTGAACCAGCGGCCCAAAGCTTCTGTAGTAATGTTAGACGTGTAAACACCAACACATCTTGGGAGCATCAAGCATCCAATCCGTGCAGAATCAGCAACAGGAGGGCTAGCTTCCTGTCCTGGGCATGACAAAAATAATGGGGTGTTTATTTGTGCCAGAGTTTTAACAATCTAATATGTGGGAAGGATATAAGGGATAAATAGGTGGAGCAATTACATCATCAGAGTAGTTTAACTTCTAAAAAATTTCACATTTGTGTGTACAGTATCATTTTCAGACAAAGTTATTGACTACATGAGTAATATGTGATAGTCTGTACCATATGGAGCCCCTACTTTATCTGAAAAATACAGATTTAGGCAATGATTTGTCAGCACATCTAATGTCCTTATCATAAAAAGCTATGTCAAGTCATATTTGGCTTTTGGTGTCCAAATCAGAAGCCACAGAGCCTCATATTAAACCACTGTAAGGCTACTACATCTGGATACAAACACTGGAGAATTGGTATCCAGTGCATCTCAAAAGACGACCATGTACTGTAAATGATGGCTGATTGAAGACATGAATATCAATGGATAGCAAGGTGAAAGCTGTCTAAGTGCAATTTATGACAGGAGGAAGGGAAACACCTAAGACACAAATCTAAAAGCTGAGAAGACTGAAAGTAATGAATTACAGTTGATGGTTAATATGCCTAACAGTATAACAGTGACCAGCATAATAGGAGTGCTAATCCTAATGCCCTCACATGCTTGCTTACATTCAGTTCAGTTTCAATATTTATATTTGACATGACTGGGCTGCAATCTTTACAAAAATTCCATTTTCTTTACAATTTTCCATTAATAAGGCAATGATGTAAATAAGCACAGGGAATCCATTGCTAACAAATATGTTTATCAGGAGTCTTACAAATATCAGCAACTGGCAGAAGTGGAAACAGAAAAAGAGTCAATGAGACTGAAGGCTGGCAGTCTTACAGCCTCAGATTAGCTTTGTGCTAGAATACACTGCCAGAGGACACAAGGAGAGAGAGCAGAGAAAGCATGCAAGAGGGTGGGAGGGAAGTAGGGATGGCTACTTAACCGAGGGTGAACTGCTGTGTGATCGTGGTCTACCACTGTCACGCTTGCCGTTCCAGTGCTAGAAATGAGGGATTCAGCACTTCTACGTTAGTTCAAGAAGATCTGCTGGTTTGATTGCGGCAAAGCAAGATATTCTGTAATACATCTGGGTATACATTTTCAAGAAAGACTGAGATATTACTCTTACTGATCTACTCAGCCACCTTTCATGCGGATTTAATGGATCTTGCAAGGTGATATCTACAGGTTGTTCGTAATTATAATTTTTTCTTAAAAGGTAAGGCTTACATTTTAATATGTATTTCTGTCCTTCTATGCACTTAGTCTTTGCTTTGTGTAGACTCTGAGTAAATACATGTAATACATGGGAATACATGTGTATGAAGGTTTTTTTATCAGTACTCAGTTGTTCAAAGCTAATGTCATTCTTTGATAAGAAGTCCGCTTCAAAACTTCAAAAGCAATTTTTTTTTATCCAGGCCACAGACCATTTAGTAAGGAGAGAAAAGAGATTGCTGCAGGCTATTACTATGACTGGCCTAGAAAACCTAACCCTAACCAGACCCTCAACCTTTCTTAATCCTGGACAGTTAATTGGTAAATCACTGACTATTAGAGTGCACACATCAGCCATTGGATCATTGCTGTGCCAGTCATCCCTCAGAAGTGCAGTAAATGTTTTTTTTTTAATTATATATCAGAATCACTTTTATTGCCAGGTATGAGTACACGAATGCGAAATTTGACTTTGGATTGTACATTGCTCACAGTGTGCTTACTCATACAAAAATACAAAATCACAATAATTAAAATAAAATACAATAAATATGTAATGCGTTATGCAACAAATGTAATAAGCCTGTTGTTCCTGTTCATATTTATTTTTGAAAAGTTTTTAATTAAGTCATCGGAAATGACATTTATTTAGATATGTAGATATTTTAATTGGAGGCATAATTCATTTAATTAATTTCAGATTACATATATGTGATATGCTCATTAGCTTCATTTCAAATTCAGTAGTGATACGAAAACATATTCTGATTGGCTAGATTTTGTCTAACCTGTATCAGGCTAACACACACCTTCAGTGCTCAAGTCCTTATTGGGAGCTCCAGTCCAGGGATGGGTTATTGTAGTTAGAAACTATACACACTCTGGGATAATTTACTTAATGGAATAGGGAATCCACTTACCAAAATCTTAACAAAAACAGTGGAGGAAAATACCTATAAATCAGCATGCACCCTTCTTAATCCATAGTATGAGGCAGTTAAAAAAACACGGTGTGTGTGTGTGTGTGTGTGTGTGTGTGTGTGTGTGTTGTAATTAAAACCTCTGTGCGAGTTTCATTTTAAGAGCTGTAGCCCCATTTTTTTGTTGTAGAGAGAGAGCGATAAAAGAAACGATAATAATAATTTTATTTATTTTACAATAATAATAATGTTATATTATAAACATGGTGTTGAATAGTTAATTCAGTTAAAAGTATCAATAAATTCCTGATATTGGATTCTCTAATTTCCTGATATGATTATCTACCTGATGATGCTCAGTGGTGAAGATGATATCATTGAGCTCTAATACATACTAAGAATAAATTAGAGTGCGGCTCGGGCTGCATAGCAGCTTGCCTACCCTGATTACACATGCGGGCAATGCACCTTGTAAATTATTAGTATACAGCTTGTATAACAGTGTAAATTTGCTGTCCCCTCAAAATCACATCACACAGCAATTAATGTCTAAACCGCTGGCAAGAAAAGTGAGGACACTTCTAAAGGCTCGTGGAGACTACACGACTTTCAGCGTCGGCCGATGGCCGTGCCGTTCACACTACACAACTTGTCGTCTTGTGACGGGAGTCTTGAAGTCGTTGTGGCGTTCACACTATGTGACTGATCGGTGACGAGGGGTCACAGACTACACGAGCTGACAACGACTCTGTCACCCGACGCTGGTCTCCAAACCACATTTTGTCAAGAAAACACATGAAATGCTGGAAGGGAGTAAAAAGGGTTTTGGAGTGAAAAAGTAACTGCCTGCTCTTCTAGCTTCCTGCTCTCATTGGCTAGATGTGGATGTCGAGTTGGCCAGCTCCTTCAGATATTTGGCATGCTAGATATTTGGCAGACGTTGGCGATGTGGTGATGATGTGTCGGGGAGCCGTTTTGACGTGTCGTTGAGTAGTTCACACATAACGACTGGCGACCGCCGACCGCCTGCTGATTTACTCCCGATCTTAGCCTGACAGTCGCTGAGCGGCAAATCGAGCTAAAAATCATGTAGTGTGAACTAGGCTTAAGTGAAAATGTCCAAATTGGGCCCAAGTAGCCTCCCTGGTGTCATGTGACTCATTAGTGTTACAAGGTCTCAGGTGTGAATGGGGAGCAGGTGTGTTAAATTTGGTCCCTCATACTGGTCACTGGAAGTTCAACATGGCACCTCATGGCAAAGAACTCTCTGTGGATCTGAAAAAAAGAATGGTTGTGCTAAAAGACGGCCTAGGCTATAAGAAGATTGCCAAGACCCTGAAACTGAGCTGACCATACAGCGGTTCAACAGGACAGGTTCCACTCAGAACAGGCCTCGCCATGGTCGATCAAAGAAGTTCAGTGCACGTCATTTCCGCACATTATCTTAGGGAAATAGACGAATGAGTGCTGCCAGCATTGCTGCAGAGATTGAAGGCATAGGGGGGCAGCCTGTCAGTACTCAGACCATACACTGCACACTGCATCAAATTGGTCTACATGGCTGTTGTCCCAGAAGGATGCCTCTTCTAGATGATGATGCCTGCAAACAGTTTGCTGAAGACAGACAAGGATTACTGGAGCCATGCCCTGTGGTCTGATGAGACCAAGATAAACTTATTTGGTTCAGATGGTGTCAAGCATCAGACCTAAACTTAGTGAGCATCTGTGGGGCATCATCAAATACAAGGTGGAGGAGCGCAAGGTCTCTAACATCCGCCAGCACTGTGATGTTGTCATGGAGGAGAGGAAGAGGACTCCAGTGGCAACCTGGTGAACTCCATGCCCAAGAGGGTTAAGGCAGTTCTGGGAAATATTGGTGGCCACACAAAATATTGACGCTTTGGGCCCAATTTGTACATTTTCACTTAGGGCTGTACTCACTTCTGTTGCCAGCGGTTTAGACATTAATGGCCGTGTGATGTCTTATTTTGAGGGGACAGCAAATTTACGCTCTTATACAAGCTGTACTCTCACTACATTGTAGGAAAGTGTCATTTCTCCAGTGTTGTCACATGAAAAGATATAATCAAATATTTACAAAAATGTGAGGGATGTACTCACTTTTGTGAGATACTGTATATACATAAAATAAAATTTGTCTTAACGATTGACGATTGTCAAGTCTTCATCTTCATGAACTCTTTAACTCAAGTGCAGCCACTGGTAACTGAACTATTGAGTTGTCATGGTGGAAGAGGATAGCATCCACCGTGAATGCCTTCAGCATTGTCCTCTGGTCAGTGGTTTTTCCCAGCAACGCTAAAGTTCATTCCGCTTCTGCTGCTAGCTGGAATGGCCAAAATGCCCTGAGTGCACCTAGCTCAAATAGGGTAGCCCAGCCAACATGACTGAATCCAACCTGAACCAGTCGGCCAATTATTCAGGCCGATATCTGGCATTTTGATATAATTGGTATCGGCCGATGTCTGCACTCACAAGCCCGTTTAACAAAAGCCGTCCTGCTTTCCAGATATCTGCATCAGCCATAGTAAACCCATATCTGTTGACCACTAATATTCAAATAATTTCTCATCCTGTGCCCTTTCTATTTTGTAAACAAGACCATGTTTAATATCTTTACCAAGCGGATGACCTGCAGAAATACATTTTGATACACATGTTGACTGCACACCTTCCTGGCTTATGTAATGTCATTAGATAGATTTATGTTACACCGAGGTATTCAATAATCCCTCCAGTGTGTACACTGTAGTTGATGGGTCAGAGTTATCAAGCCATGCAGCTGGTATGGGTGTGAAAGAATGACATGGCCTTAAAGGAGAGAATTGACCTGTCATCTAATTACTGAGCTGCCCTTCCAAAGTATCCTAATTACAGACATCTAAGCAGCTGCATGTTGTTCATTCTGCAAGTTGCTACTCTGACTGAGAGGATGTCAGTTAAAGCAATACTGTCTACATTACTGAGTAGCGTTGTCTCTCACAGTGACCTTAAATATCAGTTTAAGATTTTATATGTGCTTAAATGTATTAAACTGACTCTTTCATCTGCAAGTAAAGCAGCAAATTGCATTTTTTTTAAACAAATACATTTAGTACATTGTATAGTTTAATGTAGTTTAAATGTAATTACCTTGTAATCAAGGTGTCAGAAGTTAGAATTATGTTTTTCTCTCAACTTTCTGGTCTGTTGGTCATAAAAATAAAATTCCACTAAATTAAAAAGAAATACGATTAATGATTAAACTATACATTTGCTTCTCTGCTTTTCCATTCCCTTAGTTTAGTTAAAATGAAAAATGTGAATTTGATAACTGAGAAAATGCATTCCTCCTTTTTATGTTGCACAAGTAGCACACAAGTTGCTTCCTCATTTGGTAGTTTAATAATTAAGTCTGGTTGAAATTTTATGGCAGTGACATAGAGAGACACGGCAGACATGGTGAACTACCAACCTAATGAGCAAATACAAATGAGATTCATATTGTAAATGTAATTGACACCCAACAAATACGGATCAGTGCTCCGAGTTTTCACTGCTTTGTCTACAAAATCACTTTTCTTTCGTTTAAAATGTTGGCTTATGCTTACACCACTTTAAGGAGGAGTCACTGAGGCAGTGGTTTGTCCATGTGTGGGAACAGCTGATCAAGAGTGCCACTTCCCAGGGATGTTGCCCAGAGGACACATCAGTGGACAGGATGAACCCTACAAATCAGAGCTACTTTCGCCCAAGAGGGGAGACCTACAGAAGAAGAGATCACAGAGCCCTAAAGTGGGGCAAAGCCTGCGCAGAAAGCTACAGACGTGCCTGCAGGGGCCAGAGGATAACTCCATTCATGACTTGTCATCAGACAACACTACCTGCACCAAAGCTGACCTAAACCCGTCTGGGGAAAGCAGCAGTTCGAATTGCCAGGATGGTATTGGGGCTGTGAAGGATGCTCTACCCGGGCTTATTGAAAGGATTAGAAATGAAGAAGAGAAGGAGGAGATGGAGAATGAGGCGCCAGAAAGAGGGTCTAGTAACATAGTGGAACATATCCTGAAAGAGCTTAAAGGCATTAACAAGATCCAGGAGGAAATTTCTGACCTGAGACAGTATCTAACATCTGTGCGAGGCTCAGTGGATGAAGTATCTTGTTGTGTTGATGCAGTGCTTAGTGAAATAGGTGAGCTGTACTCTGGGGCTTCAGCTGCACCTCATCCTAGTCCTGTTTCTCAAGTATCCCGCATCAGGCGAGGAAGTCTGGGTAGACAAAACGCCATCACATCTCTTCAAGGAAGCGACTCAAGTCCACTGTTAGATAGCAAAGACTGTGGAAAAGATTCAGGATGTATACCATCTTCCAGATCACCCCAAAAATGGCAGGTTGATAGAGTCACTCTTCAATCAGACCATGAATCAGACCAAGAGAACTCAGAGCAGAGTTTAAACATGCACATCTTAGGCCCTAGAAAACATGACCCCTGCTACCTGGAGCTTCATTGTGGTCGTGACTACCAAAGCACCAGCTCTTTGTCATCGTGTTACAGTTCCAACTGTCCAGAAGCAGGCTTTCTTTCTGGTGACACGGAATATGGCAGGTGGCTGTCTGTTGATATGCAGCATAGTATAAGTGGAGAAGGAGGTTGGAGTGAGGAGGACATCTACTCTTGTGCAAACAGTCAAGAAGAGCTAGGGGATTGCCCAGGTGTTTGGGACAGGTGTGCCACAGAGGAGACACAAAGCAGCACACCAGGTCATTCTTCACATAACAGCTCTGAGCATCTCTCATTGCTGTTTGGACACCATTACAACTCTCCTTTGAGTTCTTCCAGTATGGTTGACAGGAGGCCCCCAAGACTACAAACTGAGGAAGAAAACTTGGAGTGCGACTGTTCTGCAAACTGCCCATACTCACGTAGTTCTGGTTACCACACCATGGACGCTTGCGCAAATGAACTTGATAGCGGGCCCTCCAGGAGTCTGAGTTGTTCCACTGTGCTGTTGACAGACTGTGATGATGGTTACCTGGAGCCACATTCGCTGTGCGATGACTGTCCATCGTCTGGTGACACTCTTGATCTGAGCTCTGCAGACAGTTTGGACAGGGAGTGGACAGATCACAGTGTCTCCAGGGATGAAGCAGGAGACTCTTTGTCACAAGAGTCTTCTGAAATAGATCCTGATAGTGCTAAGACCCCCAATGTAGGTTTTGATGTAACAACTTTTAGCAAGGCTGTGCTCACTTTCAGATCAGCTTTGAAAGGGGCTTTGAAAAAGTTGGATGGATCCAACCCTGAAGGTTTGAAAGACAATAGTGGGTCTGAGGCATCTTCATCCCCTGTCAGAAAAGCGAGTGAACCCAAGGACGAGCAGAGCAGTACAGACTATACAGAGGGAGAAATCAGTCTGATAGAGAATCACACCCAATTTGGCACTCCGAAGGAGGAGAGTGAGGCTTCGGTCTATGTGGATTGTTGTGAAACACATGAGAACCTGCCATGCTCCATTAAAGCATCCCCCCATGAAGCAAGCCAGTCTCCCTGCACCTCAACTGAGTATCACTCTGTACAGATTTCACAGGGCAAAGGAGAATGTCCAACAGATGGGGAACTGTCCAACCTTGACTTAACTCCAGACCATTGTCCAGCAAGGCAGGGCGAGAATCCACTGGACCCAGTTCTCAGTACAGACGAGGTGCTGTTAAGTCCAATTAGGGAAAGCCATGTTCCTGATGAGGTAAATCAAGAAAAGTCTATCGACGCCAGTCACAGAGAGCGTATTGCTAATTTCCAGCGCATTCTGAGGGAAAAGAGACAAACCCGACATAGACTGTCCAAATCTGCTCAGGGGTCCCAAGGGTCTCATGGCTCTCGCGGGTCTCAGGGATCCCAATCTCAAGATGAGTTTATCCCAGGTATTTTTAAGGATATTTTCTATGACTTTAATCACTGGCAAGCCCAGTAATAACAGCAAAAAATAATCTCACCGCATGCAATGATCTGATGAAATGTACACAAATAGCATTGAGATTAGATGCATATAGCATTATACAGGTATTAGTAGATTTGTTGTCTCTTTAAATCACAGTCTTGAAAATGTGCTTAAAATAGTTTGCTCAACTACTCTACTACTACTACTACTACGATTTTTTAATCCTTCTGTGATTTATTTTTTTCTTTGCAGAGTGTGGGAGAGAAGATAATCAGGTCACTCAAATAACATTACCTCCATATTTAAGCTACCCTATTTTTTTCTGTTGATTTTGATCGTGGCATAATTGTGTTAATCTTTATCGCCATTACTAGTTGTTGTCAACGGTTGCACTTTGCAAATGGTACAGGTTAACATGGGGGTAGAAATGTAATATTTATTGAAAACTTCATCTTGCTATTCTGGAAAACACATTTGTCCCACCGCTTAAGTTATTCTGTATAATAAGTAGTTGATCATTTGTTTCATTCATGTTAAAGCTTTATGATTCCCCAGTTCTGTTTCTAGTGTTAGTGCAGCTGCTTTATATTTTCCCCCATTTTTTTTCAAATGCCATCAGAAACTTGTGTCAGATACTGTGAGGGTGAACCCCAGAGAGATCTCCAATTTAAACCATCGTCAACCAGTCATCTGTATGCATGTATGTAGAGACACTGATGAAAGACTTTACCTTGAGGAAAAAGTAGAAGAACTTGTGTACATGTGTTGTCTCAGTTTTGGTGGTTTAGTGAAATCCTTTTATCTACTTAAGTTATCTGGGGTGTCTCTAAGCATTAAATGGGCAGTGTTATTTAAACAGATTTTACTTGCATCATGACCTGTAAAATCGAACTTACTCTGTGGTTTTGTATCTGCATAATGTTGGTCCACCATTACATTTCACAAACATCTTTTACAGTTAAAGAGTTCAACATTTTATTTGATCCTGTGTTTTAAAGGCATCGTCACTTTTTATTTGACTTTGCGTGTTCCGTAACATCAGAGAGGTGAAACTCAGCCAAATGCAACTTTCCATTACATCCCTCTTCTCATAATATACTGTGTGAAATGTGTGTCAACCTTTCTAAATCATCAACCTAAATTCTCACATTTTAAATCGTGTAGGTTCGAGATGAAGAACCCAATGCTAGACAGGCTTGGGTCAAACCAGGGTAAGTCAAATATAGTTAACACCTACAATGACTTGGCTTAACACAGTTTTAAATATAATTTCTTCTTAATTAATAACTGAATGAACTACAATACATTTTAATACTAGTTTGACTATAGAAATGTGCCTGTGTTGTGATTACAGTGAAAATGTACTCCTGTGTTATTGTATGTACTGACTTTTAAATCACTTTTATACTATTTTTGTTGGTGTACAGTGGTGGATCTGGTCTGTATGGAATTGACAGCATGCCAGATTTGCGTAAAAAGAAGCCTATCCCCTTGGTCAGCGATGTGGTCAGTACTAACCTGTCATGCCTTTGCTATGCATACTGTATGTCAGATGTCGTCAGATGTCTGTCTCGTTCATTCTTCGTGAGTGCATACCTTTCTGTTTGTGAGACCTCCACAGAAGTCATTCTTTTGCCTTTTGAGCTGAATTTGGGACGAGATTGTTATCAACAAATGGAGACAAATATGAAATCAGTCTGCTAATTTCTCTCTCCCTCCTCTCTTAAACCTGAAACTATTCCCCACAACTCTCTTGAATGCATTCACTCTCCTTGGTCAGGCTATGGTAAGTTAATAGAACCTAGTTGCCACTCCCTTTTCTCCTGAAGTAAAAAATATCAAGTGGGACAAATAAAACAGTAGTTTCCTCAAACATGTATGTCTATAGCATGTGGATCTCTTTGATCGCAAACCTCTTGTTTAATACAAATTAAAACATTTGCATGCATCCTCTTTGTCATGGGTAGCTTTTCTTCCTACTTGATATTATCATTAAAATATATAATCAACAAATCATTCCTCCACCTTTTGGTTCGCATTTTCCTAAACCTGCTGAGCCTTGTACAGACAAATAAAAAAACACATGGATAGAATACAATACTATACTAACACTCCTTTGGCTACTGGTTTTGTTATTGTTTTATGGTGTTGATATTGGGATAACGTTATCCTTTTTAGTATTATCCTCTTCACTTTTTGGTTAAAACTAATAATACTCACATGGGTTAGCTGAATTCATCATTGGAAAAAAATACTGTTATAACCCTACTCACCACCTTACAATGGGCACCTTTTTAACCATACTGACCTTCATCGTTATAGTAATATTTCAAGGTGTGTTTGGTTGTGGGTTGTACATGTGTTTAATAAATGCTAACTTTTTCTTCCTTTGTCCTTTGTCACCTGTTGTTCAGTCTCTCGTCCAAGCAAGGAAGGCAGGGATCGCATCTGCTATGGCTGCACGGTCTTCAATCAAGGATGAGGAGCTTGTGAGTATAACACCATGATGACATCCTCAGTTAACCAATAAAATATTTTCATTTTAAATTTCAGTGCTCATAAAAGGGTAACTTCAGTATTTTTCACCCCGGATGGAGTTTTCCCATGAGTAATTGGGACAACATTTTTTGAAATTGGTCCGGTATTGAGTGAGCGCACTGCAATCTGCAGCAGTGAAACAGGGCTGCAACATAATCTTTGCGGGCAATTGCACCCTGTCAAAGTACATCCACTAAAGTGCTTGTTTTTGCCACTGACAGCTCTGATTGTTATTGTAAGTGTCTGACAACATAATGGAAAGATCCCTACAGAGATGTACCTTTATTTAAAGAGTAGGTTTCTTCTTGTTTATCAAGAAATAGTCCCTATATCACTCTTGTCAAAGCCACCAGACTCCCTTGACAAAAACGTAATTTTACTTGTCTGGTCTATCGCTGCCAAGATCAGTTAGTTTGTGTTCATGTGACTTTGGTGTTTTTAACATTTTAAAACACCAAAGCTATACAATAACACAGACAAACAAAAACAAAGTCACACAATATCACAAACAAACTAACCTACCGAGGCAGCTGTAGACCAGCAACTCCCATGATCTGTGAGGTAAAATTGCTGATTTTGTCAAAGGAGTCTGGTGGCTTTGACGAGAGCGACATACCGACTGTTTCGGGTGAAACGAAAACGATGTTACTCTTTTAAAAAAGGTCTATCTCTGTGGTGATCCTTTCTACTATGTTGTTAGACACTGTAACAATCTAAGCCTGTCACTGGTAAAAACAAGCACTTTAGTGGACGTACTTTGATAGTTCACAATTGCCTGCTATGATTACGTTGCCCATTTTCAAATAAAATGTCCCAATTAGTCCCAAGGACTCAAAAACTTGGGATAATAGGCTCCAGGTTGAGAAACATCCAAATTAAAATAAATAAAATAAAATTCTCCCTTCTGTAGAAAAACCATGTGTACAAGAAGACCCTGCAGGCTCTCATCTACCCCATATCCTGCACTACACCGCATAACTTTGAGGTGTGGACTGCCACTACGCCCACATACTGCTATGAGTGTGAGGGGCTGCTGTGGGGAATAGCCCGCCAAGGCATGCGTTGCACTGAGTGTGGGGTCAAGTGCCACGAGAAGTGCCAAGAGCTGCTGAATGCTGACTGTCTACAGCGTGAGTACTGCCCAGAAAACCTTTAAACCAAGTTGACATGAGTGATCCAGAAATGCTGAGGTAGGCACAAAGGTTCGCGAGTAGTTTGCTGAGGATTGTGAGCAGTTTCACCAAATAGTTGTCAAAACAACTGGTTAAGCATATTTCCTCACATTGACAGGCTTTCATTTTGTTAAGAAAATGTTAAGAGCTTATTTATCTCATTACATGCACTGCTACCAGTGTGACAGCAGGATAGTAATAGATTTGAAGCTGTGTACATTTTTGTTAAACGTTTAGGTGCTGCGGAGAAGAGCTCCAAGCATGGAGCGGAAGACCGAACTCAGAATATTATCATGGCCATGAAGGACAGGATGAAGATAAGGGAAAGAAACAAACCTGAAATCTTTGAACTTATCAGGGAAGTGTATGTCATCAGCAAAGCCATCCATGCGCAGCAGATGAAGACCATCAAGCAGAGTGTACTGGACGGCACCTCAAAGTGGTCAGCCAAGATCACCATCACAGGTATCCCAGTAAATGGATGAATTCAACCACAGCTTAGCATCAATCTTAGCAGTACCATATGTGACACTTGTTAATGCTAATGGTTGTTCCTTGTGTCTTTGTTTCTCTATCATCGCAATAGTGGTTTGTGCCCAAGGACTTCAGGCAAAGGACAAAACAGGATCCAGTGATCCATATGTCACTGTTCAGGTGGGCAAGACCAAGAAGAGAACAAAGACAATTTATGGCAACCTCAATCCTGTCTGGGAGGAGAAGTTCCACTTGTAAGTCACCAAACTTTCTTGGTTGTAAAATGTGTGTATAAATGTGCAAAGTTCCTTCTAATTGTGCGAAGGCCTATAAATAATAGCAGGGCGTACACTAGCCTCGAGCTGTCTGAAGTTTGAACTCTCTTTGCATTCATGCTTGTTCTTGATAAAAACTTTACCAATTCAATTATTTTCCATGAAATTGCATCCTGTACTATACTGTACTTCACTATATATGTTTGTTTTTTTCATTCACTGTTTTTTGGCCAGTGAGTGCCACAATTCCTCAGACCGTATTAAAGTGCGCGTGTGGGACGAGGACGATGACATCAAATCAAGGGTGAAGCAGCGTCTGAAGAGGGAATCTGATGATTTCCTGGGCCAGACAATAATTGAAGTTCGAACGCTGAGCGGAGAAATGGACGTCTGGTACAACCTGGGTCAGTATGCTGCCTTGTTTATGGACATTCTGTACAGCAAGAAGTATACCATCTGTTATACCAGAAGAGGAATGAAGCAGTGGCTGTTTTAGTTGTGTATTTTTAAATGCTAAGCACTTAATGGAACTAGGCTATAAGTCAATCACAAATGCACTCATCACCATTTAGAGGTGCAGATTCTGCACCACCTGTAGAAAGCAAATTAATAGCATTTTATACATAAAAATGTAGACATATTGGTGTCTACATATTTGCCTACAGGCAAAGAAAGTACACAATATAAAAAGTATATAATAACTGCTACAACATTAACTCTTGCAGGCAGTAAGAGTTACGGATCCATTTTTTTCTCCTGGTGGTGTACTGGTGAGAAACACAACCTCTTGGATCCTCATGAAGAGATTACAATATAAACATATTTTATCATGGGGGCTATTAGATCATGAGATGCTACATGTTGTTTCCCATTTACCATGTCTGTGTTGCTTAGTTCTACCTCTGGCTTTATCTCCCCGGCCAGAAACAACCTAGATTTCATTGTACATTACTTTCTCTTAATGAAGGATTGATCTGCTTCTGATGAGGCGTACAGTCTTTCTGTTTGGTGCCAAGAGTTTTGTTTTCAGCAAGTCCAGTCAGTGATTTGTTTGGACCTCATTACCCACGTCTCCTTTGCCTGCAGCCGCTTTTTTGTTATACAGGCAAGAAGTGGCCTCAAGGCCCTTATTGGCCTGCATGACAATACTGGCTTTCCCTGGCAAGTTTATTCTATGAAGTCCCTTTATGCTGTCATTTCAGGGGGGAAAAACTTGTTTCATTATAATCCCCAGAAAAATTCCACTGGGTATGAAGATATTTTCATTAGAATGAAGCCTGCATACAGCCACTATCAGGGCCTGATTGTACACTGGTTATAACCAGCACAAAGTTGTAAAGCTCAAATAAAGGTAGCATGGATTATTTTCAACATACAGACAAACTGCATTATATTTCTGAATTACTTTCTGTCTGTTTCCTAATAAAATCTGTCTCCTGTGTTGTCAAACAGTTTTTTTCCCAGACATCAACTTAATGTTGATCCCTAATCATAACCCAGAAGTTAATTGATAGATTTACCCACCCCAGACATTATCATGTAAAATTGTATTGATCTCTTTAAAGCACCCCTCATCTTTACATTCATGTTACATTTAAGGGAGAGACGTTCAGCTCTTAAGCACAAAGTATCTCTTGTGTCTACTTGACTAAAGTTCTAAAATTAACTTTATTTTCCACTGGGTGAGTATGGCACTGAATATGAATGTGTCTACAGATCTGCTGTTATTTTAATCTTGAGACATCAATTTAAAATCCCTCTGATAATCACATCAATAAAATACTCTTTTCATTAGGAGTTAGACTTCAGAGCAAAATTAATGATCAGTCATATAAGATGCCCAATCTATTTCAACCAACGTTTTCTCTTCTCCATCTCTAGCTTGGTAACTCTAAAGCGCCACTCCCCTGCCCTCCTTCCTGCCCCCCTTTTTCCTCCTGGTGTGTGATTATCAAGTAGCGGCACTCCAGTCGGAAATCGACCGCTCCGCCGACATGTACAAATTACCCCTAATGATGTGCCTGTCAGGGAAAATAGCAGGGGTGAGCCGCCAAGCACTCCACCTCCAGAGAAGCTTCGGCTCATGTGTCTTCTACGATCAGGCACAGATCCATACAGCCCACAGCCATTGTCTCCCTCACTATCAGCTGGAGGACTTCTATAAGCGTTGCCAGCTCTGCACTGCCATCAAACTGTAGAAACAGAACCCCCTACAATAGAACTGCCATGTTAATAATCTGCAATTACTGTTGTGTTAACAAACCTGGTTTCGTATGCCCCCTTGTCACAGATTTGGATTGGAGTTATGAATCAAGGATGTGTGTATTTGTGTTTAATTACAGAGAAGAGGACAGACAAGTCGGCCGTGTCAGGTGCCATTCGCCTCCAAATCAACGTGGAGATCAAAGGAGAGGAGAAAGTGGCTCCATATCATGTGCAGTACATGTGTTTGCATGAGGTATTTGACTCTCCAGCTTCCATGGGTTGTGCTTGTGTTAAGGATATCACTTGAGGCTAAAGTTTTCAGGACTGTATCAGTAAAGTAACGGCCATCTGTAATGTAAATGACCAAGCTGAATGTGATGTTTCTCTGTAATCAGTCTCTAAAATGATGAGGTTGTCTGCTACATCTATGCATGTCACCTCACCAAAACATTTCCACATTAAGAGTGTTTTCTTTCCACTAGTTAACTTGATATTCTGAAAATGCAATACACACATTGTATTGTATTGTACTTTGTAATGCGCATTTAATAAATACAATGCTGGAATATTTTGGCGTATTCTCTGCAGATGTGACTGATTTTAGCTGCCCTTACAATTACATAATCCCCCCTCTTTCCTGAAAAACCAAATCAAATTTTGAATAGGGCTTACGGCAAACAGCCTGTGCTTATAAAACAGACAATACCACAATAACACAGGCCAAAAGGTTTTACCCCCTCAAAATCTTCACCCCATATATCCTATTAGTAAGTTAGAAGTACCCATGAGCATAAACCTTCACATACTCATCCTAACATGACGTCCACAAAATGTTTCTGTTCCTTACAGAACCTGTTCCACCACTCAACCGATGTGATTGGCCAAGGCGTGGTAAAAATCCCAGAAGCTCATGGAGACGATGCGTGGAAAGTCTACTTTGACGATGTGGCACAGGAAATAGTCGATGAGTTTGCCATGCGTTATGGGATTGAGTCAATCTACCAGGCCATGACGTGAGTCTGAGATATGCCCCCCACCCCCACCCCGATTCCCCCCCTCCCTTTCTGCCTTTAGCTCTCATATCAAAGTGCCTCTCAGTGCCATTGTCGTTCCTGTTGGCCTCCAAATGAAAGAAAGTCAATTCTAAATGAACTGAGGATGGATGTGTCCCTATGAAATCACGCTCCATACAGATGCCTGTTAGCTGGGCCCATCATTCACAGAAAGCCCACTCCAATGGGCTGTCCCTCAGCCTTAACATGCCAGCTTGCTGGTGAGTAGATGAAATTATATTTCTAATATGGATCAATAGGACAAGACCCTTGAGAGGACACGGCTGTTCACGTTGTGTCACATCTTTGTAAGTGTGAGTAGATACAAATAGGAGGACAAGGAGGCCTGCTGCCCAGGTCTTTATCAAGCTTTCATTGTGCTTCTCTCTATAGGCATTTTGCCTGTCTGTCGTCCAAGTACATGTGTCCCGGGGTTCCTGCAGTGATGAGCACCCTGCTGGCCAATATCAATGCCTTCTATGCCCACACAACTGCCTCCACTAATGTGTCCGCCTCTGACCGCTTTGCTGCCTCCAATTTTGGGGTTTGTATTATTTTAGCCTGCAAACACACACAAACACACACAAACAAGTATTTTAAATATGTTTTTTTCTCTTCAGTCCCATATACATACTTACACACATACAGCCTCTGTCTTTCTCTTTGCATTTTTGTGTATGTATACATAAATACAATCTCTCATCATTTCTATTTTTTCTCCATTCACCATACAGAAAGAACGCTTTGTCAAGCTTTTAGACCAGCTGCACAACTCCTTGCGCATTGACCTCTCAACGTACAGGGTAAGACTTTGATTATTCTAAATAAATATCACTGCCATTGATGGCTGATGTTGCTTTAGCAGTATTGATAGTTATTTTCACTCGACATGCAGACCTCTGTAATCACTTGTTTTCATGAATTTAGAGGATTCATTAATGCATTTTCAGAAAAGAATGGATTATTTACCACCACTGTTATTTATGGTGTCTGCTTCACGTAATGTTACGCAAATGACACCACCGACCGAAGCGCTTACAGGGGAAACCTTTTAATCTAATGTCAAATATATGAATTTTTAAAATAAAAACAAGTACAGACTGTTAGAGCAATCCAATTTATAGCCTTAAACAAGAGTGGTGAGCATAAAGTGGATGTACCAAACGCTTGAAATGGTCATCAGTTATATTGAATCTAGTAAATTGAGCTAAATTAAACCTGCTTTTTGTCTGTAGAACCACTTTCCTGCCAGCAGCAAGGAGCGCCTGCAGGATTTGAAATCCACCGTGGACCTTCTAACCAGCATCACCTTCTTTAGGATGAAGGTAGCTAACAGTGTTTCATGTGATGTATCTTTCTTTTCATTGTAGTTGGCTCTCTGTGGGATCTCGGCAAATGGTTATCATAGCTAGATTTGCCATAGCTTGGCCATGTTCATTGCAAATTACCCTGCTGTCAAGTACTTTAAATGATTGTTTGTGGTCATTCACTGCCAGTGTTGCTATCTCCTTCTGGTGTTCAGGTCCAGGAGTTGCAGTCTCCGCCCAGAGCCAGTCAGGTGGTGAGGGACTGTGTCAAGGCCTGCCTGAACTCTACTTACGACTACATCTTCAATAACTGCCAGGAGCTGTACAGCAGGCAGTACCAACCTGTCGATGTGGTGAGTCACATACTAATCATCCAACTGTGCCAGGTAACCTGCTATGAGCCTGACTGCCAGGCATGACAGTGACTTTGTCTACTAAAGCGAACATAAAACCCATCATACTGATTGTGTTTAGACTTTATCACTTCTCTTTTTGGCAACTGACTGTGTTGTCTTCTAATCTAGAACAAAGAGGAGCTCCCTTTGGAGGAGCAGGGGCCAAGCATCAAGAACTTGGACTTTTGGCCCAAACTCATCATGCTCATCGTCTCCATCATTGAAGAGGACAGGAACTCCTACACACCTGTGCTCAACCAGTTAGTAATGGGCATACACTCCCGTTGCCTTTATTCCTTCAAAATGGCAGGGAAACATACTGACTGCTTGAATTAATAAGCATGTGCATAAACATGTTTCTCCATGTGCAGTTTCTGCTGCATTGAGAGTTCCAAATGTTCAGAACACTTAATATGGATGCAAAAATCATAAATACTCAGGGATATTAAATTTTTGTTTGTTTAGTCTCAGAATTCAGTAGATTCATGTCACAAGTTTTTCAAATTGCCGCCTCTCTCTCAGATTCCCTCAAGAACTAAATGTAGGAAAGGTGTCGGCAGAGGTCATGTGGACGCTGTTTGCTCAAGACATGAAGTATGCTATGGAGGGTAAGTCACACTCAGTGTCAGATATCCATTATCCCACTCATAGTCACTTGTCATCAATTCTGCATAATGACTTGTTGGCTGCTGGTAATGATCATCAGCTCCATCCCGTCTCATCCAGATCTAATACCAAACATTGTCTTAATGTAGTGTGAAAAGGTAGGTAGTGTCTTTGGCTCCCACTTCCAACTCCCCCAATGTGTCTCTGCAGTATCCTGTAGAGCTATACCATAGACTTGTTATTGTATGATTCTGAAACAGGAAATGGCAAGAAGAGAAGAGACGTTCTGGGTTAAAAATGATACAGTGGCATGGAAGATGTGAAAGAGCGAAATAATGACTGTGCAGGATTTGAAAGCTGCTTATGTCTCTCAGGAGCCTCTCTGTGGTTCATCTCTGCTGTGCTGTACTGTACAGTACCACCAGTCCCTAGAGGCGTTTGGCTTTTATCCCAGCCCCTGTCCTCAAGAGGAATCCCTTACAGAGACTGCCGCTGTGAAATCCGTCTCAAATACTAAAGTGCAGTGGTGGCCACTTAATTTTCAATCTGCATTAAAATAAAAAGTGATGGAAAATGTGTTCAGAGGTGGAATGAGTCCTGAGAGAGTTTGCTCCCGAAGCACTGCCAAAGAGAGATTGAAATTTAAGTAGGTCACTAAAAAGATACTCAAGTCCCTGGTTAAGTTTGAGCTATTCATTATTATTATTACATGAATAGGTGGGTGAATAAAAAAGAAAATCAAAATTTTAGGTTTAGGTAAATAGGACAGGTTCACATTTTCAAATCTGTCGTAAAACAAGTCTCACATGTGCATATGTACGTTAAAAACAGTGTTGGTCGTTTTACTGGTTCCTTCTGTTCTGCTGGTTGTGAACTGATCCCTTCCTAAAGTGATTTCAATGAAAGTGATGCGGGATAAATTCCATGCACATATGGGCATGTGAGTATTGTTTTGAAACATATGGCTACAAAAACATGGACCTATCCGGTAATCTTGAATTTAAGATTATGTTTGGTGGTGGTGAGATGAAGTTTAAAGGTGCACTCCCGCAAATTAGCAGTACATGTCCATTAAGTTGGGAGGCATGTGAAAATAATGGCCCAAATCAAAGCAGGTCAGGCATAGATATCCTGATTTTTTTATTTTATTTTGGTCCACAATATAAGACACGACCCAAATCCTATCTATCCTCTCATGGCCCAAACCCATCACAAAGCTCACGGGCTCTTGATGTCTTTTTGTCTTCAGAGCATGAAAAGCACAGACTGTGTAAGAGCACCGACTACATGAACCTGCACTTCAAGGTCAAGTGGCTCCACAATGAATATGTCAAGGAGCTGCCAAACTTTAAGGGTGTTGTTCCCGACTACCCATCGTAAGTGCTTTTAATTTATTCAAACACATTTTTTAAAAACTCTTTTTTGAGGATCCAATTAATAGATTGCCCCCTAACCCATGTATTATTAGTCAGGAGTATAACACCTGTAAAGCTCAACAAGTTATTTGAAACAAAACAATAATAATAACTCTGGCTGTCTTTATTTTTCTTTGTAGATGGTTCCTACAATTTGTGCTACAGTGGTTGGATGAAAATGAGGACGTGTCTATGGAGTTTATGCATGGAGCTCTAGAGAGAGACAAAAAAGACGGAGTAAGAAAATGAAAATTGGCCTTTGATACGTTGCCTCTGCCTCTACCTCTTTTAAAAAATTATTTTTTAATGAAATCAATCCAGTCCATGCTTATGAACACACGCACAGTATCAGCACATGGGCCTCAGAAAGTTATTTTACAGCATGTATTAGTAATTCTATACATTATAATGAATATTGATAATAACTAAGTATCTTGCGTGTATTTGTTTGTTTTACCCCTTGCCATCCTTCACCGCCTCAGTTCCAGCAGACGTCTGAGCACGCTCTGTTCTCCTGCTCTGTGGTGGACATCTTCACCCAGCTCAACCAGAGCTTTGAGATAATCAGGAAACTGGAATGTCCTGACCCTAACGTCATGGCTCAGTACAGTCGCCGCTTCTCCAAGGTAATCCCACTTCACTGGATTTTTAAAAACCTCAAGTACATCACAAAGGGTTTTGATTTGTTTGTAACAATTAGAATGTCTATAATTGGTCATTTAATTGACTATCAATGATCGTATTGGCCTTTTACTTTACTAAAGGCAGTCTCTGACTAATTTCTTTTATTAGAAACATTATAACATTATAATACTCTCCTCCTTGGGGACGGAGGGACAGCACAGTTTTGTGTTTTAGGATTTACTTTCCTGCATGCCAGAGAATACATAAAGGGACATTTTGAGAATGTTTCAAATAGTGCAGTAGGGAGACATGATCTTTCAGACAAGAAATAAGTAATTGGATTTTGAATTGTTTTTAAGTAGTTTTGAATTAAATTTGGTTCCATACCAAATGTGTTTCTTCCTCTTTATCTCTGCAGACTATTGCCAAAGTTCTTCTGCAGTACAGTGCCATCCTGACCAAGAGTTTTCCTACTTACATTGACAAGGAGAAGATTGTAAGTTGTCAACACGTGGTAGTATGTCATCGCGTTCTGACTCTTATTCTATGCTTTATATGCTACAATAAACCTCTTAAAGTCACTGCTTTGGTTTATGTATAAATGAATGTTTTCCTGCTGTACATCCTCCATCCAATCAAAGATATTTTACATAGCAGTCACTTCATTCACTTTTAGAGTCCCTGCTATGTGTGTAATCTCTCCATCCACTATGTCTATCTCTTTTTTCCTGTGTCCTCTCGCAGCCGTGTGTCCTGTTGAATAATGTGCAGCAGTTGAGAATTCAGCTGGAGAAGATGTTTGAGTCGATGGGTGCCAAACAGGTAAGTCTAAAGACAAAGGTGTGGATGACAAGACTCATTTAACAGCATCATGCTGGATGTATGAAAATATCCAGTATGGTACTGTTAATGCCTTATTAAAAACAATGAGAAATGACCAATCAACTAAAGATTTCTCACTCGACCATTAAAAGTTGATATTTTAGGCTTCGTGCTTGAACATCTGTTGTATTTGTGTCTCTCGTGTATCAGATTGCAACAGAGGAAGCGCGGGTATGTGCAGTAGCGATAGTTCAGTCCATTTGAAGTAGATAACTGGTAGTGCCGGATTAGTGCTGGCCATAGTGGAAGCTGTTCATCCTGTGAATGTTATTTTATGATACATTCGGGTTGTTAAAAAGGTTATATACGCCATCCTGATGTCTTATGGGACGCTGTCAATGAAAGCGTTTCCATAGATCAATACTGACAGACATTAGACGCTGTGCCGCTTAGTAGGCTAGAGAATATTGAGACAGAGACTCATGTCCTCTGTATTAGTGTCCTTAGTGTAGCTTCAGTCAGGACATTCAATAGATTCTGTGATAATAGCAATAGCTGTGACCTCCTTATACTTTGAATTCCTGCCATACTTTTGCATTTAGGCCTTTGTCCTATGTATTGTAGCTGTAGTGTGGTATTTTTTAGAAAGTGCTTGGTTGGTTGAAAGATTGTAGCTGTTGGACACTGTAGCCAAAGGTTCAACCTGTGTGTTCACTTTACGATTAAAGCAAATTGAACTGGAGGAAGAGGAGGAGGAGGCAGAAGGGGAGGAGGTAGGTGTCCATCTCGGTCTGAGCCGGGCAGATATTTGTCCACGTGAAAGTACATGATTTGCTTTTTTAATCAGTTTAATGGTGTGCAGCACTCCACCGTATTGATTATGTCCCCCTCTTCCTCTGGCTTGAACAGCAGCTCATAACTGAGGATGAGGAAGCAAAGGCTCTGGTGGGTACTGCGGATGATAGCAGATTAAATTCAGTAGAAGTAGTTTGAACTGAAGTTTAGCGACCAGTAGATCGAGTCTTACGTAGCCAACCCGACCAAAAGTCTCTACTATCCCTACTCAAGAGGATACACAGCTGAATCCTAGAATTTAAAAGCATTAAAATGTAGGAAAGAAGAATTTCAGGGTGGACTTTTCTGTCGATGGGTAATTGCACATCCGGTAATAAATTAGTTGGATTTTTTTGTTCAGTGTTCGTGTTCTTGAACCTGGTTGATTTGGACCTTTTATCTTTGCGGTTCATGGTGCGGAGAAGTCACATTATGTTGCACATCATTTACTGCCGTTGCCTGAGTCAGATGATCATCATGTCATGATGTGGGGCGGAGGTGAAATGATGTTACATGTGAGCTCCCTTGAGAGATCAAAAGAGCTTGTGTGTAGAAGTGGGCAGCATGTTAACATACAGGGAAATCATTAGAAAGAGAGCAGGTGATTTAGTGATCGAGGATCAGATTACAGTATTGTCTAACCATGGTTTGTCAGTGCAACAAGTTAGGTTTTTGTTTCCCCCTTAAGCTTCTTTCTGACTGAAAACAATTTAGGAAGTAAATTATTTGAAGGTTTTGTTTGTTTGATACTTG
Source organism: Micropterus dolomieu (assembly GCF_021292245.1). Classification (NCBI taxonomy): domain Eukaryota; kingdom Metazoa; phylum Chordata; class Actinopteri; order Centrarchiformes; family Centrarchidae; genus Micropterus; species Micropterus dolomieu. The sequence goes on along the minus strand of NC_060162.1, from coordinate 21,516,601 downwards.
ACTTTGCCGTAGGATATTCTTCTCAAAGTGGTAAATGCAGTATTTACCACCTTTTTGTCCATTCAAACCAATTAGTTTAAGGAAAAAAACTATTTTGATTATTTACAATCCATATATTTTAGGAAATAAATGTACATTATCTCTGTACTCTGTATCTCTGGATACCTGTGTATCCAAGTACTATTGATATTTATAATGAAATTTATATTATCAATAAAAACAATTTAACACATTTAATTATGTTATTTAAAGGTAACTTAACCACACCAAATCACATGAACTCTATTAGAGTTGAAAACTGAGATGGCATCCACTGAGACAATAAGCTACTCCCTCATTTAGTAATGTGCAATATCAGACTGAATTACCGTGATTAGTACGCTGTCAGTAAGGCATCAAAATTGGTCCTTTTCTTTTACAGATAACAGATAGGGAAATATCAGCCGGTACATTTAACTGTAGCTTTAGCTTAGGCTAGCCGTGGCTATCTCACCAGTTAGCTTCCACTTGCTGTAGTTGTGCAGTTCGGTGTCTTTTTGTGGCACAGCTGTAGCCTCTCTGAGCCCAGAGTAAAATAATCCTATGGCGTAATCATTTTTACAGAAAGTTAAATCAAGGTCTGAACTCAATTTTGACCAAACATGTAGTTACTGTATTTTGCATTGCAGGGCATAATTAATGAAAGTGTATTTTTTTTTGGGAGAGTGAAGTCACAATTTGTTTTTCCTCTCTTTTCTAGCACAATAGAATACAGGCAAGTTCACTGTATATGCATACATGTTTTGTGATACATGACTGCATATACTTGCATGTTCTTCTCAATACTTACGGATATTAAATATTGCATCACTTGTAAAAAAAAAGAAAAGAAGCTTTCTTGAATATGGTTTTCGTTGTGGCAATGATAAGCTGTGTTATTTTGTGTTGTCTCTTTACCACCTCACCTAGTTTGAGGAGAGTGAGGAAGAGGAGGAGGAGGAAGTAGGGGAAGAAGGGGAGAATATTGAGGTTGAGGTTTGTTGCAGTCTGAAGTGGTTTTAACCTATCATTCTTAGAGTCCTAGTCATTCTTGTGCGCCCTGTTCTTCCTACTCCCAGCAACATCACAGTGACACTCATGCCCACTAAAACAAGTGTGGTTATCATGGTGGAGTTTATTGTGTGCAGTTCTTCAGATCATCTGTGTTCCACCTCTAGTTTGACCCTTCTTTCAGTGCCATTTTCCCTGGCCTCTCCTCAAAACTGGTCACTCAATTTCCCCAGAAACCAAAGTTATTTGTGAACTTTTTTGTGCCTTTTCTTTAATTTGTGTTCTCTTTGCAACTCTTTTGTTTGCAATAGACTGATGAAGAGAAGGTGGGCGCCAAGGTTACAAATACTGCGTATGCTTTCCACTGTGAAAAACATGCAGTATTTGTGTTATTCTTTAAATCTGAATTTCAAGTGGCTTACAGAAAAAGAAAACTGATGATGTTTATTTTTGCCTGGTTGTTTGATCATGTAGTTCCTTCAGTATAGAACAGGAGTTTATTGTTTTTTTTACAGCTTTATAATTTTTATTTTTATTTTTATTTTAAAAAACTCAAAACATTCCCACCACCCAAAGATGGACGCACCAGTGGAAAAGGTAGGTTACATGCATACCAGGGTTTATCTGCTGCCACAGCACTTAATATAATGGCCACCGATCCTCTGTAGTTTCACATTTAATGTAAATGAAAATCAAATTCCGATGGGCTTATTATATAAGTTAATTGAGGTTGTCCTGTGTTTACCCTCCACCTGTCCGCGCTGTCACAGGCTGAAAATGCATTTGAAGATAAGAAGGTGAGTGTAGGTGCACTAACCCGTGCATATTAATATCCCCACGCACCCAAAAAAGGCTCCCAGGCAAAACAAAACACATATAGCACATTACAAGCAGAACATAATCCATTTCTAGTCGCCTTTTTTTCCCCTGGAGCCTTCCCTTTGTGCTGAATAGCAGAAACCTCTCAGTCTCTCCTCACTAATGGTGCCATGCGACCCTGACAGGCCATGAATCAAAAGGCCATTGGATCATTGACTTAATGAGCCACACCATGACTTCATCCAAATGGCCCTGGCTCCCCTGCAGGCAGTGCTTATTTAGATGATGCCACAGTATACCTGGTTTAGGTATACTGGAGGTAATTCATGGATCTTTTCCCACTTGTTCCCTTCCCAACACCGCCACCCCCTGTCATACAAGTAGTGAGACTCACTACTTGTATGACACACATCTCCTGCCCTATTGAACTCATTTAACGTGCTCCCTTTGAAAGCTGGAGATTGCTGGCAAAAGAGTGGGGGATTTCAGCTGTACGTGTTAAAATGTAATCAGTTTTCTAAGTATGACAGATTGGCTGTGTCGTGGTTCTTTTTTCATCATAATGTGAATTACACACAAACTGCTGGTGATAGAAGTCCTTTTTGCAATCTTAAATTCTTGCTGCAAATTGTAACTTCTCGCTTTTGCGTTGAAGTGCAGCTCTAAGAAGTTCAAAGATAATTTGGGGTATTTAGGCCTAAAGCTTCAAACAACTAAGGATGAAAGCCTTTCTTGCACTGCTGTTAAAGAGCGCCATGTTGTCCGTGTTCAGAGGAGAGGTGGCACATACTTACTCTCTTGAGAATAATTATTTTCTCAAGTTATTATTATTATTATTATTATATTATTTTCTCTCAAGTTTTTTGAGTTGAAATATTTATAACTTTTATTTAGAACTAACAAACTGCTTGGATTCTGTCTACCTGCCTTTCCTCAGATGGACACTGAGGCCAGTGACCTACTGAACGACCTGCAGGTGAAGCTGAACAACGTCCTGGATGAGCTCAGCACTACATTTGGGAACAGGTAGCCTAACCCTGACCCTAAACAGACACACAACCACACACACACACACACACACACATATTTACAGTTCAGTCAGTAACCACACATGCATTTGTGCTGCATGATCATGTTTTTTCTTTTTAGTTTCCAGACCCGGATCAATGATTGTATGCGACAGATGGCGTCTCTGCTGTACCAGATCAAAGGACAGCTCAATGCCAGCAACAAAAACCAGGCGGAGGCCGACTCTGACAACATGCTACGGCCACTCATGGACTTTCTGGATGGAAAGTGAGTGGATTAACTAGAATTACACTGTGAATTACACTGCGAACTGTTTGATGATATGACCGTCTTTTCATTTACTTCTGTCCCTGTTTGATTTTTCTTTTTCTGCAAGTTTTTTTTGTCTTTTTCTTCTTCTGTGTCCTAAATCTCTGTCCTGAATTTGATCCTTCACTAAAAATTTGGTAAAAATCAAAAATTTTAAGTTAGAGTTCAACGATAATAGCACCAATTAAGGTTAACACACCCCAGCACTTTCTGGGGTGCATGTGTCCCATCAACTTGTGTGTATACGTATTTGCGTGTGTTTGCAGGCTGACCCTGTTTGCCACCGTATGCGAGAAAACTGTACTGAAGCGTGTGCTCAAGGAGCTGTGGAGGATCGTAATGAGCAGCCTGGAAAAGACTATTGTCCTGCCACAGGGCAACGATACCTTTGTAAGGTCACACTCAGCATTATGAGTCAAATCAAACCATTATAAGTGGTTTGACTTTTAAGTGCAGAAATAAAACAGCAAAAGAGCAGCAACTAAATTATTTTTTTCCCCCCAGGGTGCACAGATTCTCTCAGCTGCAAAAGAACTGGGCCAGCTCTCTAAACTCAAGGTATCATTAGTATGTTTTACACTGTGTTAAATTTACCAAGCTCTAACCACAAAATGACTTCTTGAGAGTGTGTGAACCTATTTTTGTGGTGTTAACTCGCCTCTTCGCTCATCATTTGGACCTGCAGGATCACATGGCAGGGGAGGCTAAAAGCCTGTCTCCCAGGCAGTGCGCTGTCATGGATGTGGCACTGGACACTATCAAGGTCAGTTTATACTGCAGGTTTTGGTTTCATTAGGGTGCAAGGTAGACGGGTCAAATTAGCTTCATCAACTATTCAACTATTCATCCATTAATCAAGTACCCTGAAAGGTTTTGAAAGCCGCTTGTGAACCAAGTTAATTGTTTTAACAGGCCACGAAAAAGGACGGCGTGTGAAGGAAATGAGGGGCGACATTTCTAAAGCAGGAGTAGTTTTTTTTTAAATTATTATTATTAAAAATGCTAAATCCAGGAAATACGGTGATCTTTTTCTTTAAGAATTAAAGGATCATTCTGGATCATTTTCAACTTGGATCTTATTTTGTTATTTCAATGGTTGATTGTGTTCAGAATGCACTCAGTCGACTTCACTGTAAAACTTGGAACACTGTTATACAAAGTGAAACGCCCACTTCCAAAACCATCAAAGCTTCCAGGGTGGATAAATCAAACCAGCTTTCTTTACAGTTTAAAATACTTCTTTATATTTTGACCATAATATATTAGACCTCCAGTTGTTCATCTAGATGTGGGTGTGCTGACTCGCTATCTGTTTCCTTTGCAGCAATACTTCCATGCGGGAGGCAACGGGCTGAAGAAGGCGTTCCTGGAGAAGAGTCCTGAGCTATCCTCCCTACGCCACGCTCTGTCCCTCTACACTCAGACAACAGACACACTCATCAAGACCTATGTGACCACCCAGCATGCACAAGGTAGTTCAGACCACTGCCTAATAACACATCTAAAGGAAGAAAGCATTTCCCATAGTCGACCAGGAGAGGGCACTATGTGTTTGTGTTTGATAAACAAGGCTTTTCACTGAATAAGTTTAAGATTCTAATTTTTTGCAGTGTTTTTGATGCTGAACTATGTTGACATGTTATTGTTGTCTTCTCTTTATTTCCTGTGCTGCCTCTGTGCCAGTGCACAATGGAAAGGGTATTAGGTTAACTCCCAATGAAAAAATACAGACCAGCAAGGGTAGGTTTCATTGCAATCATCTGCCAGCCCTCCTCTCCTTCCCCGCCTGCTCCCTCTTTCTACATTTTGGTTTTGTCACAAAGGTGGGTAGGTCGAACCTAGTGTTGTAGTCAAGACCGCCCAAACCGAGACCAAGTCAAGACCAAGACCAGTTCCCCACATTACATGACACACAATAAAATTTGAAACGAGATCATAGGTAGTTCTCAAATTGATCTGAAAGATCTACATTCCCAATAAAACACCCACATACAAACACTCCTTTTCCATGCTTAACATCGGGGAGGGGTGACAGTCGTTGACGGTAACAACACATTTTTATTTAGGGTTATATGTTGCATTTGAAGCGATGCGTTTTACATCCAGTCAAAGTTAGGATGTTAACAAATAAATCAGACAATGCAAGAGCAATTTACTGATATTCCCAAAATTATGGTCTTGACTGGTCCTCAATGACCCGAGACAAGACCGAGTTCAAATGCGGTCGAGTCTGAGACGAGACCAAGACCATCAGAATGTGGTTTAAAGACCGGTCTCATGACCAAGACCGTTCTGGAGTACTACAACACTAGTAGACCCTAACCCAACCTCTCCACCTGTATCCCGCTTCTAATACTGACTCTGCATTATCAATCAAAGTTTCTTTTTTGCCTTTATCGGGCCAAATGTAAGCTCACTGGTGTGTCTGTGTGTGCATTAATCAAACCAGATTCAGGCGTGGACAAGCCGATAGGTGAGGTGAATGTCCAGATTGAGCTGCACACTCAACCTGGGAGTGGGGAACGGAAAGTTACCGTCAAAGGTCTGTTTGAGTTTTTATAAGATGACGCTAAATATATGCCATTTTTAGCTTAGCGTCTTCATCATCCTCTTCCTCTTTGTTTGTCTACTTTTTTTTTACTCACCGGCGTGTTTAGTTGTGGGAGCGAATGATTTAAAATGGCAGACGTCCGGCATGTTCCGACCCTTCGTGGAGATCAGCATAATCGGGCCTCACCTCAGCGACAAGAAACGCAAATTCCAGACCAAATCCAAGAATAACAGCTGGTCTCCCAAGTTCAACGAGAGCTTCCATTTGTAAGTAGTGCAACAGCTGGGCCTGCTTTTGTATATTATGAATAAATAAGAAACTACCACAGAAATCTTTATAAACTTTTATTATTTAGAGGTTACACAGATGTGTTGACCTTGCAAAATGTTTTATACTTGACCTTATTTAATACTTTTTTCATTATTATTTGTGAAACTATTCTATGTAATTGTTTGTCTTCACACCGCATCTATTTACATTAAACATGTACAGTGTGGTTTCCACATCTGCAGCTTCACGAGGAAACTTGGTAACTTGCACACTAGTAAACTCACTCCAACTGGCTGTAAGAGGCAGCAGATATTTGAAGACATTGACCTTCAGTACCCAGAAAGACGTAATGTGACATCAGTAACGTTAATGTTTACTAACTCGGCTAATCGGTGATGCTTTGCTGCTGGTTCTGAGTTTGGATTTCATGTTAAATCTATATAAATCTAGAGCTGCAACAATTACTCGATTGACAGAAAAGTAATTGGCAACTGCTTTTGTTTCAGTCATTTTTCAAGCAAAAATTTCTAAATTCTTTGGCATATATGATAGCAAAAAATAATTGCTGCCACAGTCTGACAAAAGGTTGAATTTTGAAAGAAGAATTCTTGGCTAGTTGACGGCTGTTGTTGAGTGACCTCTCTGTTGTCTGTCCACAGTGTGCTGGGTAACCAGGATGGCTTTGAGTGCTACGAGCTGCAGATCTGCGTCAAAGACTACTGTTTTGGCCGCGCCGACAGAGTGGTCGGCTTGGCTGTGATACAACTAAGAGACATCACGGGGAAGGGCAACTGCTGGCTCCCGCTGGGCCAGCGCATCCATATGGACGACACAGGCCTCACCGCCATGCGAATCCTCTCCCAGCGCTCCAACGACGACGTGGCCAAAGAGTTTGTGAGGCTGAAATCAGAGACTCGTTCTGCCGAAGAGGGCAGATGAGGAGAGCTTGAGAAGGAGGATGGAAGGTCTACGAATCCCCCAGTAAGAGACGGGGAGATCATGTGAATTATTTTCCGTAGATGGCCTGGTGGACTCTTTTCTTAGACCTTTGACGTGTCTTAGCTGCCGTTGACTGTTTGGTGTCGCCTTGCCAAGCTCACTGACACCCTGTCACCTTCACACTTTGGAGAAACTCACTTTTACATGTTGCTCAAACACTAAACTTATTAACCGAGCCACTGTACAGTACATAACCACATAGCAGCCGGCTCACTCAAACGTTACACTCATCAGCTGTTTCACTAGGCAATGACCACTTGCTTAGTCACATAACTTTTTTTTACCCCCCTCCTTACCAGTGCGCACGCCGCAGCCTCAAGGGAACAAAGAAAGCGAGGCCCCTTTGGAGGGCCAAACACGTTCCCACACCTCCCCAGTGTTGTTGTGCAATAACCCCACCTAAACCCTTGAAACCGTGGCCATGTGTTTGATGCCTTACACTCTGCAAAATGTGAATATGTGAAGTAAAAAACTTTTTGAATGCCCTATAGCTCCACTGTGATAGTTTGAGTAAATGTGAATCTCATAAAGGGATCTTTTGTTTAATGAATGAATGACTGATAGCGAGGAGACAGTCCTAGTATTTTACAATTTATTGGATAGAGTGGAAGTGAAGCTGCTGAAATATCGTACTAGTTTCACAAGTTAATCTCGTTTAGCTAGTGTTTCAAGACAAGGTACTTAAACTAATAAACCTTGATGGTTACCCCTTACTTTAAAGCATTGTTCAGTTAAATGTGCCTTGCCATGTTAAGTTTCCATTCCTGTTTCACCAGGAAAGACAACAGTGATATTATCAGCATATAATCTAAGTAGTAAAATCAGCAACAGTATGTTTTAAATACAAAACCTCGTGGAAAAAGAGGCCAACAGCATGGACATTCACTCTGTACGTGAACAGGTGAACCCTGTATTTATAAGTATTGGCGCCAATAACAACTCGTGGCTCACGTGGCCTAGTGTAACCATGATGGTGCAGCCATTTTATTTATTTTTTTATACGTATTTATTTTTTAACTGTGCTTTTGAAATCCCGTGATTTAAAATGTCGTTTACTGCTTTGAACAGACGTGTTTGCCAGAACAGCCAGTTTGAGAATTTGCACAGTGGTTAGTCTGAATGAGCTGCTGCTGCAGTGTTGTACACACAAAACCGCAGTTCAGCTGAAGAGCGCGTTCGCAAGATGAGACACTCGCCCTCAGAATAAAGTGACAAGTTCGTTTTTGTTGTGAAGTTAAAAGCAAAGCTGGCGCCTCGTGTCCCTGACGGACGATAGTGAGAACGGTCTTTTAAGAATTGTTCCATTTTTGGTAAAGAAATATTACATGTTGAACTTTCAGGTAAAAACTTTTTCTTCCAAAAAGGATATCTGAACATTTGAACACGAGCTGCTCAGCTGCTGAGTTAGAATTACTTATAGTTTACATGTATCTTCCTTCTCTTTTTTCTTCTTCTCTTCCTATGAGTGGCCTTATTGTTTTTTTTTATCCCTGTATTTCTTTTGGCTCTCAGCAATGAGGAATTGGTCACTTTTTTCCCCAAAATGATGTCAAATATGTTTTCCAAGTGATATTCCTTACCATTTTGTACTTTTTATCTTTGATATTGCAAATGTAACTATATCTAGACTGGGATTTTCTTTGCAGTCTCTTTTAATATTTTGTGTTATGTTCCTTTTGATGTTTTGTAAATGTTTCCCTTAACCATTGTTAATAGTTTGGAATGACTATTGTAAGAGATGTTTCAGTGTTATGGACTGGAGTCATATACAATGAGATGTGTGCCAGTGAATTTGTTCATAACTGATGGAAGAATATTAAAATGTTACTCTTCACGAAGGACGGATGTTGCTAGAATATCATGTGTGTGCACATTTTTAAACCGATCACAAAATCACATTCCTCTTTGTTACAGTACTTTATCCGCTGTGAATAATGTGCGTTATTGGTTTATGAGGACAAATGTTTCATAGCCATACTTTAATATACATGTTCCTTGTGCCAAGTTACAAGTGTTGACTTGATCTTTTTATTTTATTTCTATATATTTTCTAAATTTGTTAACCCTTGCATTATCACTAAATCATCGCAATAGCTAACAAGTACAGTATATCAGTCACAGGAACTGTATTTTTGTGGTGTCTTCTTTTTATTCTCACTGCTCTGAAATGTTATCACCATGTAAACATTCCGATTTAATTCATTTTGTATAAAGTATATGAGAAGTATCTATAAATGTGTCCGCCTGATTGTTCCCCAGTACAATGACATTGATTTTTAATTTGATTTGATTTGAATATGAGCCCATTCATTTCAGTAAGGTCAATGCAAGTGCATGGTTAAGAAAATCTTAAATATGCCATGTTTTAATTGTGTGTCACACAACATATTTTTCATCAGTTTTTGGACAGCAAATTCCTTTTTTTAAATCACATACAAACCATGCTATAACTTATTTTTGCATCTGACTGCTTTTGTCACTTTAAACACACAAACAACTACTACACTACTGAATTTTTCTGTATTTTTTAATGCTGAGAACCGCAAACACGATTCCATTCACTTCCATCAGAGTATGTCTAAACCAAGACGATTTTTTGTTGTAATTTGGGTGAACTGACCCTTTAAAATGAAATCAGTGATGGGAGGGTTTCTAGTCGAAGTGCATGAAATTTTTAGCTTTTCATTGCAGCCGTTTCCAACAACTTTAAGGAGCATGCCCAGGCGTTGTAGGGAGGTCATACAGGCACGTGGAGGCCACACACACTACTGAGCCTCATTTTGACTTGTTTTAAGGACATTACATCAAAGTTGGATCGGCCTGTAGTGTGGTTTTCCACTTTGATTTTGAGTGTGAC